>NC_080379.1:153037544-153348793 GCF_014773155.1 Arachis stenosperma
TAATCATCACATTCATCATGTTCTTGGGTACGAATGAATATCTTGGAATAAGAACAAGCTGAATTGAATAGAAGAACAATAGTAATTGCATTAATACTCGAGGTACAGCAGAGCTCCACACCTTAATCTATGGTGTGTAGAAACTCCACCGTTGAAAATACATAAGAACAAGGTCTAGGCATGGCCGTGAGGCTGACAAACCCCAATTTGACGGTTTATCTTGTATTGAATTTAGGGGATTTTTTCACCTTTTACCCACATTTATTCAATGAAATAGCATGGTTTTGTATATTCTCCTTTAATTGTACTTAAGAGTGAAAACATGCTTTTTAGGACTCAAAATAGCTAAATTTAATTCACCTTGACTCTATTAGATGCCTTGATATGTTTGTTAAGTGATTTCAGATTTAGGAGGCAAAGATTGAATCAAGGGAATGAAGAAAAAGCATGTAAAGTTGGAGAACTCATGAAGAAATGATGGAGCCAAAAAGCTGTCAAGCCTGACCTCTTCGCACTTAATTGACCATAACTTGAGCTACAGAGGTCCAAATGATGCGGTTTCAGTTGGGTTGAAAAGCTAACATCCGGGGCTTCGAAATGATATAAATTTTGCCATATGTTGCTTCGCGTTCAGGGGCGCGCACGCGCACTTTGCGCGCGCGCGCCGATTCTGTCCATAGCCCACTTTAATGAAATCGTCCCCAGCGGTTTTAGGAGCCTTGTGGGCCCAATCCAACTCATTTCTGATGCTATTTAAGTCAAGTATTGAAGGGGAATCAACATATTTTTAGATACTTTTGATCATTAGCTTAGTTTTAGGAGTTAGAGTTAGTTTTAGAGAGAGAAGCTCTCACTTCTCTCTAGGATTAGGAATTAGGGTTAGATTAGGATCTCATAGTTCTAGGTTTAATTCAAGTCTCCTTCTACTTCTACTTTCAATTGATGATTGCTACACTTTGGTTCTTCTTTCTATCCCTATCCTCTTGTTGTAATTTCTCTTATTTTGTTTCTAGGTTTTGTAATTGAGATATTCTTGTTCTTTTGTTTTCTTCTAATAATGCAATTTGAGATAATTCATGTGATTGTGATGTTGTTGATTGTTGTTCTGTTAATTCTTTGTAATTGTTGGTTGTTGATTCCTTTTATTCTTACAAATAAAAATGCTTTCTTTCATTACCCTCCAAGTGTTTGACGAAATGCTTGAGAGGATGTTAGAGTAGGATTTTATGTTCTTGGCTTGAGAAGGTAACTTAGGATTTCTTGAGTCACTAGTGTCCAATTGATTGCTAGTTGATAGCCATTAACTCTATCCTTCATTAATCCAATTAGTGGAAAGCTAGGACTTATGGACTAGGATTGATATAACTCACTTGACTTTCCTTTGTCAATTGATTTAAGGATGACTAAGTGGGATTAATCCTTGCAACTACCATACTTGTGGCTAGTGATAATGATGAAGACCCTTGACAACCAAATCTTGCCAAGACCATTTTGTTAATAAAGTTTTCTTACCATTTACTATTCATGTTTCTCATCTAAAACCCCAAAATAACTCACAACCAATAACAAGACACTTTATTGTAAATCCTAGGGAGAACGACCCGAGGTTCAATACTTCGGTTTATAAAATTAGGGGTTTGTTACTTGTGACAAACAATCTTTTGTATGAAAAGATTTTTTATTGGTTTAGAAACTATACTTGCAACGAGACTTCAATTGTAAAATTCTATACCATCAAAAATCCATTCGTCAAAATGGCGCCGTTGCCGAGGATTTGCAATGGTGTTATGTTATTGGTTATTGTACATATGTGAATAGTGTAAATAGTTTGTCTTTTGCTTGTTTACTAGATTTTGTTAGTTTTATTTTGTTTTTTCCATAATGAATTCTCACTTTGGCTATGAGTTTGGCTCTAATTGTGTTGTAGAAAATGTGGACTTTAATGGCAACATGTACCATGGATGGAACCATCAAAGATGGGAGGAGCCTCAAGGAATTGATCACTCCTATTGGCAACAACCTCCGGATACTTATAGGTATAATTCCCATCCTAATGCATGTCAATTTAACGGCTATGATGATTCTTTTTGTGACACTCAACAACCACCATCATATGCCTATGAATCTCATCCTCAACATGAACCTCAACCATTCTCACAAGCCTTTCCATACCAAACATCGCCCTATGATCCATATCCATCATATGACCAAACCCCCATACCATACTCTTATGACCATTATGAGCAAGAACCCTTAGAACCACCACAACCCTATCAAGATTACTCCCAAGAACCACCTTCCTATTATGAACCCTCTCTCCAAAATAATGATCCTTCCTATTCACCCCAAGCCCCACTAGACGATCCTCTCACCTTGTTACTTCAAGGACAAGAAGCTATGAAGCGGGATACACTTGAGTTTGTGACCAACTTGACCAAGGTAGTGTCCACCTTAGCCTAACAATGCTTGAACACTCAAGGTACTTCCGTGACCCCATGTGCAAAGTCAAAAGAAGAGCAAAGCATGAAGGAAAAATTGGAAAATCCGGTGAAGAAGGAGGAGTCAAATTTTGTATTGGAACAATTGGAGGAGCCTATGATCATTGAAGAAAAGGAAGAGGTGGTTGAAGATTTAGGAGATGTTGAAAGTCCATGGGAATGTAGCATCATGAAGAACTCTTCCAAGAAGCTTGATATTGATGTTGAGGAGGGTGCGCAACCTCCAAAGCATATCATCGTTGGAGACTTGGAAGAGGCTTATCAAGAGATGGATTCAATCATGGATGAATTTTTCTCTACAATGGAATCCTCTCCCATTGGACATGGAGTTGAAATTTGATGAGCGGATAATTTGTATGCTTTTTGGCATTGTTTTTAGTATGTTTTTAGTATCCTTTAGTTAGTTTTTAGTATATTTTTATTAGTTTTTAGTTAAAATTCACTTTTCTGGACTTTACTATGAGTTTGTGTGTTTTTCTGTGATTTCAGGTATTTTCTGGCTGAAATTGAGGGATCTGAGCAAAAATCTGATCCAGAGACTCAAAAGGACTGCAGATGCTGTTGGATTCTGACCTCCCTGCACTCGAAGTGGATTTTCTGGAGCTACAGAAGCCCAATTGGCGCGCTCTCAACGGCGTTGGAAAGTAGACATCCTGGGCTTTCCAGCAATATATAATAGTCCATACTTTGCCCAAGATTTGATGGCCCAAACCGGCGTTCAAAGTCACCTCAAGAAATTCCAGCGTTAAACGCCGGAACTGGCACCTAATTGGGAGTTAAACGCCCAAACTGGCACTAAAGCTGGCGTTTAACTCCAAGGGGAGTCTCTACACGAAATTTCTTCATTGCTCAGCCCAAGCACACACCAAGTGGGCCCGGAAGTGGATTTTTATGTCATTTACTCATCTATGTACTAGTTTTCTATAAGTAGGACCTTTTACTATTGTATGGAGACATCTAGGACTTTTGGTAGCTATCTTTGTTTTATGCTATCCTAGACCTTTGGAGGCTGGCCATTCGGCCATGCCTAGACCTTATGCTTATGTATTTTCAACGGTGGAGTTTCTACACACCATAGATTAAGGTGTGGAGCTCTGCTGTACCTCGAGTATTAATGCAATTACTATTGTTCTTCCATTCAATTCCGCTTGTTCTTTGTCCAAGATATCACTTGTTCTTCAACATGATGAAGGTGATGATTGACGCCCATCACCATTCTCACCCATGAACAAGGTGACTGACAACCATTCTTGTTCTACAAGCATCTGAGGCTTAGTGAATATCTCTTGGATTCCTGATTGCACGATGCATGGTTGATCGCCTGACAACCGAGTGCTCGCCTGACAAACGAGCCAACCATTCCGTGAGATCAGAGTCTTCGTGGTATAGGCAGGACCTGATGGCAGCATTCAAGAGAATCCGGAAGGTCTAACCTTGTCTGTGGTATTCTGAGTAGGATTCAATGATTGAATGACTGTGACGTGCTTCAAACCTGTAACCTACTGGGCGTTAGTGACAGACGCAAAAGAGTGATTCTATTCCGGTAGGGGAGGGAACCAAACCGGTGATTGGCAGTACTGTGACAGAGTGCGTGCATTAGCTTTCACTGCGCGGATGGGAGGTAGCTGCTGACAACAGTGAAACCCTATACGAGCTTGCCATGGAAAGGAGTAAGAAGGATTGGATGAAGGCAGTAGGAAAGCAGAGAGACGGAAGGGAAGGCATCTTCATATGCTTGTCTGAAGCTCTTACACCAATGATATACATAAGTATCACTATCTTTATCTTTTATATTATTTTCGTTCATCATCATATATATTTGAGTTTGCCTGACTAAGATTTACAAGATGACCATAGCTTGCTTCAATGCTAACAATCTCCGTGGGATCGACCCTTACTCACGTAAGGTATTACTTGGACGACCCAGTGCACTTGCTGGTTAGTTGTGCGAAGTTGTGTAATGCCATGGAATTGAACCACCAAGTTTTTGGAGTTCATGACCAGGGATTATGAGAGTTGTGAAAAGTATTGTTCACAATTTTGCGCTACCAAAATTATAGAAGAGTGTGCACAACCTCCTATACCCTTGGTGAACAATGAAGAAGAGAGTGAATCAAAAGAGAGCTACCAAGAGGAAAAAGTTGGCATGATGTATATTAAAATTGAAGAATATGAAGAGGTTGATCAAGAGATGGATTCATTCATCAATGAATTCCTATCCAAAATTGAATCACCTCCCATTGGGCAAGATGAAGTTCTTGAAGACAACACCAAGCCAAGTGAAAAAGGGGAAAAGGTTGAAATTAAAAAAGCTTGTGAAGAGGTAGAAACAACTAAAGAAGAGCACAAGGAAGTAGACCTTGCATTGTCTAAGTATGGGGAGGTCTCCCTTCCCAAGTCACCATCCAACACAACATTCAAGTGGGTAAAATTCTTATCCCTAAGCTTTACTTTCTCACTTGAATATGGTTTAATTGAAAATGATGGTCAACTTAGAGCTCTTTGTGGAGTTAAGAGTAGGAAAGAGTTGTGTAGTGGTTGGAAACATCATTCTAAGCTCATGACGGTTGTAAGCTCAAAATTCAAGAGCAATGGTTGGTGTGAAACCAAATGGCATGGGTCTAGGAAGTTGTTTGGAAGCTTCTTTGAGAATCCTAAGGCCATACCACCCGGATAGAATAATGACGATCAATTTAAGGACGGGTGTCAAAACAAAGTGTGAGATCCCGGATCGCACAATGAAAATCAAATTTGGGAGCTCATGGTTTGTGGAGAACTCCATCAAAGCTTGAAGATATTGAAATTGAAGAATGAATCTTATTGGAGATTCAAGCATTGGTGGAAGTTCCAAGATGAGTACAAGCACAAGCCCCCTTGAGAGGAGCTCCCCATAAGTCCAACTTAAGGACAATAAACAAAAATGCTAGGTGGGAGACACCCCACCATGGTAACATCTTTTCATTTTCTTTCTTTGTACATATTGGTAGAATTAGTTTAATTTCATGTTTTTTATTGGTTTGTTAAGTTTAGTTAGAAGTATAATATGATAAATAAGGTTTTAGGGTATTTTGGTAGCTGTTTGGAGGATTGAAAGGCTCGGATTGGTGTAAGAACTTAGAAAAATATTTTTTGAAAAACAGAACACCATCCACGCATGCGCGCACCTAACGCGTACGCGCACCTGAGCATTTTTCGACCACCCACGCGGACGCGCACTGTACGCGTACGCGTGGATGCAAAATTTCACCTCCAGCCAAAAAACCCGAGAGTTAGGCCTACACTGTGCGAACATTGGGCCTAGGGCACAAGTCTATGCACGCGTGTGCGCACCTGGCGCGTACGCGCACATGATCTTAAATTGGCAATGCACGCGCACGCACACTGTGCGCGCGCGCGTCGATTGCACAATCTGCACTCTCGGTACTTTTACCCCGAGAGTTGTGCCAGACTTGGGCCGACATTATGCCTCCAGCCTAACTCGATGCACGCGTGCGCGCACCTGGCGCGTACGCGTCCTTCAACCAATATGCACATCGACGCGTAGGCACGCATGACGCGCACGCGTCGGTAAAAAAAAAGAGTTTTTTTCTCATCTTCCATTTTCTTTTGTTTATCACATTCGCATACTTCTACTCTTCCCATTTTCATTTAGTTTTTGTAGCATGTTTTCGTTTTTTTTAGTCGTTTTAATAATGGTGTTGCATCTTCCTACTCAATTGTTGAGGATTCATTGCATTACTTTGGTGCTTCTTGACTTGTTTCATATTGTTGGGTGATGTTTCTCTTCAAAGCAATGCTCAATATTTTATGCACTTGTGTTCTTTGTGCATTGATATGACCTTCTATTGTCTTTCATGGCCCACTCTCTCTTGTTCGAACTTGATGCTCATCATGCTCTTCATGCTTTGACCTTACTCTTGCATCAAGTATCATTGATATGCCATTTTCTCTTATTGTTTCCTCCTCTACATGTTGTAGCTACCATGTAGTGTGAGAACCATACCTTTATTTGGCATTAGCCCCCGCCTATATTCTATTTGCTTTGATATCTTTGTTATAGGCTTAACTTTCTTTCTTTTTCTTTCCTTTTAGGTTGGCCACCAAGAAGGGGGAAAGGAAAAGCTTTTAAATGGGGCAACAAACAAGTCATCCGCACTACCATTTGAGGAGCTCATCAATTGTCGCAACCCGTCCACCGTGCTCTTCTTTGCATGCACCGAGGACGGTGCAATCTTCAAGTGTGGGGAGGTCGTTCGACCGATCTCCATAGGTAACAATTTCCTTTTCAACACCAATTCTTAGTTTTCTTTGTTAGATTAGTTATTGCATTGCATGATAGGTTGCATGTTAGTTAGAATTGCATGATAGGTTGCATGTTAGTTAGAATTTGTACATATTTTACTACCTTCTTCTTATTAGGACTACTTGGTTAGAGTGATGATTTCTTTTCCAAGAAACCATTTTAGGGCAACCTACCAATTTGAAAAATTTTTGTTGAACTTGCTTGAAAGAATGTATTTTGGAACATGGTTTTTGAGCTAAGAACACAAGCTTGCGAGATTCGAGCCTAATGGTGTGGTTACATCTTATAACCACTTATTTTCCCTTCTTGTGGGCATTATTCTCTTTCTATGATTGTAATCTTTGATTTGTTTGATTCTTTATGCCCATTATTTTGTGTATTCATGCATTTATATGATTGAGGCCATCATTTCATTAGCTCACTTACCCAAATAGCCTTACCTTTTATCTTCCTTTGTTAGCCAGATTTGAGCCTACGATTAACCCACTTTGTTCTTAATTCAGCACATTACAAGCCTTAAAGCGGAAAACAATAAAAGTCCTTCATTTGGATCTTTGATTAGCTTAGGCTAGTGTATGTGAGTATCATTCAAGTGTGGGAACCTCGGGACATTGGGTGAATAAAAGGGTAATTTTGTATTGTTATTGAAAATATTGGGAATTGGGTAGATACTCATGTATTGATCAAATGTAAAACCTTATGCATTGAGATTCTTGTATATAGAAAAAAATGAGAAAAACAAAAGAAAAAGAAAAGAAAAATAATATGGAAAAGAAAAAAATATAGAAAAAAATAGAAAAGAAAGAAAAAGAAAAAAAAACATAAAAAGGGGACAAAATGCCCCAAAGTAAAGCTCAAATAAAAGTCAATGCATATGTGTTATGAAATGAAAAGAGAATGCATGAGTATGTGGAAAAATGAAGAATGGGTAGTTAGGTTAGAATATAGGATGTCATAGGTTAGGTGGGAAGTCTAAGCCTATCAAAGATTCAAACTTCAAGCTCACTTGACCAAATATGCATCCTACCTTAACCCTAGCCCCATTACAACCTAAAGAAAAGACCTCATGATACATGTATGCATGCATTGAATAATTGTTGATTGTTAGACGAAAAACGAATCTTAGAAAGCATGATTAGGGGAGAATTGAGTGAATCAACCCCAAACACCGAGCGACTATAGTGCAAACACTTCCGGTGAGGGTTCGATGCTCAATTCCTTGATTCCCGGCTTTCACGAGCGTTCTTCTTGCAAATCTATTTGAACTTCAATTTTTATATTTGAATTGGTAGGATTCATGAATCGTTATATGATCTTGACCCTACTTGTGCATGTATGACTTGGAGGATTGATTTATTTTTAACCAAGTAGGTATAACCATTTTGCATCTAGTTGCATTCATGTAGATAGGATGCATATAGATCTCACTTCTCTCTAGAATTAGGATTAGGATTAGGTTTAGTTCTTAGATCTAGATTTTAAATCTTTGCTTTCTTCTACTTCTACATTTCAATTCTTTGTTGTTAGGTTCATCTTCTTCTACTCTTTTGTTGTAATTTCCTTTATGTTGTTCTTACATTTTGTTGTAGATCTAGTATTGTTCCCTCTACATTCTTTCAATTCAATAAGAGGTAATTCATAATAATTGTTCTTCTTTGCTTTTCTATTATTGATCTCTTGCCTTTATAGTTAGATCTCTCTTTAATTCTTGCAATTTATGTTGTTTACTTGTATTGCACTCTATGTGTTTGTTAAAATGTCTCTTCTAGATTTAGTGTAGATTTTGTTCCTCTTGGCCTAGGTAGAGTAATTAGTGACACTTGAGTTATCTAATTCCTTTGTTGATTGATAATTGGAGAGAGATTGCTAATTGGTTTGGAGTGCACTAAAGCTAGTCTTTCCTTGGGAGTTGGCTAGGACTTGTGGCTCAAGTCAATTCATCCACTTGACTTTTCTTTCTTTAGTAAGGGTTAACTAAGTGGTAGCAATGAACAATTCTCATCACAATTGAGAAGGATAGCTAGGATAGAACTTCTAATTTTCATACCTTGTCAAGAGCCTTTTATAGTTGTTAGTTTACTTTCTTGCCATTTATCTTTCATGCTTCATATCAAAACCCCAAAATAACTCACAACCAATAACAAGACACTTTATTGTAATTCCTAGGGAGAACGACCCGAGGTTTGAATACTTCGGTTTATAAATTTAGGGGTTTGTTTTAGTGACAAACAACTTTTTGTATGAAAGGATTATTGCTTGGTTTAGAAACTATACTTCGACGAGATTTTATTTGAGAAATTCTAAACCGTCAAAAATCCATTCGTCAGAGGCCAGCCCCCAGTGATCAAAAGATTCAAAGATCTCAAGATGAAAAATACAATAGTAAAGCGTCCTATTTATAGGGAACTAGTAGCTTAAGAATTACAAAGATGAGTAAAAGACATAAAAATCCACTTCCGGGCCCACTTGGTGTGTGCTTGGGCTGAGCATTGAAGCATTTTCGTGTAGAGACTCTTCTTGGAGTTAAACGCCAGCTTTTGTGCCAGTTTGGGCGTTTAACTCCCACTTTGGTGCCAGTTCCGGCGTTTAACGCTGGGAATTCTGAGGGTAACTTTGAACGCCGGTTTGGGCCATCAAATCTTGGGCAAAGTATGGATTATCATATATTGATGGAAATCCCAGGATGTCTACTTTCCAACGTCGTTGAGAGCGCACCAATTGGGTTTCTGTAGCTCCAGAAAATCCACTTCGAGTGCAGGGAGGTCAGAATCCAACAGCATCTGCAGTCCTTTTCAGTCTCTGAATCAGATTTTTGCTCAGGTCCCTAAATTTCAGCCAGAAAATACCTGAAATCACAGAAAAATACACAAACTCATAGTAAAGTCTAGAAAAGTGAATTTTAATTAAAAACTAATAAAATATACTAAAAACTAAATAAATCCTACTAGAAACATACTAAAAATAATGCCAAAAAGCGTATAAATTATCCGCTCATCAGTGTCCCCTCTATATTATCAGTGATGACATCACTGAATAGTAACAACACCATTGGAGGCAATACAAATGCAATAAAGCTACAATGTAAAGAAAGACTACAAGTTTTGGAAATTTCAGAATCACCGATAGAATCGCCAACAGTAATCCCAATCGACAAAAAGAAGTTTTCAGACAAAGCAAATAAAAATAAAAAAATCTCCATTAAATACAAATATCAACAACAATCTACCAGTGGCATTACTATTCATAGACCATTCAAGCTAGATTGCAAGAAAGGCAAAAAACACAAAACTATTAAAGCAGACAGAATGCAAGACTGTCAGAAGAAAAATAAAATACCAACCTTGGCAAAGGTCAAGAAAGAAAGGGGCATGTCAAAGTGGCAAAACACAGACGATGCTCTTTGTCAAGGAAGGCTTCTCAAGCAAAGCCAAAATAAGAAAAATCTTGGTCAAAAGGAGCCACGAAGCAAACAAAGAAGGGTGAAAATTTTATGATAATAGAGGGTTGTTTGTAGAGGAGAAGGCGATGGAAAGCTTTTTTCAGAAATAGAGAAAGGGACTCCTCTTTAAAATGTGCGCACAATTCCAGGAAACGGACGTGCCAACTTAGCCTTTCATTTAAAAGAGACAACATTCAAATTTTTAAACACATCGAGCACCCGACCTCTAGGAAGGCGGGGGCACCTGACGTCCAAGCAGATGTCACAAAAATGCTTGAGCCCAACTTACAAAAAGATCAGGATTCAAGTAGGGGCAATGTTCATACTCTAGCCTAATAAGTAAAGCCATACCCAATAAAAACAAAAGGCCCACCAAAGAAGGTGGCCTTCACGACACGCTCGACCTCTTTAAAGAGGTCGGACATCGACAATGAAGCTCAGCTACCTGCCCAAGCAGGTAACTGCCTCTACGAATCACTCCTACTATTTCTATCTTCCCTAAAAGATAGGTTCCAACAAACTTCCATGATAAAGGGAACGATTACCCATCCGAAAATATGAAACTACTCCAACAAAGGTGGTTATCGACTCTATTATAAATACACTAACACCCTTCAGGTATAATTTACATTCTAATCTACTGAAAACCTGCCTAAAGCTCTTGCTAACTTAAGAATCAGAGTCTTTTACAGATACCACCCCTTACTCCTTACGAGTAACGTGGACAGATGACACCTCGGCATCAACAAGTCAGACGATGTAATACAAAGGGATCTGGACCTCACATTCGGACCCAAATCAACATTTCAGGTAACCCGCAGAATAGACATGTTATTATAATTTTTTCAATAGACTCTTAGTAAAGCTCTCCCCTAGAAATATATTTTTTTTTGTCATAAATAAATTTGGTTACTGGTAGCAGAATAGCTCAAAATATTTTGTACAAAATATGCTTGGTCTAACAAAACCCTTGGTAAAAGGAATCCAATCCAGGCCCAATACTAAAGGGCCTAATTTGAATAAAGTCTTCCATTTTGACCCAAAAAAAGAATAAAATCCCCCATAAGCTAATTGTAATAGGTTAGGTCCACCATTATGGTACAAAATATGAATCGGGGCATAAGTATAGTTTTTACGACTAAAACTGCATTTTATTCCTATTTGATTTGTCAACAACAAAACTTTTAAGATCCAGGATTTTTTTAAATAAATATTTTAAATATTTTATTTATGAGTATAGATAATGTGGATACAATTTATCATTTTATATTCTATTACTTATCTCGTTTATAATGTAAACTATTTAATTATGAGTATATCTCGTTTACACTATAAACGAGATAGCACACAAATTTTTAACACATAAAACGGGTGCACCCATGATACGTGGGAGTTTATGAGATCAATATGTCTCGTTTAAAGAAAATTTGAGTACGGTGTAAACGAAATATACCATGATTTAATCGTTTACACTGTAAGCGAGATATAGTATGATAAATTAAAATTAACTCTAAAAAGAGCTAAAAGTATTAGCCTTTCTCATAAACATACCACTCTTTCTTCTCTATTCTATGAATAAGTTTAGTAAAAATGTCTAGTAGTGAATATATCTTTATGAGTTTATATACTAATTGTCACATAAAAAACAGTGATGATAGGGTTGTATTTGAGTGTGATAATTTTATCCGTTGCACTCGTCGTTTAAGTTATCTGTCTAAGTTAAAGAGCCTTATCTTGATGGGCATGAGTGCTAATGGGACTAAGGATGTTGGAAGAGTTGGGTATAGATTGTTAGCATCGACGAAAATAGAGTAATTCATTTTTGTGTCTTTTGATTCGATGGTCATGCCCAATGTTTGGTGTCCATGGGAGAATCAAAGCCCAATAAGTGATAGAGCTTTCTGCAAAGGTTGGTGATGTCGGTGGTAGTGGTTCTAGGCATTTGAATTTTGTCCAAAATGACCCACTGATAAACCACTATTTTATGGTTTATCTTGTGCTCAATTGAGTGGTTTTTATCAACTCTTTACCCACTTATTCATATGATTTGCATGTTTTATATTTTCCTTCCTGATTCTGTGCTATGATTGAAAACATGCTTCTTTGGCTTTTATTTCCTTTTATTTAATCCTCTCTTATTACCATTAGATGCCTTGATATGTGTGTTAAGTGATTTCAGGAATTACAGGGTAGGAATGGCTTAGAGGATGGAAAGGAAGCATGCAAAACTGAAAGGAATACAAGAAGTTGAAGGAGCTGCAAAGCTGTCAGCCTGACCCTCTTGCACTAAAACGATCATAACTTGAGCTATAGAGATCCAAATGATGCGGTTCTACTTGCGTTGAAAAGCTAACATCCGTGGCTTCGATTTGATATATAATTCGCCATGGTGGCCGTACAGATAGACGACGCGAACGCGCACTCCACGCGGACGCATCGCATCTGCGAATCTCATTCCACGCAAACGCGTGGATGATGCCTCCGGTCACGTTCCCGCGACCTGTACGTACCAGATTTTGAAATTAGCGATTTTTAGGTTGTTTCTGACCCAGTTTTCAACTTAAAAAGCATATATTAGAGGCTATAAAGTGGGAAAATACATCCATTCATATTCAAGCTTTGATAACTCATAATTTTTTAGTTTTAGATGTAGTTTTTAGAGAGAGAGGCTATCTCCTCTCTCTTAGGATTAGGATTAGGATTAGAATATATTTTATGATTAGGATTTCTTTTCACTTCAGAATTATTTCATCTTCATATCAGGTTCAATGTTCCTGTTTTTATTTATTTTCTCTTTTACTCTCAGATAATTTAATGCTTGTATTACATATGTTGCCTATTTGACTTATGAGCCATTCATGTTGGAATTTTCTTAATTAATATAATTTGAGTATTTCAGACTTATGATTATTTTCTCTAATTCATGTTATTGATGCTTGGGCTTTATCCAAATTATTTTCATTCAAGTAGATTTTATTCCCTTTTGGCTTTAATTGATTAACTGGAAGCCCTTGAGTTATCAACTATTCAGGATTGATTGTTATGTCGGCTAATTAATTGGAATTCCACTAACTCTAGTCTTTCCTTAGGAGTTGGCTAGGACTTGGGAAATCTAACCAATTGGTTCACTTGACTTTCCCTTGCTTACGCAAAGGTTAACTAAGTGGGATTAACTTCCATTCTTATAGGAGTAACTAGGATAGGACTTCCGAATTTTCATATCTTGCCAAGAGTTTATTTTACAGTTATTTATTTATTTTATCTGCCATTTAAATTACTTGTTCCTCATCTTTAAAACCCCGGTTTACAAAACCCATAACCAATAATAAGAACATACCTCCCTGCAATTCCTTGAGAAGACGACCCGAGGTTTAAATACTTCGGTTATCAATTTATTTAGGGATTTGTTACTTGTGACAACCAAAACGTTTGTACGAAGGAATTTTCTGTTGGTTTAGAATCTATACTTATAACGCGACTTTATAAAATTTTTTACTAGCAAAAATTCTAACGTCAAAATGGCGCCGTTGCCGGGGAATTGCAAACGTGTGCCTTATTATTGGTTATTGTAAATATTTTTCAAAAAAAATTTATTTTTCTTTTACTTGTTTATTTGTTTTCTCTCTTCCCTCTTATTTTTGATATCTATTATGAATTCTCACCCCTCTCGTTTTGAGTTTGGTTCTAATTTTGTTGCAAGGAATGGAAGCTATAACATGACTATGCATCAAGGTCTAAGCAATCAAAGATGGATGGAGCCACAAGGATCTGATCACCCCTTTAGGCAACAACACCTTCCTAGATATCATGGACAGAGACCATTCTACAATGCATACCAAGCTGATAGATGTGGTGGACCGCCTTGTAGCTACCAATAAGCTCCACCCTGTGCTCAGAGACCATCCTTTCAACACAACCTCAATCCACCATCGCAAGCTCTTTTTCACCATTCGCCACCATATGATCCTTATCCACCCCAACGCCAATCCAACTATTCCCAAGAACCACCACACACCTATGCACCATGTCCATATCCATCAAGCCAAGAATCACAGGTTTGCCTCGAAGAATCAGTAAAACAATTTAATACAACCCTTCATCAACTGGAGTAAGCAATAAATCAATTATCTTCCAGACGTTTAGGCACTCAACAGACTCCCATGGCTTCATGTGGAGAATCTAATAAAGAACGCAGCACAAAGAAGACACTAGAAGCTCCAGTGGACAGCATAGAGCATGACTTTGTACTGGAACAAATAGAGGAAGCTGTCATTGTAGAAGAAGAAGAGTTGGTTGAAGATTTAGGAGATGCCAAACCGCCACCTGAATCCAGAGTTGTGGAGAATTCTGTCAAGGATGTTACAATTGATGCTAAAGAGGATGTTGCGCAGCTTCCAATGCAGATATCTTATGAAGAACTGGACGGAATAACCCAAGAAGCAAGTTTCCTTGATGACGATGATCACGAGTCGAGTTCTCTTAGTAACGAACTTGCATCCGCAAGTGAATTCTTTGAGTTGGAAGAATCTTTCCCAAGTGAATATGAAGATGATGCAGAGGTCGACTTTTCTCAACCTCTTGTTTATGACTCAAGTGATGAGGAAGATATCAATGACTTTGATCAAGACATCGGTGAAGTTGAAAAAGTTTGCAAAGAAGTGGAGGAATTCACAGAAGACCACAAGGAAGTAGAGCTTGCAGAACCACTGGAAACACCTATCCCAAGGCCACTACCACCTAATACAAACCTCAAGTGGGTAAAATCCTTAGCTTTTATCTTTACTTTTCCACTTGAATATGGTTTACTTGAAACAGATGGCCAGCTTAGAGCTCTTTGCGGCTTTAAAAGCAAACGGGAAATGACTCGCACTCAGAGCTAGTATGTAAGATTCACTGAGGTTTCACACTTCAATTTGAGGTGCAAGAATTGGTGTCAAGCTCAATTGGAAGGATCTCGGATGCTGTTTGGTCACTGCTGTGAGAATTCGGATTACTCATCACCCGACTGGAAAAATGCAGACCAAGACAAAGATGGGTGTAAAAGTAGAATTTGGGATCCTGGAATCTATTCTACCATTCAACACTCTGGGAGCCTGCAAGCCTGTTTGAACTCACCTAAGGGCTTTACATACCTTGTTTGGGACCCCAGAGGATGCTGGCATTCCAAACACTGGTGGAGATTCCTGAATCAGTACAAGCACAAGCCACCATAACAAGGAGCTCACCAGAATGTCCAACTTAAGGACTTTAACTAAAAGTGCTAGGTGGGAGACAACCCACTATGGTATTATCGTTCCTCTTTCAGTTTAATTCTAGTCTGTTTTGTTTGTTTTTGAGTTTTGATTGAACCTGGAATCATGCATACTTGCATAGCATTCATATTAAGCATTGCATTCTGCATACTGCATTAAAAAAAAATATTCGCACGCGACGCGACAGCGTTGCTGACGCGTCCGCGTCACAGGTGCTTTAGGGAGAAACGAAAAGTGAACAGAGAGTCACGCGAGAGCGTGGCTGGAGGCGTGCCTTTGGCACAAATCATCCCACGCGACCGCGTCATGAGGAAAAAATGCCTCCCACGCGTCCGCGTCACCCACGTGAACGCGTGCCCTGTATATCGACGTAAAAAGGGTATATGGCCGAAAGTTGAGCTGGATCGTGGCTGGACTCGTGCTAGAAGCACAAGCCGTACCACGCGGACGCATGGCTGACGCGTCCGTGTCAGATCCCTATAATGGCCACTCACGCGATCGCGTCAACCATGCGACCGCGTCACCCTAGATTTTTGGCAAAAATGCATTTAAACAGAGAGATGTGCGTACGCGAGGCTACTCTCGCGCCACTAGCACACATCGAGTCACGCGTCCGCGTTTCCTACGCTTCCGTGTCACTTGAATTTATCGCGCACCACGCGACCGCATCACTCACGCGTCTGCGTCACCTGCGCCGCGCAACTTCTCCAGATCAGTGCCAATTATCTTATCTTTTCTTTTCTAATCCTAATTTCTTCTATCTTTTCCTCTTTCTTTCTTACTTTATTTTTTCACTTCTCATTCTTTTTCACCTTCATTCTATTTTTCTTAATTTATTTGCATATTTCATTCATTGCATTTTAATTTTGTGCATATTTTTCTTTTCTTTTCTAAATTTATTATTTTTCCATCGGTGTTACTTGTTCATATTCAACTGTTGTGTCTTTTCTGGTATTATCTTGGTGCTCAGTGACTTATTTTACACTGTTGGGTAATATTATTTAAATCAATGTTAATCTGTTATGATACTTGTATTAATTTTGCATTGACATGAATTTATTTTGTCTTTCATTACCCACACTCTTTCCCTATGTTGCAAATTTTTGCACTCTTGATTTGCCATGTGCTTCTACTGTTTTATCACTTACATGTTGAAGCTTCCATGTAAATGAGACCCTTATCAATTGGCATTAACCTACCCATACTTTATTTATTTTCTTATCTTTATTCCTGGGTTACTTTTCTTCCCTTTTTTCTTTCAGGATGGCCACCCGGAAGGGAACTGAAAGACGTTTACAAGGGGAGACAGACAAGTCCTTCTGTACGATCTTTGGAGAAAGGTGCCAGTTGGAACTGCCCGTCCACCTGCACATCTCAGCATGCACTGAGGACGGTGCAATCTTTAAGTGTGGGGAGGTCGATATCGATCTCCACGGGTAAGTTAGTCCCTTCTCAACACCAACTTTTGTTTTTCATTGTTGTATTTGCATGTTTGATTGCATTATAGTTTGATTTTGTGCATATTTTACCACTTGGTTAAAGTAATATTTTCTTTTTCAAGAAATTTTTATAGTATTTCACTAATTTGAATAAAACATTTTGAAAAACTTATTTGAAGAAATCTTATTTTGGAACATGGTTTAAAGCTCGAACACACAAAACCAGTGAGATTTTGAGCCTATTTGATTGGTTGCATTTTATCAACTAATATTTTATTTTTGGTGTGTGTTTTTCTCTCTAAAATTGTGATCTTTGTCTTGCTTAATTCTATATTTTCATTGTTTGATGTATGCATGCACTGATATGATTGAGGCCTTTGTTTCACTAAGCTTATATACCCATATGGCCTTACCCTTTCATTATCCTTTGCAAACCAATTTAAGCCTAATAAACCCATTTGTTCTTTACTTTAGCTCATTACTAACTCTAAGCGGAAAATAATAATGTCCTTAATTTGAATCCTTGGTTAGCTTAGACTAGTAAAAGTGCTCATGATTTAAGTGTGGGGAAGTTAGGTTTGAAAATATTTGGTTTGAAAATATTTGGTTTGAATAATTAGGTGTTGTATATTTTAGTGATAAATGTGCAAAATAATAGTTGAGCACATATTATTGCATTCAATACTTTAATCATATGCATTGAGAAAAATAAAAAAAAAGAAAAAAAAAAGAAAAAGAAAAAGAAAAGAGCAAATAATAAAAGGGGACAAAATACCCCAAAGTAAGTGTTGGTATCAATGCATATGTTCTGAACTCAAATTGAGAATGCATGAATATGTGGAAAACACAGTTAATGGGAAGTTAGATTTTGCATTTTAATTAAATGGATTGTCTTATGTTAGGCGGAAAGTTTATGTTAATTAAGGATTCAGATTTTAGTCCACTTGGCCAAATACAATCCTACCTTGACCCTAACCCCATTACAACCCTTAAAAGACCTCTTGATTTGTGTATTGGTGCATTAAATTTTTGTTGATTGTTAGATGAAGAGCAAGCTATAGAAAGCAGGATTAGTAGAGAATTGAGAGAATTGACCCTAGACACTTGAGAGTTAGAATGATATACACTACCAGTAAGGGTTCAGTGCTCAATTCTATGTTCCCTACTTTCATGAGCTATCTTCTTCTTGCAAGTTTATTGTACTGTATTTTGTAATTTGAATTAGTGAAATCCGGTTCATATTTGTTCTTGAAAGATTTATTTACTTTTCACCAAGTAGGTAGAAACATTTTGCATGTAGTTGCATTCACGTATATAGGTTGCATTTCATACATTCTATCATTCCTCTTCACTCCTTTATAGTTTCTCTTGAGCTTAGCATGAGAACATGCTAATGTTTAAGTGTGGGGAGGTTGATAAACCACTATTTTATGGTTTATCTTGTGCTCAATTGAGTGGTTTTTATCAACTC
The DNA here is from genome assembly GCF_014773155.1 of Arachis stenosperma. Taxonomy (NCBI): domain Eukaryota; kingdom Viridiplantae; phylum Streptophyta; class Magnoliopsida; order Fabales; family Fabaceae; genus Arachis; species Arachis stenosperma. The sequence goes on from NC_080379.1 coordinate 153,055,947, forward strand.
TTTACCTACTTATTCATATGATTTGCATGTTTTATATTTTTCTTCATGATTCTGTGCTATGATTGAAAATATGCTTCTTTGGCTTTTATTTCCTTTTATTTAATCCTCTCTTATTACCATTAGATGATTTGATATGTGTGTTAAGTGATTTCAAGAATTACAGGGCAGGAATGGCTTAGAGGATGGAAAGGAAGCATGCAAAAGTGGAAGGAATACAAGAAGTTGAAGGAACTGCAAAGCTGTCAGCCTGACCCTCTTGCACTAAAACGATCATAACTTGAGCTACAGAGGTCCAAATGATACGGTTCCATTTGCGTTGAAAAGCTAACGTCCGGGGCTTCGAATTGATATATAATTCGCCATAGTGGCCATACAGATAGGCGACGCAAACGCGCGCTCCACGCGGACACGTTGTATCTGCGAATCTCATTCCACGCAAACGCATGGATGACGCCTCCGCGTCACGTTCCCGTGACCTGTACGTACCAGATTTTGAAATTAGCGATTTTTGGGTTGTTTCTGATCCAGTTTTTGACCCAGAAAGCACAGATTAGAGGCTATAAAGTGGGAGAATGCATCCATTCATATTCAAGCTTTGATAACTCATAAATTTTAGTTTTAGATGTAGTTTTTAGAGAGAGCGGCTCTCTCCTCTCTCTTAGGATTAGGATTAGGATTAGGATATATTTTAGGATTAGGATTTCTTTTCACTTCAGGATTATTTCATCTTCATATCAGGTTCAATGTTCCTGTTTTTATTTATTTTCTCTTTTACTCTCAGATAATTTAATACTTGTATTACATATGTTGCCTATTTGACTTATGAACCATTCATGTTTGGATTTTCTTAATTAATATAATTTGAGTATTTCAGACTTATGATTATTTTCTCTAATTCATGTTATTGACGCTTGGGCTTTATCCAAATTATTTTCATTCAAGTAGATTTTATTCCCTTTTGGCTTTAATTGATTAACTGGAAGCTCTTGAGTTATCAACCATTCAGGATTGAATGTTATGTCAGCTAATTTATTGGAATTCCACTAACTCTAGTCCTTCCTTAGGAGTTGGCTAGGACTTGGGAAATCTAACCAATTGGTTCACTTGACTTTCCCTTGCTTACGCAAAGGTTAACTAAGTGGGATTAACTTCCATTCTTATAGGAGTAACTAGGATAGGACTTCCGAATTTTCATATCTTGCCAAGAGTTTATTTTATAGTTATTTATTTATTTTATCTGCCATTTAAATTACTTGTTCCTCATCATTAAAACCCCGATTTACAAAACTCATAACCAATAATAAGAACATACCTCCCTGTAATTCCTTGAGAAGACGACCCGAGGTTTAAATACTTCTGTTATCAATTTATTTAGGGGTTTGTTACTTGTGACAACCAAAAAGTTTGTACGAAGGGATTTTCTGTTGGTTTAGAATCTATACTTACAATGCGACTTTATAAAATTCTTTACAAGCAAAAATCCTAACGTCACCCACCCTTTGCACCACCCCTCTATGCTTGGAACCATGCTTACAACGAAGAGATTCTTTTTATTGAGAAATTCTAGACCGGCGTAAATTCTACCCATTAAGTTTTGGCGTCATTGCCAGAGAATCGCAATGTGTGCTTGTTATTGGTTATTGTTCATATGTGAATATTGTGAATAGTTTGATTTTTGCTTATTTGATAGTTTTGGTTTAGGAGTTTATTTTTTTTATCTTTTATTAGCTTTTTTTTTTCTTTTCACTATGAATTCTCACCATTTCGGCTATGAATTTGGTTCAAACTATGTTGTATGAAATGAAAGCTTTAATGAAGGTTTGCATCAAGGATTTGGTAATCAAAAGTGGGAGGAGCCTCAATCATATAGACAACCTTCTTGGCAACAACCTCCTTCAGTTTCTTATGGGTACACTCTAACTTCTAATGCATACCAATCTAATGGATGTGGTGGACCCTTTGTGGTTGTTAGCCACAACCACCATATGCATATGAACCCCCTCCTCAACATTGTTGGCAACCTTACTTACAAGCCCCATTCCACCATTCACCTCCATATGATCCTAACCCATATCCACCATACCAACAACCATATGAACCATACCTAGAGCCACTACCATTCCAACATCAATACTTTCAAGAACCATCACTTCTACATACACCACCTAAGACTCTCACCAATATGAACCACCTTCCAACTATGACACCTTTTTTCCAAACAATGAACCCTCTCTTGCACTATTTCCTTCATTGGACAAATTTCTCCAACCCCTAATGCAAGAACAACAAGAACTTCTAGCTTATTGTCAAAAGCAAGTAGAAGAACAAAAGATGTTAGGGGAATTCTGGCTAGTTTGACTTAAGCGATGAACCACATAATATCATTGTGCTCAAATATCTAAGACACTCCCATTGTTGAATGTGGAGGATTAACTGAGGAGCATAATGAGAAGGAGAACTTGGAGCTTCAAGGAGAAGAGAATGAGTTGAAGCAAGAATTACAACGAGAGGAGGAAGTTAAGATGATTGAACCGGAAGAAGTGGTAGAAGATTTATGAGATGTTGAATGTAAAAAGGAATCTAAAGTTGTAGAGCCTTCTTCCATAGAGTTTAAAAGTGATATTAAAGAGGATAGTGCACAACCTCCAAAGCATATTGTGAGTGAAGAATTGAAAGAAATGGTACAAGCAACAAGTCCTCCTATTGATGATGATTCCGCATCAACATATGATCCTTTTGAGCTTCACGAATCCTTCCCCATTGAACTTGAATTTGATGTTGAAGTAGATTTCACTCAACCTCCAAGATATGACTTAAGTAATGGGAAAGAGTTAGAAGAAGTTGGTGAGGAAGAATGTGAACTTGAGGATGCTTGGTGATGAGCGGATAATTTGTACGCTTTTTGGCATTGTTTTTAGTATGTTTCTAGTAGAATTTAGTTAGTTTTTAGTTAAAATTCACTTTTCTGGACCTTACTATGAGTTTGTGTGTTTTTCTGTGATTTCAGGTATTTTCTGGCTGAAATTGAGGGACCTGAGCAAAAATCTGATTCAGAGACTGAAAAGGACTGCAGATGCTGTTGGATTCTGACCTCCCTGCACTCGAAGTGGATTTTCTGGAGCTACAGAAGCCCAATTGGCGCGCTCTCAACGGCGTTGGAAAGTAGACATCCTGGGCTTTCCAGCAATATATGATAGTCCATACTTTGCCCAAGATTTGATGGCCCAAACCGGCGTTCAAAGTCACCTTCAGAATTCCTAGCGTTAAACGCCGGAACTGGCACCAAGGTGGGAGTTAAACGCCCAAACTGGCACAAAAGCTGGCGTTTAACTCCAAGAAGAGTCTCTACACGAAAATGCTTCAATGCTCAGCCCAAGCACACACCAAGTGGGCCCGGAAGTGGATTTTTATGTCATTTACTCACCTTTGTAATTCTTAAGCTACTAGTTCTCTATAAATAGGACCTTTTACTATTGTATTTTCATCTTTTGATCTTTACATCTTTTGATCACTTTAGATCTTAGATCATTGGGAGGCTGGCCTCACGGCCATGCCTAGACCTTGTTCTTATGTATTTTCAACGGTGGAGTTTTTACACACCATAGATTAAGGTGTGGAGCTCTGCTGTACCTCGAGTATTAATGCAATTACTATTGTTCTTCTATTCAATTCCGCTTGTTCTTGTTCCAAGATATCACTTGTTCTTCAACTTGATGAATGTGATGATCCGTGACACTCATCATCATTCTCACCTATGAACGTGTGACTGACAACCACCTCCGTTCTACCTTAGATTGGGTGAATATCTTTTGGATTCCTGATACACGATGCATGGTTGATCGCCTGACAACCGAGCGCTCGCCTGACAAACGAGCCAGCCATTCCGTGAGATCAGAGTCTTCGTGGTATAGGCCAGAACTGATGGCGGCATTCAAGAGAATCCAGAAGGTCTAACCTTGTCTGTGGTATTCTGAGTAGGATTCAATGATTGAATGACTGTGACGAGCTTCAAACTCCTGAGGGCGGGGCGTTAGTGACAGACACAAAAGAATCATTGGATTCTATTCCGGCCTGATTGAGAACCGACAGATGGATAGCCGTGCCGTGACAGAGTGCGTTGAACATTTCCACTGAGAGGATGGGAGGTAGCCACTGACAACGGTGAAACCCTTGCATAAGCTTGCCATGGAAAGGAGTAAGAAGGATTGGATGAAGACAGTAGGAAAGCAGAGAGACGGAAGGGACAAAGCATCTTCATACGCTTATCTGAAATTCTCACCAATGAATTGCATAAGTATCTCTATCTTTATCTTTTATTCATGTTTCATCTATAACCATCTGAGTCTGCCTGACTAAGATTTACAAGGTGACCATAGCTTGCTTCATACCAACAATCTTTGTGGGATCGACCCTTACTCGCGTAAGGTTTATTACTTGGACGACCCAGTACACTTGCTGGTTAGTTGTGCGAAGTTGTAGTGATCACAATTTCGTGCACCAAGTTTTTGGCGCCGTTGCCGGGGATTGTTTCGAGTATGGACAACTGACGGTTCATCTTGTTGCTTAGATTAGGTATTTTTCTTCAGAGTTCTTAAGAATGAATTCTAGTGTTTCAAGGTGATGTTCTTATCATCACCAAAGCTGATTGATTCTCATCAATTTAGCTCTTGAATGCAATGTCCTGCTGAAGCTTGGTTATCCATGTCTAATTCCTTTGGACTAAAGCTTTAGACTAACATTGCATGATTCCTGGAATTCTCATTAAGAATTTTGATACCTTTATTTTCTTTTCCACTTAATTTTCGAAAAATCCAAAAAAAATTACAAAATAAAAAAAACCAAAAATATTTTATGTTTCTTGTTTGAGTCAAGTGTCTTATTTTAAGTTTGGTGTCTTGCATGCATTGTTTATTTGATCTTGGTTCTATTTTCAAGTCAATAATACAGAGAACTGAAGATTCAGTACATGCAGCAGAGGAATTCTACAGAAAAAGCTGGGCGTTCAAAACGCCCAGTGAAGAAGGCAGACTGGCGTTTAAACGCCAGCCAGGGTGCCTGGTTGGGCGTTTAACGCCCAAAAAGGTATAGCATTGGGCGTTAAACGCCAGAATGTGCACCATTCTGGGTGTTTAATGCCAGGATGGCACAAGAGGGAAGATTCTGTTTTTAATTCAAATTTTTTTCAAGTTTTCAAAGTTTTTCAAAATCAAATCTTTTTCAAATCATATCTTTTCAATCAAATCTTTTTCAAAATCAATTTCTTTCCTTTTTCAAAGATACTTGCTAACAATTAATGATTTGATTGAACATTTCAAGTATGTTGCCTTTTCTGTTGAGAAAGGTTTAATGTCTGAATCATATCTTTTCTTGTTAGTCAAGTCATTATTTTTTAAAATCAAATCTTTTTAAATTGTTTTTTAAATCATATCTTTTCAATCATATCTTTTAAAAAAAAAACATGACTTTTCAATCATATCTTTTTAATCACATCTTTTTCAAAACAGTTTTTAATCATATCTTTTTGATTTCTAATTTCAAAATCTTTTTCAAAAATTACTTGATTTCTTTCCCACTCTTGATTTTCGAAAATCAATTAAAGTTTTTCAAAATGTTTTTAAAATCTTTTTAATTTAATTTTCGAAACCTCTTCCCCTCTTCTCACATCCTTCTATTTATGGAGTACCACTCCTCCTCAATGCACAATTCGAACTCTATCTCACTAAGTTCGAATTCTTCTACCTCTTTCTTCTATTTTTCTGTTCCTCTGACACCTCAAGGAATCTCTATACTGTGACATAGAGGATTCCATATTCTCTTGTTCTCTTCTCTTTCACATGAGCAGGAACAAAGACAAAGGCATTCTTGTTGAAGCTGACCCTGAACCTGAAAGGACCTTGAAGCGAAAGCTAAGAGAAGCTAAGGCACAACTCTCTGTAGAGGACCTAACAGAAATCTTCAAAGAAGAAGAACCCATGGCAGCCAAAAATAACAACAATGCCAACAATGCAAGGAAGGTGCTTGGTGACTTTACTGCACCTACTCCCGACTTCTATGGGAGAAGCATCTCTATCCCTGCCATTGGAGCAAACAACTTTGAGCTTAAGCCTCAATTAGTTTCTCTAATGCAACAGAATTGCAAGTTCCATGGACTTCCATTGGAAGATCCTCATCAGTTCTTAGCTGAATTCTTGCAAATGTGTGACACTGTCAAGACTAATGGGGTTGACCCTGAGGTCTACAGACTTATGCTATTCCGTTTTGCTGTAAGAGACAGAGCTAGGACATGGTTGGACTCACAACTTAAAGAAAGCCTGAACTCTTGGGAAAAGCTAGTCAATGCCTTCTTGGCAAAGTTCTTTCCACCTCAAAAATTGAGTAAGCTTAGAGTGGAAGTCCAAACCTTCAGACAGAAGGAAGGTGAATCCCTCTATGAAGCTTGGGAAAGATACAAACAATTGATCGGAAAATGTCCTTCTAACATGCTTTCTGAATGGAGCATCATAGGTATTTTCTATGATGGTCTCTCTGAACTATCCAAGATGTCATTGGATAGCTCTGCTGGAGGATCTCTTCATATAAAGAAGACGCCTACAGAAGCTCAAGAGCTCATTGAAATGGTTGCAAATAACCAATTCATGTACACTTCTGAAAGGAATCCTGTGAACAATGGGACAAATCAGAAGAAAGGAGTTCTTGAGATTGATACTCTGAATGCCATATTGGCTCAGAACAAAATATTGACTCAGCAAGTCAATTTGATCTCTCAAAGTCTGTCTGGAATGCAAAATGCACCAAGCAGTACTAAGGATGCTTCATCTGAAGAAGAAGCTTATGATCCTGAGAACCCTTCAATGGAAGAGGTGAATTACATGGGAGAACCCTATGGAAACACCTATAATTCTTCATGGAGAAATCATCCAAATTTCTCATAGAAGGATCAACAGAGACCTCAACAAGGTTTCAACAATAATAATGGTGGAAGAAACAGGTTTAGCAATGGCAAGCCTTTTCCATCATCTTCTCAGCAACAGACAGAGAATTCTAAGCAGAACCACTCTGACTTAGCAACCATGGTCTCTGATCTAATCAAAATCACTCAAAGTTTCATGACTGAAACAAGGTCCTCCATTAGGAATTTGGAGGCACAAGTGGGACAGCTGAGCAAGAAAATTACTGAACTCCCTCCTAGTACTCTTCCAAGCAATACAGAAAAGGAGAGTGCAAGGTCATCAACATGGTCGAATTTGGAGAGGATGAAGAGGCAGTGAACGCCTCTGAGGAAGACCTCAATGGACGTCCACTGGCATCCAATGAGTTCCCTAATGAGGAACCATGGGAATCTGAGGCTCACATTGAGACCATAAAGATTCCATTGGATTTACTTCTACCATTCATGAGCTCTGATGAGTATTCTTCCTCTGAAGAGGATGAGTATGTCACTGAAGAGCAAGTTGCTAAATACCTTGGAGAAATCATAAAGCTAAATGACAAGTTATTTGGAAATGAGACTTGGGAGAACAAACCTCCTTTGCTCACCAAAGAACTGGATGACTTGTCTAGGCAGAAATTACCTCAAAAGAGACAAGATCCTGGGAAGTTTTCAATACCTTGTACCATAGGCACCATGACCTTCAAGAAGGCTCTGTGTGACCTAGGGTCAAGTATAAACCTCATGCCTCTCTCTGTAATGGAGAAGCTAGGGATATCTGAGGTACAAGCTGCAAGAATCTCACTAGAGATGGCAGACAATTCAAAGAAACAAGCTTATGGACTTGTAGAGGATGTTCTGGTAAAGGTTGAAGACCATTACATCCCTACTGATTTCATAGTCCTAGAGACTGGGAAGTGCATGGATGAATCCATCATCCTTGGCAGACCCTTCCTAGCCACAGCTAAGGCTGTGATTGATGTTGATAGAGGTGAACTGATCATTCAAGTGAATGAAGAATCCTTTGTGTTTAAGGCTCAAGGATATCCCTCTGTTACCATGGAGGAGAAGCATGAAGAGCTTCTCTCAAAACAGAGTCAAACAGATCCCCCTCAGTCAAACTCTAAGTTTGGTGTTGGGAGGCCACAACCAAACTCTAAGTTTGGTGTTGAACCCCCACATTCAAACTCTAAGTTTGGTGTTGGGAGGTTCTGACATTGCTCTGAGTATCTGTGAGGCTCCATGAGAGCCCTCTGTCAAGCTACTGACATTAAAGAAGCGCTTGTTGGGAGGCAACCCAATGTTATATTTTATCTATTTTCCTTTGTTATTTTATGTTTTCTGTAAGTTGATGATCATGAGAAGTCACAAAATCAATTGAAAAAGCAAAAACAAAATGAAAAACAGGAAGAAAAACAGCACACCCTGGAGGAAGAACCTACTGGCGTTTAAACGCCAGTAAGGCTAGCAGATGGGCGTTTAACGCCCAGTCTGGCACCATTCTGGGCGTTTAACGCCAGAAAGGGGCACCAGACTGGCGTTAAACGCCAGAAAAGAGCAAGCACTTGGCGTTAAACGCCAGAAAGGGGCACCAGCCCGGCGTTTAACGCCAGAATTGGCTCAAAACGCATTTTTGCATGCCATTTGGTGCAGGAATGACTTTTCCTTGACACCTCAGGATCTGTGGACCCCATAGGATCCCCACCAACCCCACCACCCTCTCTCTTCTTCACCCATTCACCAATCACCTCAACCACTCTTCCCCAAAAACCCTTCACCTATCAAATCCCATCTTTCTCTTCACCACTCACATCCATCCTTCATAAAACCCCACCTACCTCACCATTCAAAATTCAAACCACTTTCCCTCCCAAACCCACCCATAATGGCCAAACCCTACCCCTCCCCTCACCCCTATATAAACCCATCCTCACTCCTTCATTTTCACACACCCTAAACACTACTTCTTCCCCCTTTAGCCGAACCACACAACCTCCTCCATCTCCTCCATTTTCTTCTTCTTCTCCTCTATTCTTTCTTCTTTTGCTCGAGGACGAGCAAACCTTTTAAGTTTGGTGTGGTAAATACGTTACTTTTTGTTTTTCCATAACCATTTATGGCATCCAAGGCCGGAGAAACCTCTAGAAAGAGGAAAGAGAAGGCAAAAGCTTCCACCTCCGAGTCATGGGAGATGGAGAGATTCATCTCAAGGGTGCATCAAGACCACTTCTATGAAGTTGTGGCCTTGAAGAAGGTGATCCCCGAGGTCCCTTTCAAACTCAAAAAGAGTGAATATCCGGAGATCCGACATGAGATTCGAAGAAGAGGTTGGGAAGTTCTTACCAACCCCATTCAACAAGTCGGAATCTTAATGGTTCAAGAGTTCTATGCCAATGCATGGATCACCAAGAACCATGATCAAAGTGTGAACCCGGATCCAAAGAATTGGCTTACAATGGTTCGGGGTAAATACTTAGATTTTAGTCCGGAAAATGTGAGGTTGGCATTCAACTTGCCCATGATGCAAGGAGATGAACATCCTTACACAAGAAGGGTCAACTTTGATCAAAGGTTGGACCAAGTCCTCACTGACATTTGTGAAGAGGGCGCCCAATGGAAGAGAGATTCAAGAGGGAAGCCGGTTCAATTAAGAAGGCATGACCTCAAGCCCGTGGCTAGAGGATGGTTGGAGTTTATCCAACGCTCAATCATTCCCACTAGCAACCGGTCTGAAGTTACTCTAGACCGGGCCATCATGATCCATAGCATCATGATTGGAGAAGAAGTAGAAGTTCATGAGGTTATAGCCCAAGAACTCTATAAGGTGGCGGACAAGTCCTCTACCTTGGCAAGGTTAGCCTTTCCTCATCTCATTTGTCACCTCTGTTATTCAGTTGGAGTTGACATAGAGGGAGACATCCTCATTGATGAGGACAAGCCCATCACTAAGAAAAGGATGGAGCAAACAAGAGACCCCTCTCATCATGAGATCCCTGAGATGCCTCAAGGGATGCACTTTCCTCCACAAGACTATTGGGAGCAAATTAACACCTCCCTAGGAGAATTGAGTTCCAACATGGGACAACTAAGGGTGGAGCACCAAGAACATTCCATCCTCCTCCATGAAATTAGAGAAGATCAAAGAATCATGAGAGAGGAGCAACAAAGACAAGGAAGAGACATTGAGGAGCTCAAGCACTCCATAAGACCTTCAAGAGGAAGAACAAGCCGCCATCACTAAGGTGAACCCGTTCTTTAATTTCCTTGTTCTTTATTCTTCTGTTTTTCGAAAATTATGCTTTATGTTTATCTATGTTTGTGTCCTATGATCATTAGTGTCTTAGTGTCTATGCCTTAAAGTTATGAATGTCCTATGAATCCATCACCTTTCTTAAATAAACAATGTTCTAATTAAAAAAGAGAAGAATTGCATGAATTTTGAATTTTATAACAGATTAATTATTTTGATGTGGTGGCAACACTTTTGTTTTTTGAATGTATGCTTAAACAGTGCATATGTCTTTTGAATTTGTGGTTCATGAAGGTTGGCTCTTGAAAGAATGATGAAAAAGGAGACATGTTATAGAGGATCTGAAAAATCATAAAAATGATTCTTGAAGCAAGAAAAAGCAGTGAATACAAAAAAAAAAAGAAAAAACAAAAAAAAAGAAAGAAAAAGAAATAAATAAAGTTGTGATCCAAGACAAAAGAGTGTGCTTAAGAACCCTGGACACCTCTAATTGGGGACTCTAGCAAAGCTGAGTCACAATCTGAAAAGGTTCACCCAATTATGTGTCTGTGGCATGTATGTATCCGGTGGTAATACTGGAAGACAGAGTGCTTTGGGCCACGGCCAAGACTCATAAAGTAGCTGTGTTCAAGAATCATCATACTTAACTAGGAGAATCAATAACACTATCCGGATTCTGAGTTCCTAAAGAAGTCAATCATTCTGAATTTCAAAGGATAGAGTGAGATGCCAAAACTGTTCAGAGGCAAAAAGCTAAAAGCTCCGCTCATCTAATTAATACTGATCTTCATAGACGTTTTTGGAATTCATTGCATATTCTCTTCTTTTTATCTTATTTGATTTTCAGTTGCTTGAGGACAAGCAACAATTTAAGTTTGGTGTTGTGATGAGCGGATAATTTGTACGCTTTTTGGCATTGTTTTTAGTATGTTTCTAGTAGAATTTAGTTAGTTTTTAGTATATTTTTGTTAGTTTTTAGTTAAAATTCACTTTTATGGACTTTACTATGAGTTTGTGTATTTTTCTGTGATTTCAGGTATTTTCTGGCTGAAATTGAGGGACCTGAGCAAAAATCTGATTCAGAGACTGAAAAGGACTGTAGATGCTGTTGGATTCTGACCTCTCTGCACTCGAAGTGGATTTTCTGGAGCTACAGAAGCCCAATTGGCGCGCTCTCAACGGCGTTGGAAAGTAGACATCCTGGGCTTTCCAGCAATATATGATAGTCCATACTTTGCCCAAGATTTGATGGCCCAAACCGGCGTTCAAAGTCACCTTCAGAATTCCCAGCGTTAAACGCCGGAACTGGCACCAAGGTGGGAGTTAAACGCCCAAACTGGCACAAAAGCTGGCGTTTAACTCCAAGAAGAGTCTCTACACGAAAATGCTTCAATGCTCAGCCCAAGCACACACCAAGTGGGCCCGGAAGTGGATTTTTATGTCATTTACTCACCTTTGTAATTCTTAAGCTACTAGTTCTCTATAAATAGGACCTTTTACTATTGTATTTTCATCTTTTGATCTTTACATCTTTTGATCACTTTAGATCTTAGATCATTGGGAGGCTGGCCTCACGGCCATGCCTAGACCTTGTTCTTATGTATTTTCAACGGTGGAGTTTCTACACACCATAGATTAAGGTGTGGAGCTCTGCTGTACCTCGAGTATTAATGCAATTACTATTGTTCTTCTATTCAATTCCGCTTGTTCTTGTTCCAAGATATCACTTGTTCTTCAACTTGATGAATGTGATGATCCGTGACACTCATCATCATTCTCACCTATGAACGTGTGACTGACAACCACCTCCGTTCTACCTTAGATTGGGTGAATATCTCTTAGATTCCTGATACACGATGCATGGTTGATCACCTGACAACCGAGTGCTCGCCTGACAAACGAGCCAGCCATTCCGTGAGATCAGAGTCTTCGTGGTATAAGCCAGAACTGATGGTGGCATTCAAGAGAATCCGGAAGGTCTAACCTTATCTGTGGTATTCTGAGTAGGATTCAATGATTGAATGACTGTGACGAGCTTCAAACTCCTGAGGGCGGGGCGTTAGTGACAGACGCAAAAGAATCATTGGATTCTATTCCGGCCTGATTGAGAACCGACAGATGGATAGCCGTGCCGTGACAGGGTGCGTTGAACATTTCCACTGAGAGGATGGGAGGTAGCCACTGACAACGGTGAAACCCTTGCATAAGCTTGCCATGGAAAGGAGTAAGAAGGATTGGATGAAGACAGTAGGAAAGCAGAGAGACGGAAGGGACAAAGCATCTTCATACGCTTATCTGAAATTCTCACCAATGAATTGCATAAGTATCTCTATCTTTATCTTTTATTCATGTTTCATCTATAACCATCTGAGTCTGCCTGACTAAGATTTACAAGGTGACCATAGCTTGCTTCATACCAACAATCTCTGTGGGATCGACCCTTACTCACGTAAGGTTTATTACTTGGACGACCCAGTACACTTGCTGGTTAGTTGTGCGAAGTTGTAGTGATCACAATTTCGTGCACCACTTGGCAAGATATAGAGCTTGAAGCATCTTGTCAAGTGGTGGAAGCCCTTCAAAGAGGACGGACGGGAATAGAAATTTCCTTGTCAAGATCGTTGGAAGCATCTCTCTCTAGGTCACCATCATCCATTACATCACTTGAGTGGGTAAAATTCTTGTCCTTAAGCTTTATTATCCCACTTGAGTACGGTTTGCTTGAGACGGATAGTCAACTTAGGACCCTTTGTGGCTTTAAGAGCAAAAGAAAGATGGTTAGTGGTTGGAAGCACCATTCTAGGTTCATCATAGTTAAATCATCAAAGTTTAAATTCAATGGTTGGAGGATTTCTAGATTGAATGGGTCTAGGAGGATGTTTGGGTGCTTATATGAGAATTCTGAAGTGAGCATACCACCCGGATGGAATCAACTTTGGGAGCTCTTAACCCTTGTGGAACTTCATCAAAGTTTGGTACATTTCGTTGGAAATTCTGACAATCAATAGAAGTCCAAGCATTGGTAGAAGTTCAAGGATGAATTTAAGCACAAGCCTCCTTGATTAGAGCTCACCAAATATCCAACTTAAGGACTTAAAATAAAAGTTCTAGGTGGGAGATATCCCGCCATGGTAAACTCTTTCCATTCTCTTGTATATATAGTTGATGAATGAATTGAGTTGCCATTATTAGGTACTTTCTTACTTTGATATCACTCTTGTGTATATTGCCCTTAGATGTTAGTTTGTTTGAATAGATTTGTTCTTTAAGTTGTAAGTTACTTGTTTTGAATTACATTTTTGGTTTGAATTACTTAGTTGCATGTTTGAATAGCTTTTAGAAGTTAGGAATTTTGTTAATTTTGAAATTTGGTTAGTTTTGAAGATGTACATAGTGTGTAGAAAATCTTGTTTATCTTTGAGTTAAAAAAAAAAAAGAGAAGCGCGTGACACCCCAGAATCTGACCGTGCCAGGATTGTGCGTGGATTGTGCCATCGCACGGTCTAAACAGAGAGTTGTGCACGTAGCTTGCGAGAACTGTGCGTCTAGCACAATCTCTTCTCACGCGTATGTGTCACCCCCTATTTTCCCCTATCACGTGTATGCCTGCCAGATGTGTACGCGTCGCATCCTATTCTCCCCTGTTACGCTTACGCGTGACCCCCCTCTATCTCACATACTCTTCTTTTCTTCTCTTCTCTCCATTTCTTTTCTTCTTTTCTCTTCTCTTCTCTTCTTTTCCACCTTCAACCATCATCCATCACTACAATTCACCATCCACCATCATTTTCTTTAATTAGTTAGTTAGTTGATTAGTCAGTTAGTTGGTTAGTTAGTTTAATTTTCTATTTTGGTGATAAGTGTTGGATTATTGATTTGATTTGCTAATTTTGTTGAGATATAGCTGCTGATTACTAGAATGATGCTATTTTAGCATCTTGTTGTTAATATTTATTGTTGGATTTCTTTGTTGAGGTTATACCTTATTGCTTGGTATTAAATTTTTCTTCTTTGATATTTTTACATACCAAGTACTTGTTAATTGCCTTCAGAGCAATTTAAATCTTTTGAATTACATGTTTTGGCCATTATGTGATTTAAATTCTTTCACCATGACTAGGCAATTTCTTGATGTTAGATGATGTGCATTTATCTCAATGCATTGTATTGCTTGATCATATGCATCCATATGTTATGCTTATGCCTTAATGGCATGTTAATCCTTAATTGTCTAACTATGTGCTCTACACATACTTCAAACTATTCATTTTGGCATAATGCTTTATTTGTGAAATTGGATTGTAAGCTCATCTAGTGACATCTTTTTGAAAATCTCAAGTTATATGGACCATGCTTGTTATATGATTGATTTTAACTTCTATCTCTCTTTTCCTAAGTGCATAGCAACTATGTTTTCCACTTGGTGTCAATTAGGTGTCGCAAACAAACTTTAAGGTGTATCATTGATTGATGTGCGAATTCCATATCTTATTTGATTCATTGAATTCTCTAGCACATCAACTGATGTCCATTTCATTATCCATTTCACAATCACTTGATTCTTACTTGAGTGTTTTTATGCTCCTTTATTACTTGTTTGTTTGTCTTAACCTACAAATTTTATTTGAAGTATTTCAAGCACATTAAAATGAGTGAAGTACATACCTCTTTTGTGTAGTTGAGACATAGCTTTTAAATGCTAGTGTGTGAATTCTATCCCGCAAGCAACTTAGAATTCACGCACTATTTTCATCAATATCACAACCTTATTAACTCAGTTCATTTTAGTGATCATCACCTCATTCCAACAATCTATGCTTCCTTGCTTTTTGCATTTACTCGTCTTGTTATCCTATTTTCTATCATTCAGGATGAACTACCATAAGCGAAAAAGGGAAGAAGAAGAAAGAACACGCAGCAGCCAGTTGATCCACCAGCTGAAAGTGGCAATCCATGTAGTCGTTGTACCCGACTTGCTCATCTTTGAGTGCACCGAGGACGGTGCAAGCTTTTAAGTGTGGCGAGGTCGTCCGACCAATCGGCCGATTTTTGGGTGAAAATTTCTAATCTAAACATTTTCACATATCGTTTATTTTTCTTCTATTACTAGGTCTTTTAGAATTTTTTGTTGCATTTTCTTGGTATTGCATATATATAACAAGTTTAGTCAAAATAATAAAATTTTTCAGGGAATTTATCTATAAGGCACCCCAATTGATTTGAGTAAAAAATTTTTTATTTAACTTGCTTAAATTATATATTGTGGAACATATTTTTGAGCTAAGAATACATAAGTTTGTGAGTTTTTAAGCCTAATTGTGTGGTTGCATCATATAACTACTATTTTTCTTCTTGTATGTTATTCTCTCTCTATGATTGTAATCTTTGATTTGTTTGATTCTTTATGACCATTATTTGGTGTATGAATGTATTTATATGATTGAGATCTTTATTTCATTTGAGCTCACCTACCCAAATGGCCTTACCCTTTTATCTACCATTATTAACCAATTTTGAGCCTATTTTAATCCCTTTTGTTCTTAATTTTAGCACATCACTACCCCTAAGTGAAAAACAATAAATGTTCTTCATTTGGATCTTTAATTAGCTTAGGCTAGTGAGAGTGTGTATCATTTAAGTATGAGAAATTTGGGAACATTGGTTGAGATATAAGTGTATTTTTTAGTGTTCATTAAAAATCTTAGAAGTTGGGTACATACTCATGCATTGAATGCTGAACCATATACATTAATCTTTTTGTATATATTATGTTATTTATAAAAATAAAAAATAATAATATATAAAAAAAAGAAAGAAAAAGAATAAAAATGGGACAAAATGTCCCAAAGAAGAGTAATAATAACAATGCATATGTGTTATGGTTCAAAAGAATACATGAATATGTGGAAAAAGTGAGAATTATGGGTAGTTAGGTGTTGTATTATAATTGTATAGGTTGTTATATGTGTTTGGTGAGAGCTTAGGTTAATCAAAGATGCAAATTTCAAGCTCACTTAGCCATATATATCCTTACCTTGACTCTATGCCCATTACAACCTATGGATAAGTCCTCATGATATTTGTATGCATGTATTGAATAATTGTTGATTGTTAGAAGAAGAACAAATCTTAGAAAGTATGATTAGAAGAGAATTGAGTAAATCAGCTCTATACACTTGAGCGATTATAGCGTATACACATCCGGTGAGGGTTCGATTGCTCAATTATATGTTTCCACCATTGATTATCTCTTTTCTTGCAAGTTGTTAAATTCTTTTCAATAACTCAATTCAATTGTGGATTTGATTTGATTGTGATTGCTTTAGCCCTTATGTTTATATATGTTTTCTTGGGAATTAATTTATTTTGACCAAGTAGTTGCATGCATATAGATAGGTTGCATTTAGATAGTTTACATTGAATAAATGTTAATACCACTTTCTTGTATCTTTCTTGGTTTAGTATGAGGACATGCTTGGTTTAAGTGTGGAGAGGTTGATAAACCCCAATTTTATAGTTTATCTTGTGTGGAATTTAGTGGATTTTATCAACTTATGTCACATTTATTCAATAAAATATCATGGTTTTGTGAATTTCTCCAAAATTGCGCTTAAGATAAAAATTATGCTTTTTAGGTACTTAAATTGCTAAATTTAATTTCTTTTAATTCTATTCCATGCATTGATGTGTTTGCTCAGTGATTTCAGGCTTAGAAGACAAAGATTAGATTGAAAGAATGAAGAAAAAGCATGTAAAAGTGGAGAATTCATGAAGAAATGAAGTTTGAAAATTTGGCTAGTTCCGCGTACGCATGACCAGAATTTTCGTCAATCGACATATACGCATGACATGCAGCACATGACTTCATTAAAAAAATGTGACTGGTAATTTCTGAGCTGCTTCAGTCCCAAATCCAACACATTTCTGAAGTATTTGAAGCCGAATTCAAGAAGTAACAAGGGGGAGCAATTAGGGTAGGTTAGAAATATGTTTTAGGATAGTTTTCTTGAGAGAGAATCTCCCTCTTCTCTCTAGAATTAGGGTAGATTTAGGTTAATTTCATCTTAGAATTAGGTTTAATCTTGTTTTGCTTTAGTTTTTCTTGTAATTTCTTGTTACTACATTTTTATTCTCTTAGTTTTACTTACAATTTTCTTTATTTGGTCACTTTTATGTTTATGAACTCTTGTTAAATTTAATTTTTTTAATGCAATTTGATATTTTATGTTTTCTTAATGCTTGTTTGAGTTATTGTTGTTATTTTTGTAATTTAATATGCTTTTCTTTTTATGCACACCAAGTGTTTGATAAAATGCTTGACTTAGTTTTAGAGTAGATTTTGAGCATTCTTGACTTGAGAAGAGAAATTTGGTAGTATTGAGTCATTAACACCCAACTTGGATTGGTGATCTAGAGTTGTTAGTTAGTCTTATTTCCATTGATGCTACTTATGGATTGGGATTAACTAGGCATATTTGACTTTTTTCCGATGCAAAGATAAGGTAATAGGCTTAGCTCTTGATAACTATTGCATTATAATTAATATGACTAGGATAGAAGATCTTGATTCTCAATCTTTGTCATGAATGCCTCTTTAGTATTTGTTATATTTAGTTGTTTACTTTATTTTCTTGTCATTTAAATTTTTTGCCATTTAATTGATCTCATAATCAATAATTGAGCATTCGATTGCAATTCCTAGGGAGAACGACCCAGGAATAATACTCTCAGTTATTTTTAATGGGTTGAACTTGTGACAACCAAAATTAAACTTTGATGTGG
The DNA here is from genome assembly GCF_014773155.1 of Arachis stenosperma. NCBI lineage: Eukaryota > Viridiplantae > Streptophyta > Magnoliopsida > Fabales > Fabaceae > Arachis > Arachis stenosperma. The sequence continues at coordinate 153,073,907 of NC_080379.1, forward strand.
GTCGAGTGTTGGTTTAGAACTATACTTGCAACGAAGCAATTCTCTTATTAAGAAAAAAATTTCTAGACCAACGATTGGCCTACATCAACTATGATAGTCCAATAGAACTTATGGACGTGGATATTGATGAGTCAGATGAAGAATATGTCACATACAACAATGAAAGTAACTCTATTGAGGATGAAGAAGACTTTGTATCGGAGACCGCATTAGTTAGGGAGAACAGTTTGATACCTTCTACCTATCCCACAACCAGTTTCGAGATTGATAGTTGTAGCTAGCCACTATCATAAGCTAAATCTTGACACGGTGCATGAAAATACTCTATTTTTTTTAACATAGGGGGAGATGATTACAATGAACACAGATGATGGTGTGGAGTTTCGCATGGGTTATAGATTCATGAGCAAGGAAGTTGTCATGCTAGGTGTGAAGAATTACAACATTCGGAGAAGTGCTTAGTATAATATTGTGGAGTCTGATCGAGCAAAGTACCAAGTGCATTACAAATAATCTGTAGTAGGATGTCCTTGAAGTCTCCGTGTTGTACTCCGACAGAATGTTGGATATTAGTAAGCCACATATTGATGTCTCAAGCATGTTTATTACTGTTTATCATGATTATTATTGAAGAACATATAACGATCCCCTTTTAATCCGATAAGAAGGTGCATAAGTTTGGAGGATCACACACTTGCCTAGTCTCCACTATGTCTTAGGGCCATCGACTATTGGACAACAACGTCATTTGTAGAATCATTATGTCTCTCATATAGTCCAACCCATTTAGATATATAAAAATGATGTGTCCCTCCTCAAACCGAGTCCTCCATTTATGATACCACTATCTATGATGAGTGGGCCACCACACATCCTCGCCCCTGCTTATCATGGTGATGAACTTGTTAACATTGACCGAATTTCCAGAAACTGGTTGCTGACCACCATACTAATGCTTCACTCTGTTGGCATGGTATAACTCAACATAATTAAAGCAAACCATCCATGTCTGAATCTCCCTATCATCTCTCAGTCAGTCTGGTGTCATGGTCTGCAAATCTGGGTCATCATATGGCATCCATCAGAAATATTCCAAAAAATTTTAATCACGAAATAACATTATACAAATAACTTTACTCATTTACTATGAAACAAAAGAAAAATTTTTAATTAACTTAAACATCAACTGATCCAACCAAAGATGCCAACGAAGGAATTTCCGCTCAAAGTGGTCTCTAATTTGTTGGGTCATACCTATCAACCTACCACCATGAACAATAACAAGTTATATATGACCCTATACAAAAATAATATTGATTACTAAAAAAGACTACATGAAAAGCTAATAAATATATACCTCATGTCTAACAAAAAAGGTCGGTGTTTGCCTATCATCAGATGGACATCTTGTCGAAAAGTAATGGTATATCCATGACATCAGTAGCGACATGCATCCAACAATGTCTGTAGTGGATCGATGTGGTACAAAACACAAATGATACATTTATACAAAGCATAACAAATCTCCACGCATATTTTGTTAATTTTTTTTATTTTTAATCTATTTTACATTAGATAATATTATTAGATTGACATATAACATAATAAATGTAGTAAAATAAGAACTTTGTGAATTGATTTTTAAATAATCTGGCAAAAAAATAAGAACTTTGTTAATTAATTTTGTTAACTTTTTTTATTTTTAATCAATTTTACATTGGATAATATTATTTTTTATTGATTATTAAATTGACATATAACATTAAAATATGGCAAGATAAGAACTATTATATATTTTTCATTATTTTAACCTTCATGATTATTTCTTTCTCTTTATTTTTCTATGTCATGGTCATGTAAGTTTTAATTTATTATTTTTTTATATATATATTATTTTAAAAACTATTTTATTTTATCAAGTTTTCTAATTTATTTTATTGTATTTTTTTTAATTTGAAAACTTTAGAATCTAAAGATCTTGTATTTAAATGATTCCAACCATATGATCAAGAAGTAGTTCAAGAGAATAGATTTAAATTTTGGTCATTTATTAAGTCTAATTAAAATAAACACATTAAAATACAATACATAGAATTGTTAATTCACCATTTATTGATGGATAACTACCAGAAGAAAATAAAATATTGCATAAATAATAGAAATAAATAGATAATATACAAACTAATTTAGACAGTAAAAAAATGTAATAAAAGGAAGACATAAATTTTTACCTTTTGTTATGTGGTACAAAGATAACATATAATATAATAAATGTTACATGTTCTCGTATATAAGAACATGGGACTTAATATTATCCTTTTAGGAAATTTTTTTTACGTTAATAATTGGGCTCAATTTTATGGAAATGGAGCCTGTATGTGAGCTTTTCATCGATATGGAATTAAGGTGGGTTAGACATGTTGTGGAGCAGAATTTTGGCAGCTTTTGGGAGAAGAACTCGGACGGTCCGAGTTCTTTGTTTGTGAATTTGCTAAACCGGAAGACGCACGGTCCGATTTGTGGTGGGGAGGGAAAATGGTTTGTTGCGGATAAATCGGACCCTGCGAGATGGCTGAGGTGGAAGAGAACACACACGGTCCGAGTTGCGTGTAGCGATTGGAGTCGGACCGTCCGTTTTGGCTAGGGATGGCAGAACCGGTTTATGAAAACGCATGGTCCGATTTGGTTGTTGAATATATTTTTGAACGAAGTTAACCTAGTCGGATGGTCCGAGTTGAGTATAGAGTCTATATAAAAGTGTGCAACAAGTTAGTGTTAGGTTACCCGTCTTCTTCCCCTTCTTATGCGCCGCTTCCTCTGTTTCGTTCTTCTGGATCTCTTTCATGCTTGTTCAAAATCACAGAAGTCAGTAGTTAATGTTATGTTTTTTTTTTGTGAGTAGGAGAAATGAGTGATAGAGTACTAGTAAAGGTGTATTATTTTGGTCAAATTTTATTACAAACGTCTGAAGGGGTAAAATTTATTTGTGAAAATCCAATAGATGTTGTTATTCCTTTTATCATTTCCTTTGAAGAACTCAAAGGTTTGATCTGTGAGAAGATTGATTCTGAGAGGGCAAAAAAAATATCCTGTGTTCTATACAGATATCCCATACCGGTATTTGGTGGGTTTGTCCAATTTCAAACAAGATATGTGACGGACAAAGCGAGCATGCAGGAGATGTTTTCAATGTATATTGAAAACCGGGCCCAGATCTCGTTTATCGAGTTGTATGTTGAGTTTGAACAATCTGAGGCAGACCGAAACATTCTACGGGAAGATTATAATAGTGACAATGAAGAAGAGTTTGAAAGCAACTACGAATGTGTTGGTGCAGATGGAGATGAAGATCATGGTGAGGGAAATATGGATCCAGATGTGACAGAGGTGGCAGATGCACTCACAAACGATATGCCTTTTGGGGAGCCTTCATTCATGCGAGTTCTGGACTTGGAAGCCATGCATGTTCCGGAGTTTCCGGAATATATGACTGCAGGTACGTTAATAAAAAATAATAGTCTTTTTTATTTAGTTATTGAATTATTTATGAATGAATTAGTATTTATTAACCATTATTTTAGCATGCGTTGATGTCATGTATGTGTTAGACATTGAACTGGTTGACCCGATCCTATGTAAAAAAAAATTAAAAAATAGTAAGAAGTTAAAAAAATAAAAGTCAACATATGTGTTCAGTAACATTTGAAACATATAACGTTATTTTAAACGAATATAGAACATAGAAGTTAATATTTTATTATTATTTACGTTAGGGTCAGATTTATGTCATACTTGATGCAGTTAATATTGATTTAGTATGGTTTTGAAATATACGTATTTATTGAAATTTTTCCCATGCTTGTTGTCCTAGCAGAAGTTCCTATTGTCGCAGATGGTGAATTTGCTGTTGGGATGGAGTTTAGTTCCCGGGAAGCTGTTATTAAGGCAATAAAAGAGTATACCATACGACGAAGCGTAGATTACCGTGTGTATGAGTCTGAGCCTTTGACATTTTATGCCAAGTGTACACAGTATGGGTCAGGGTGTGATTGGCTTATCAGGGTTAGTCTGATCAGCAGGAAGTATTGTTGGGTTATAAGGAGGTATAATGGTAGTCACACTTGTACCAGAGCCACCATTTCACAGGATCATTCGAAGCTGGACTCCAGCACAATTGCAGAAGCAATAAAGCCATTGGTTAAGGCTGACCCCTCCTTAAAGGTAAAATCCGTTATAGCAGAAGTGCAATCGAAGTTCAACTATACTGTTAGTTATCGGAAAGCATGGTTGGCTAAGCAAAGGGCAGTAGAAAAAATATTTGGAGGTTGGGAGGCATCGTACGAAGCGTTGCCTATATGGTTTGAGGCCATGTGTCATAAGGAGCCATCAGCTGTTGTCCATTTTGAGACTATGCCTGCATACCAAGGCGATGACTTGGTTGGTCATATTCGGGTACTGCATAGAGTATTTTGGAGTTATTACCCCTGTATCAGGGCATTCAGACATTGTAAGCCAGTTGTCCAGGTGGACGGGACTCACTTGTACGGAAAGTATAAGGGTTGTCTCCTAGTCGTAGTTTCACAGGATGGCAACAACAATATCGTCCCAATTGCGTTTGCTATTGTCGACGAAGAGACTTCTGATGCATGGCACTTTTTTCTTAATAACTTGCGTCAACATGTTGTCACTCGGGATGGTGTGGGACTAATATCCGACCGACACGAATCCATCAATGCAGCTGTGGAACGGAGTAACGGAGCCTGGTCACCTCCTAGAGCTTTTCATATGTTCTGCATCAGGCATATAGAGTCGAATTTTCTGCGGAAATTCAAGGCACCGTACCTCCAAAAATTGGTCGTCAACATAGGTAATCATTTACTAAATTTAAGTAACTTATTAACAGTTGTTAAATATTAATATTTGTTTTCGACATTTATAATTTTTCTTTTTTTTGTTGCTATCCTCTAGGATATTCCAGGACGGTGTGGAAGTATGAAGTGCGTTACCAGCGATTACGGGAACGGGGGGAAGCGTATACCAACAGGTTAAACCGAATTCCTCGCGAACAGTACGCACTGGCGTTTGATGGTGGATACCGATTGGGTCATATGACAACGAATCTAGTGGAATGCATCAATTCAGTGTTGAAGGGTGCACGCAATCTTCCTATTACTGCTCTTGTCAATGCAACATTCTACAGGCTAAACGAGCTTTTCACCAAAAAAAGAGCAGAGGCAGAAGCGCGGATTAATGCTGGCCATGTGTTCTCCGAAGTCATGACCTCGAAGTTGCATGCAAACCAACTTGCATCAGGAAACATACAGGTCAGTTGCTTTGACCGGCAGAATGAGGTCTTCGAGGTGCGTGAGATGCCAAGCAGACTGGAGTTTGCAGTCGATCTACGCGGCCTTCGTTGTGACTGTGGTGAGTTCCAGGTGGACAGGATCCCCTGCAGACATGTGTTCGCATGTTGCGCAAACCAGCGACTGGATTGGAAACTATATGTGCATGATGTGTATAAGATGGACCAAGTTCGGCGGGTGTACCGAGCAAGATTTAGGCCACTAGGTAACCCGACGACATGGCCTGCGTACAACGGTCCTCGCTACGTACCGAATCCGTATCTGAGACGTGTCTCGAAAGGGCGCCCCAGGATGACGCGCTTCTTGAATGAGATGGACACGCGAATGTTACGTCGTCCTAGGCGATGTACGCTATGTGGAGCTGAGGAACACAGTCGTAGTAGATGCCGTCAGTCAGCTGGTAAAACTGCCGACGGAGATGCTCAGTAGGTTCACATTGTGGTAGGTGTAGAACGTCACTATTATGTCATGGGTTGTCATTTTGAGGTAACTTGACCTGATATGTGTAACATTATATAATGTTTTTAATTTGTTTTTATCTTAAAACGGTTTTTGTATTCTAATGTTTTTCTTAATGAACCGGCCGGTCTAAGTGCACAGATATTCTCGTTACACTTGCCGGTCCACTACACATTTTTCTTGATTGAGCTGGCTTGTTCGCATCACAGGTCTTCCAAATGAACCGGCCGGTTCGGTTCAATCTGTTTTCTAAATGAACCGGTCGGTCCGGTTCAATCTGATTTTCTAAATGAACCGGCCGGTCTGGTTTAATCATTTTATCTGAATGAACAGGCCGGTCCCGTTCAATCAGTTTCTCTAAATGAACCGGCCGGTCCGGTTTAATCAGTTTCTCTGATTAAACCAGACGGTCCCGTTCAATCAGTTTCTCTGAATGAACCGGACGGTCCGGTTCATTCAGTTTCTCTGATTGAACCAGACGGTCCCGTTCAATCAGTTTCTCTGAATGAACCGGCCGGTCCGGTTCAATCAGTTTCTCTGATTGAACCAGACGGTCCCGTTCAATCAGTTTCTCTGAATGAACCGGCCGGTCCGGTTCAATCAGTTTCTCTGATTGAACCTGCCGGTCTGGTTCAATCAGTTTCTCTGAACGACCCGACCGGTCCGATCCAATAAGTTTTTTCTGAATGAACCGGCCAGTCCGGTTCAAAGGTTTCACTACTGATCCAGCCAGTCCGATCCAAAGCCGTACATATACAATACCTGTAGCTTAATACGTAGTCAAGATCAACAATACCTGAATAGTGTCCGTAGTGCATAAATACTCTAAACATACAACATAAATGTAGTGCGTACATACTCTAAACATACAACATAAATACAACATAGTCCACGTGATTACTACTTAAATAAATAATTTACAACACAACTACTTTCTCATGGCCCACTTCACATCCTTGACTAAATTCTTGCATTTCTTGGCCGCCTTTTTGAAGACAGATGGAGTGTAGCGACTAGCACTGCGACGTGGTGGATCAATCCTCAGATTGTAACCTTTGGAGGTTTCATCCGGAGTGCGTGCATGACCTGTATACAATTTATAAAAAACAATTAAATGTAGTGCACCAGGTAATCAAAGCAAGACATAAACCACATAAGATTTACTAAAAGTCAAAAAGAGATGCCAGTTATGAACAAAAAATAAATAAGTAATGGAACATGTAAAGTAAAATACAAAACATAATACCATCATTACGAGATTCCTCATCCTCATCGAAGTCCTCTATTTCATCATCATCATGATCCTCCTCGTCATCCGGGTCATCTACTAAATACGCATCTGTCTCTCTCTCGAATGTGTTAGCGTCTTCCTCAATGAGTCCCATGGAAACATGGTTAGGATTCTGACTAAAAAAAGCTCCGCGTCCATCATCACTCCTACTAGAGTCAACCGACACAAACCCCCCAGAAGCAACCGATGATGTATGGCCCGGATACCTCGCATCCAATGAATACCTACCTGCCATGAAGTCAGGCTGATGGCCATATTGTGATAGTCCAGGATCTGCAGACATCAACCCAAGCAATTGGCTAAAAGAACCTCCTTCTCCTGTTTCAAATTGTGAGGTTCCCCAATATTGTTGACTTATTGGAACTGATGGGGGGAACTGTGTCTGAGGTACATAATGGCTTGAGGACTGAGGTTGTTCTTCTGGAATCGGGTTTGGAGGTAATATATGCGGCGAATGTGGCTCTTCTACTTGATTGTCATCATCCATATCCTGACTACCCTCATCGGTATCCTGATTATCCTCATCCAAATCCTGATCACCTTCCTCCATATCCTGATCACCTTCATCATTATCTTGACCCACAAGATTTGACAAGTTCAAGTGGTCCCCATATTTTGATCGGTACCAATGCATGTAACTATCTAGTAGATGATGTGAAGGCATGGGAAGCTCAGATAGAATGTAGTTATACCTGTTTGACCAATGCATCACCCATTTTGAATGACTCGGTTCCGTGGCCCAATTAAGATTCTTGGGACCCTTCAGGGTTTCTCCATGCGCCTTCTCTAGATTCCGCTCCTGACTAGGTAGTCCCTGAACAAAACCAAACTGTCGCCTAAATCTATCGGTAGCATGCCACTCGATACATTCAAATGATACCAACGGAACTGTAGCGCTCCAAACCACCGACTGCATGTAGATTTCAGGAGGAATGATGTTCGGATCCACCCGATCCACAGCATAAGCAACCCAAACAAACTGGAAAAAATAAAGGAACCTCAACATAACAGTCCACAAAGCCAATTACAATAACAATGCTGTATAATTATGTCTCAGACCCTAAACAGAAAACTAATACTACTTTAATTAAAACACACCTGCCCTTCCTGAAGTTCATCAAATGACTTCCTAAAGTGAGCTAACTTCATATATCTATATCGTCGGTCACCACGCTCCTAGTTCCGCCACCTATTATGATATATTCAATTACCTCAACTACCATTAAATGAATCATAAATATCAAGATACGGGTACATTCTAACAAATTATTACCTGTTTTCTAGCGGAAAACTTCGAGGTTCCCTAGGTAGCGGCGATAGGTATGGCAGCCTAATCCAAGCCCAACAAAGTAGAAGTGTTAGTGGACCATCTATTTCCTTGCAGTTAAAACGGGATGCCCGGCATAATGCCCTATAGAGATGTGCCAGGCATGCCGCTCCCCAACTATACTGACCAATACTACCAAAATCACGTAGCAAGGGTAGAAATTTCCAATGCACTCCTGCCCCAGACTTATCCCCAAACAAGATCGTCCCGATCAACAACATAATATGGCACCTCACATACCTCTGTATACAGATATCATCAATTAACTGTAAATTTTCTTTTAGATCACGCAGCCAGGTAAGTTTTATGCAACTAGATCTACAATCAGACATACGCGGTGCAACTCCAAATTGAAGCAAACACTCCGCCTCCAACGCTTCAAAATTGCTCATTGTCATCCCTGTGACTGGAAGACCATCTGTGGGAAGACCAAGAATCAGAGCTACATCTTCAAGTGTCACAGCACATTCACCAATGGGAAGGTGGAACGTATGTGTCTCTGGGTGCCAACGTTCAATTAGAGCATTTACCAATGCTTTCTGACACTGCACTATCCCAATCTGAGATGCATGATAGAACCCGGTAATTCGCAGATGATCCTCCACCCTTTCGTTGTACCGATCCGGAGGAAGTGGATGGTTACATGTCAACATTCTTGATTTCTACAAAAAAAATATAACAAATTACTAATCAAATTATTAAGAATTACTAACTTACCATCATCAATCATTTGACTGAATCCTTATACAACTAATTCTTGTAACTTCTAAATTTAACTAGTTAATCCTCAAAAGTATTCATAACTGCTAATGAAACTCATTACAAATACATATATTCCTAATCATAAATCTCAACAATATTTACAACATCCACAATAATATCGAACGTTAATTAATTACTCTTTTGTTAAAAATTTTTCCTCTACAATACAAAATATTAATAATCTGTATATGCCATCATTTATATTCTAACAACGGTAATAATTAACTTGCTAATAATAATTACTACAATTAAAATTATTTAAATATTCTCATAAAGAAATATCTAACATAGCTTAATTAAAATAACCTTTCTAATCAACTCAGCATTAACACTTTATCACAATAATAATAACATTTAACCAAAATCGATAACAGTTATACTTAATTTCTTAAAAACACATTTAAATAACATTGGCTTACAAATAATAATTATACTAAAAATAAATAAATTTATTAAAAATTTACATTATCTACTACTTACTACTACAGCCAAAAACACAAAACTAAACAACAACAACAACAACATAATCATAAAAAATTTTCTTATCATGATATATATAATTAATAATCTGTAAAAAAATATTTAAATAGAACCTAATAAATATTTAAAAATTAGTCATAACCATTCTATTTATATTCTTCAACTACATATCTAACAACAACATAATCATAACAAATTTTCTAATCATGATTTATATAATTAATAATCTGTAAAATAATTTTAAACAAATCTAACAAACAATAAAAAATAAGTCATACTCATTCCATTTATGTTTTTCAAATGCATGTCTAACAACAATATAATCATAAAAAAATTTTTAATCATCATAAATATAATTATTAATCTGTTCAAAATATTTTAAAATAATCTAACTAATACTCATAAATTAGTCATAATCATTCTATTTATATTCTTCAACTGTGTGTCTAACAACAATCATAATATTGAAATTTTATATTTTAATAATTATAACTATAAAAAAATTAAAAAATTCAAAAAAAATTAAAAAAATACTTACATAATCAGGATCACTGAGATAGTGAATAATATGAAGCTCAGATCGATCAACATCTTTAATTTTATATTTTTTGGCCATTGGTGTTGCTCTTCCACCATGCAAAACTCAGAGAAATGAAGAAGAAGGCTGTGAGGGAGAAAGGTTAGTGGGAGTGAAGTGTGGATTCGGATGGTGAGGGAGCTAACTTCTCTTTCTGTGTTTATGAGGGGCACCGTTTAGGGACTCAACGGGGAAGCGACGCGTGTCCATTGTCGGCACCAACTCGGACCGTGCGACTAGTCCAACGAAAATCGGACGGTCCGTGAAGCGCGCCATCTCGGAGGGTCCGAGTCCGTCACCAACCTGAGCCACATACACTGGACTCGGACCGTGTGTTTTGTGCCTTGAACTCGGAGGGTCTGAGTCCCTTTCCCCCTGACACCACAACTTGGTTACACACCAGCCACCCCCATATCATTATCATAAACCACCTACGGTATAATATGTAAATTAAAAAGCGTAATAATTGAACTAATATCATTTAGACTTAATGTTTATTTTTGTACTTAATAAAAGAATTAATATCATTTAACTTTAATTTTTAATTTTCAAAATTTATGAAAAGATGTAACTTTTTATGCATTAGATAATTTAAAAGTTATTTATTATATAGGAAGTTAAAAATATTCTGAATTTAAAAAAATATTTAATAATAAAATTAAATTTGTTTAAAATGGTAGAGAGAGACATAAAGAAAAAGAGAAAGTTGAAACTTTCTAACCAATTACAAAGAATCATCACCATCAAAGTTATTAAATTTGACTATATTAAGTAAGGAATAAAAAACGAACCAAAACCATAAATCTAAAAATTTTTTGTTCTCTTTATATAGTGTTTCACTTTAAATACTATTCACTTTTTATGAATAGTATTTAAATGACGAACAAAATAATAATAAGATTTACATTAGATTATGAAAATTAATTTCATCCTTATAATATTATGGAATTATTTCAAAACATGTAAAATGAAATAATAAAATATAGTTTAATTGATGTGCACAATAAAATAAATGTGAAATTTATAAAATAGTAGTCAACTATGAATAGCAAAGAGTGCCTTCTGTCAGGTACTATATTAAACTATGACTTAAGTTTATAATTATTAATTAAAAAACTTACAATTATGTACTAGTTTTTATTATTTTAGTTGAAAATAATATATTTTGATATTTTTTAGGATTATTGACATCAAATTTTGGGCAAAAATTTTGAATGCTTTATGTCTTAATTCTTTAAGTAAAACTTCAACAACTCATAAAAGTTATCAGAATAGATAGTTATAAATCAAAGTGATAAACAAGATTAAAAGTTACGATAATGATATTTGGTGATAATTAATAACAACCAGGTCAAGAAAAGGTGGATAGAGAAGAAAACAATGAGAAAGAAAAACAAGGTAATATAACAGTGGCCATGAAACAATAACAGATATGTGTATAGAAAATAATATATAGTAAGAGAAAGAATAATATTTGATATAGTAAGGGGATATAATAGAAATATAAATTAATAATTTTAAAAAATAATAAAACTAAAGATAATTTAAAAAATTAAATATAAAATTAAAAAAGATTATTAATTAGAATTATGCAAAAAAATACAGAGTGTTTTGAATATAAATTTTTATCTCTACTTTAAATTAAATACTACTAAAAATAAATAAATAAACTTAATAACCTTTATAAATAGTTAATTATAAATAATATTTTTAAATTTTTATTTTAATTTTGTTACAAATAATAATAACATAATAAATTTGTTTAATATCTTATTTAATTTTAATTTATAAATTTTATAGGTTCTAAAAATTAAATAACTTATAAAATTTTTATTTTTGTTTTTAAATTTTTTTATTCTTAATGTTTAAATTATGTTATCAAATTTATAATTTTAAAAATAAAATTATAAAAATTAATCTCTTAAAAATAATAGAAAAACGGTAGGCACTATTAAGTGTGGGTGTTCAAATTTAAACCGATCTAAATTAAATCGCTCATCCAATCCAATCCAAACTGAAAACCGATTAAAACTGCACTAATTTGGATTTGGTTAAATTCTATTGTTTGCAAACCGCTTGATAGGATCGAATTTTGAATCTATTTTTCATAACCAGTCCAATCTAATCCAAACTGCACAATATGCTATAATATTATTATTTTATTATTATATTTACCATTATACTTATAACACGTTCAATTTATTATATATTTTTATATTATTCATGTATTAATATTATTATTATTATTTAATAAATATTTTATGTTTAAAATGTGATTTATTTATTTATTTTAACTAGAGGTAAATACCAAATCGGTACCCGAAAGATTTTGGCGCTGACAAAATAGTACTTGACTTTTGTTATTGACAAAATAGTCCCTAAAAAATTTTAGAATTTGACAAGCGTATCTCCGAGCTCGCCAGAGCAAATATCTGACAAGCACAATGTTGACATAGCCACCGTATTCTGGTAACCTGGCAAACCATTCCCCAAACCTTAATTCCTTCCTCAAAACGTAGACTCCCCTTCCATCTCCCTCCCTATCACATCTCCTTTCCCTCTCCCTCCCCAACACACACTCTCCCCTCCCTCTCTTTCTCCATTGCAGCCCTTCCCCTACCCAATGCAAACTCCCTTTCGATCGCAGTCCCCTTCCCTCTCTCTTTCCATCGCAACTCTTCTCCCCAACGCACACTTTCCTTTCCCTCTGCCTCCCTAATTGCAGCAGCAAAAGTAACAATAACAGCAAAAATAACACCATCAAAATTTCAAACAAAACCAACAGAAGAACCTGCACATTTAGAACCTAACCTTACTTGTTTCTCTTTCTCTCTTTTTTCTCTTTCCTTCTTTCTCTTCTCAGAGGACCATAACAATAACAATAACAATAACAATATTCATTCACACATAGACATTTACACAAATACATAATATGCATACATAAATATAAAGAAAGGCTAAGGAGTTGAGGGGATGCGGCTCTTCCAGACCTTGTTGAGACTCCGATTGTAGTGGCGGTGGTCTTTGATGATGCTCTTGCAGTTGAGATTGCTGTTGTTGTTGAGATTGTTGCTCCGATGGAGAGAGAGAGCGAAGCGTATGTTGGGGTTGTTGTTGTTGCTTGATATTGATGTTGAGATGATTGTTGTTGTGAGTGGTGATGTTGAGAGAGGGAGGGGGAAGTATGCTTTGGGGAGGGGGGAAGTATGCTTTGGGGAGGGAGAAGGAGGGGGAATGTGCGTTGGAAAGGGGGTGTGATGGGGAGGGAGAGGAAATGGGGGCTGCAATGGGAAAGAAGAGGGAGGGGTTGCATTGGGTAGGGGAGGGCTGTAATTGGGAGGGAGATGGAGGGGGAGTCTGCGTTGGGAAGAAGGTATTCGGATTTGAGGGATGGTTTGTCAAGGCACTAGAATATGGTGGCCATGTCAATATTGTATTTGTCAGAGGTTTGTTGGCGAGTTTGGAGACACGCTCGTCAAATTTTAAAATCTTTTAGGGAGTCAGGTACTATTTTATCAACGCCAGAATCTTTCGGGTACCGATTTGGTATTTACCTTTTTTAACTAACCTATAATTTTATTTATATTGTTATATTATCATTGGTTTTTAAGATATCACTTAGACTTGATTATTGATTATTTAAAATTTGATGTTGAGACTTGTTATATATATTTAATTTTTTTAATTTATAAAATTGTAATTCAATTGCTTAAAATTAAATCGGATTGAATCGGATTTTTTTTTTAAAAAGTCATCTAATCCATCGTAAGTAAAATTAGTGTTCAAATCAAATGAGTTTTTAATTCAAAACCGATCCAATCTGCACCACAAAAACCTCTACTATTGAGCCACTAGTATATATAATTCCAGTTCCAAAAATTTAAAAGGAAAACTATATATAATTGCTCATAAAAATTGCTGGAGCAACTTTTGATAATAATGTAAATAATAACAAATCTTTTGGTTTCGAATTTGGCAAGGTCTGAGCCTATCGCTCACTAGAGACATTTGATGAAATTTCTAAACAGGTAACAAGGACATAAAATAGCGAAGCTCCATCTCAAGTAGTCTGTACGGTACATCCTACTTCTTTCTTCTCCAGCCTGAATTTTCAAAAATATAAACTCTCAATATAAACACTTAGTTTTGTTGTTTGATAAATCAAAAAAATAATATATTTTTATTTGTAATTTTTAAAAGATAAAAGTATTTTTAAAAGTACATAAAAATATTTAAAAACAATTTATATTTATTAAAATTAAAAATTTTAACATATATAATTAGTTTTTAAGTTTAATTTTTATATTTACATTTATTATAATATTTTTAAATTTTAAAAATTATTTTATTTAAATATAATTATCATTATTTGTATTTATTAAAAATTATTTTTAACTTAATTTATTAATAAATATAAATATTATACTTTTTTAAAAAATTATACTTTAAAAGTTAGTATTTTAAATTAGCTTTGAAAAGTAAAACTTTACCCGGCTCTCTTCAGCTCAAAAGCTTTACCGGGGCAAATCTTCCTCTTCAGCTGGACCATGACTGAACTCAACCCACTTCTTTGTTTTGCATAATTTTATGAAGAAAAAGAAACCAATCCCGGCTACAGTCATAACACCACTGACCAAATAAACAGTCTTAGTGGCGATAACCATTATGAGCACCAAAAACCCTGAAGGAACCAAACACATGAGAACCAGCAGCGGAAACTTCATTGGTATCTTATAAGGCCTCTTCAGATTCGGTGACTTCCACCTAAGCCAAAGAAAAGAAGCGAACTCCAACAACATTCCCAAACTATACAATAAATTAGCCGAATTAATAATGTCAGTAAAAGCCATGGAAGAAACCGCAAGTGCTATCACCATTGAAATCAAGATCCCCAGCCACGGAGTGTTGAACCACTTAGACCTAACACCGAAGAATCTCGGAATGATCCCGATCTCAGCCATTCCAAGTACCTGGAAAGCGCTGCTGCTCAATTGGGCCTCGAAAAGCCCAATTGTTGACAGCACTGCGCCCACCTCGATCCAAATCTTGAGCCACTTCCCCGCAATCATCTCCGCAGCCTGGGCATGGAAGCCTGTTTCCCATTGACTCTGGTCAACGGAAACAGCTCCAATAACCGCAAACAACGGAATGATATACGCAACGCAGGTGAAGATAACGGAAACGAGAAGAGCCAAAGGGAAAGTTTTGTGTGGCTTATCAACTTCCCCTGCCAAAGTGCTAACGCTATCCCAAAAGTTCAGGTTCCAAAAAAGTGTGTTGAAATATAAATTCCAGTCTCTCGAGACTCCTTTCTGCCCCAAACTGAGCCACCTGTGAGGTTGAATCTTGGGAATGGCGATGAGAGATAAGAGAACGAAGGGGAAGAGGGAAACCAGACCGAGCAAAACGGCGGCGTATCCGACGATGGTGATACCCGTGTAGTTGAGAAAGGAGAGGACAAGGGTGGACCCAACGACTGCCACGTGGCGGGGCCAGCCGGATGACAAGACCGGGAAGAGCTTCTGGATGTAGTCGACGCAGAGGGCGGGGAACGATGCGATGTTGATGACGCCGCTGAGGAACTTCCATGTGCCCATCATTGAGCCCATGAAGGGCCCGAAGGCCCGTTCGGCCCACAAGACGAAGCCACCGTTTCCCGGGTACGCGGTTGAGAGCTCGGCGGTTATGAGGGCTTCCGGGACGCTCCATATGAAGGGGAAGATGAGGTAGCCCAGGAGGGCTATGAGTGGGCCGGCGGCTTGGACGGCGGGCTCTTCACCGTAGGGCCCACCAGCGACCTCAAAGTAGATGAGGAATATTAGAGGGACGAGGGTGAGCTTCTTGGGGATCTTAGCGGTGGTTGTGGAAGGAGAGGGAAGGTGTTCCTCTTTTTCTTCTTCTTGTGTCATTGTGAAGGGTTTACTGAACTGTGTTGTGTTGTGTCACTATTGTTGGAAACTAACGAAACAAAAAGAGACGTAGACGGAACAGACCCTGTTTTGTGCTGAGGTGACCATTGTGTGGACTGTGCGAGTTTGGAGATTTTAGGTGGGAGGAGGACGAGGGAGAGAGAGTCAGATTCTCAGATAGATAATGTGATTAGGGTCTGTTCCGTATTTAATGATTGGTGTAAAGATAAACCACAAAAAAATTTTTAAAATGATCTTTTATTCAGCTTTTTTAAAAAAATAAAAGATAAATAACTTCCTTAATTTTTGAAATAATCGATATCGTGAGAGGGGATATAAAAAATAAAATAATATATTTTTAAATTTAAAGGCTAAACAAATGTTAAAATTTAAAAATATTATAAAAGATATAAATTTAAACGTTAAATTTAAAAATTAGTTAATATATGCATTTATATTAAATTTTAAAATTTTAAAAAGTTTAAACTAATTTTAAAAAGTTCTAAATTTAATTGTTTTTAAAAGTATTTCAATTTTTTAAAAATTAAAAGTACAAACGCAATTTTTTTATTTATTAAATACAAAATAAAAATTTATATTTTAAAAAGTACAAATATTTTTTTAAAAAAGAGTAAACATTCAACCCGATCCTTGTCTATTTTCATAAAGGACAAAGCGATTTCTATCCAAAAAAAGGAATACTTGGACCCTTAATTTTTTAATTTTGGGACAATACGATTTCTATATTAAAAAATATTTAAATAATAATAAAAATTGTTTTTGTGGGAGGTTTTATTTGTATTTTGTGGGGGTTTTAAACCTCCACAAATTATTAATTAAGTTTGTTTTTGAAAATTTTCTTTACCAATGATGGTTAAGTGAAAACAACTATCAATGAAAATGATGACAAAAAAAATAATAATTGTAGTACAAATACTTTTTAAAAGAAAAAAATAACATCGAATAAGAAATGAAAAACGAAAACTTTAATGTTGATAATATTGGTATTAGTGATGATGACGATAGAGGAGATAATGATGTTGATAAATCAATAAAAATAATAGAAGTAGGAGCGATAATAATGAGAGTAAAGAAGGTAGTGGTAGTAGTGAAAGTAATTAGCTATATTATTGAAAATAATTTTGTGAAGATTTAAAACCCCCACAAAATACAAATAAAACCCCCACAAAACTAATTTTTATTATTATTTAAATAAGTTTTTTAACAGAGGAATCGTATTGTCCCAAAATAAAAAAGTTGAGGGTCGAAGTGTCCATTTTTTTGAACAAAAATCACTTTATCCTTCATGAAAATAGACAATGACTAAATTGAGTGTTTACTCTTTAAAATTTTTTATCAAACCAAATTTTACTAGTACCATAACTCAACCAACAAGCAAGAAAAATCATTGAGAGAGGTCCAACAAGCAACTTTATGTTTGAAATTTAAAATTTGTTTGACGTCAATTTTTTTAAAACAGACTTCCACTTTATTTGGAAATAAATCCTATTAAATGTACTTTACCCATCGAAAAATTAAGCTTACATGGCAAGTTTTTTTAGTGACATTTCAAGAGTTATTTGAGCCGGCACTGTTAAAATAGTTAATTATAATATTATAGTGTATCTAAGTTGAGTCAAATTATGTTAGTCTAAATGTATTTTTGCAGAATTAATTTTACTTAAAATTAGATTGATATTAATGTAATTTATATTCGAATATTTTTTATCAAACATAATTTAAAAAAAAATAATTAAATGATATTAACCAAAATCATATTAAAAAGTATGTTACTAAAAACACATAATTTATATTGTTTGTATATCACTTTTGTAATCTATTTTTTATAAAAAAAAATATATTTCAAAAAGTATAAAAAACATAAATATTTTTTATACTTAACAGACTTACGCTTAAAAAAACATAATTTCTATTTTGTGATTTAAAAAATAACAAATTATATATGTGAAAGTTTAAGAAGGAATAAAATTAGGTGAGTTATATGGTACAGATTAATGAATACAAATTGAATGATTTGTTGACAAGTGGCAAGAAGCTTGCTTGGAGGGAACAGGCTTGGCAGAATTTTGTAAACCTGTCTCCCTTAATTGTGGAAATTGTAGCCAGCTAATGAAAACAGGGTAGAAGAAAAAAAGTTAACAGAATCCCAACTGGATTTACGGAACTGGGCTGGACCATTATTGTTTTGTTTTTTGTTTTGGGCATCATTGGTGGCAGCAGGAATGGAAAGAAGTGGCTTTGTGGTACGTCTACAATGTCCGCAAACGATGAGGTGGGATTTGGGTTGGGTTGGAAGGGAATTTGGTTCGGTTTATTTTGTTTGGGCTTAGCCCAAGACTGGTAAAACGTAATAGGTTTAAAGAGAATGTAGCAGCTGCCGTTCTATAACAAGGAGAACCCTAACCCCAGTTCATCACACCTAGAATCAGAAACGTCGACCCCTTCTAACGTATGTAACAGTCCGGGCTTTAAGGTAACTCCTCGCCCTTGTCGTTTGGTATTTCAGAAGTGTGAATTTGTGCGTTATTTATATTATAACGCCGCTGTGTGTTGCTGTGATTCATTGTTTGATTAATTGTGAGGCGGGGCTTGAGTGGAGGAGAGATCTGGATTACCTCAGAACAAAGACACCGTGGGATAATGAGGAAGAGATCCGGAGCTTTGATGAGGGCGATTACCCTTGGGATACGCACTGAAGAAGGATTTGCGTAGGTGGCGTACAGTAGAACTGAAAAAAAGGTACGTTGAACCACCAATATTTCTTCAGATATGTTAATTTTGGTAATGAAGGAGGTGAAAGTTTGGTCCAATTCATGTATTTTTTTATTTTATATACTTATTTTTATTATAGGCTGTTGTTGTTCTGTAGGCGATGAGTGATGCAGACCCTAACCGATATTGTGTTGTTGGTGCTTTGTTACTTTAATTAGATACGAACTGAGAGTTTATTGTTGAAAAATCCAGGTAAACTGACAAGTTCTATATTGTTCTGGGGACTATATTATTTATAAGTTAGAGAATCAATTCTAAACCTAAATTTATGTAAATACCTTGCTTTTAAAATACTTATAATATATTTTCGCATGTATGAATTGCAATGAGTCACCTTGATGCTTGCATGTTGTGTAATTGAGAAGGCAATAGATTAGTTTGGAAAAAAAGTAAAGTTGAATATCTACAATTAATTAATGTAAGGGTAGTCTTGGGTGATGGAATGGAACATAAAAAGAAGGTTCTGTGCCAGGGGAATTGCATTATAGAAGCAGTTTTTACGAATCATAATTTTTATTGGTTTTGGATTTTCTGTCCATGTTCATCAGCTGATTGATTATTGATAGTCCTATCTAATTGGATTTTCTATTTTTGATTGCTTTTCCGGTCCCCCTGCTTTGTAATGCTTCGCCTCTGCCCTGACAGTATCATGGAATGAGCAATTTAACACAGAAGAGCAGCTCCAAAATTGATTAGGCGGCTCGTGGTTCCCTCGTTCTATACCTCTTCACGAATCGGTTATTAATATAGTAACTTTTGTTGGGTATAAAGCTATCCTGGATTACAATAAATTTTTTCATTTCGAACTCCAATTAATAGTTTCTTGACAAAAAAAAAAATCACTCAGAACTTGGTTAAATTGCATTCATTCCAGTTCAACTTAGTACATGAATAAAAAGTCGTTAGAACAGAGAATACTGGTGTATTGTATAGTTTTCTGTGCCTGTTGTTAGTAATTAGTTGAGTACGTGCTGCCGTAAAGTCGGATAATTTTAAAGGATTGTTGGAGAGGGCTGTCTGGTCCGATATCGATGATGGTATCAGCTGGGAAAGGAATAAAAGTAAAATGGAGTAAGAAAGAAGATGTTAGTGTTTGGTTTAATGAATGTTGGTACGGAATTGTAAAGTCATTGGGTTTAAGGCGTGGGTATTTTGTGATTTTTAAGTGTAACGGATGATCTAAATTTAAGTTCCCGGTGATCCATTCGAGTGGCTCGGAGCTTGATTATTCGAGTTTCATAAGTTTCCATGATGATCACCACCTTGTGGGAAATAATTTTCCGAGTCATATGGAAAATAATTTGCATTATGGAAACGTCTTAAACTTGAGTATTCAATCTCTGAAGCACTCGAACAGATCACCACGAGATTAAATTTAGATCCACCGTTATACTTAAAAATTACAAAATATTCATGCTTTAATCTGTATAGCTCGACAACTCCGTGCCAAGCTGCATTCAACCAAACACTCTCATCTTCTTTCTTGATCCATTTTGCTTTTATTCCATCCGCGGCTGAAAAATCCAACGATATTGGATTTGATAGTCCTTTCCAGTAATTTTTTTTTGAAAAAATGACGGGGAAGATTGTAGCCGGCAACAGAAGATTAAATATTAACCGGATGGATGATGATGTTTGTTTTTTCTTTGTTGAGGGAATATTAAATTGAATTTTACTCGGAAAAAAAATTGTTACATAGAATTTTTGAAGGAAATATTTAATACGAGTGATGTTAATTTCTTACCCCGATTGTTGACGAGGGCATGGAGGAGGATGGGGGAAACAATAGGCTGTGTGCGCAAAGTTGGTGTTACAGGAAGCAGCAGAAGAACAACAAGATTTGCCGTAGACGTTGCAAACAATACGTCCATGTCCGCCTAAAAATGGTTATCATTCAATTGCTTACTTGGAGGGGAATTCCGAATCTAGCTGTATCATTAAAGTTTTATTCAAAGCAGCCTCTGAGCATGGTTTCATTTTTTTATGTGATATGTGCGGAGACTGTGTTGCGGTCATACCGGTATCTGCAACAACAACTGAAAGGCAAGATGAGTTTTGGAGTAAAGCCTGTTCTGTTCAAATAGATAAATATCCCAGGCCTCTGTGCTGAGGACAGTTACCCCCTCAGTTTGTAATTTTTGGTGGTGCTGTTTGTTTGTAATTTACATCCTCGCACATTCTTCAGCAGCTCATCATTGTTGCCTTTGAGGTGGAATGACATTCATACCTGCGACGAGGACCAAACCAGAACAACAGCAACTTCTGAATGCGCCTGCAGCGGAAGCGTCAACTGCCAGACGAAGTCAACGCGGGCTACGAGATGAATCCGTTCAACAATTTCACCGGCTTATATTTCAATCAATAGGGACGGGGAGGAGGGACCAAGAAAGAAGTCGCCAATAGCTTCAATGCATGTGGGGAGGCAAGATGGGAGGTGAGGTTCAAAATCACCACGAAGCAGGAGAAGGAGCTTCTTCAAGGCATTGGCAAGCGCAGTCCAAGGAGAATGAAATGACATGCGTGTTAGAGAGAGGTCGCAGTCATTGCGAAGAGGCACAAACGGTCACCACTGAACACGAGCAACAGACTGATCGACTCAGGGTAGGCGCGGCATGGGCGACCTCAAGAAGGCAGTACCTGAGGATTCCGATTGTGGCCACGGTTGACGATCCAAGTGCCTGATTTTGCCATGCAGCAAACGATGTAAAGCTTCAGAAGACCGAGGAAGGGAGGTTTGGGGCTGTTAGGGAAGGGCAGGTCTCTGCGCGGGTACTGGGTAGTGCTTCGGGTCGGGCTGGGTTCTATTTGTGTGGGCTGGGTCAATTCTTTGGTCTAAGGCCATGTCCAAAAACACAAACAAACAAAAAAACCTTGGTTTACTGGCTCAGCCACCCGTAACATAAAGCAGGAAACAAGCCCTGCAACAAATCAGCCAGGTGTCCATCTCATACTCATTAAAAGAAAATATCTGTAAATTTGTATCAAATAGTATCTGTACTATAGATTGACCCATAAAATTAATAATATTATTTATTTACATTAAAATTATAGCATTTATGTGGCTTATTCAAAACAATATAAATATTATTTAAAAATAAGTTAAATTTTGTGAGTTATAGCTAATTGACATCTACTTTAGCGTTCATTTTAAAAAAGAATTACAATAAAAGATAGAATATACTTGATTGAAGAGTATTTAAATATAAATTTAAATTATAAGATTTTTAAATATGTTTTAATAATAATTTTATTTAATATTAATTATAATTTATTTTATAATTTATTTGAGAAATAATTTTGTATTATAAAATTTTAAAATTATTACGAAAACATTTGAAATCATTTCTTTAATAATCATTATGTAGGGTGTTTTTTTTCTTTTTTATTCACTTCTTGTTAAACATTTTGTTAAAATCCTTTTTTATTACGACATAGTTTGGGTCGGACTAATCAGAATCCATTACACAATCCGAATCCATAACTTGCACATAAGCGCAGATAAAAGCATCATCTTCTTCGTGTGTGTTTGGATTGTGGTTGGTTAAACTGAAGTTTGAATAAAAGTGATTTTATAAAATTGATTTTAGATAAAAATAAATTTGTGTCAATATGATTTATGTTTGGCAATTCTATACTAAAATTGATTTTGATAAAATAAATATTGTTTGAATAATATTACTCAAAATCACTTTTAGATAAATAATTA
Organism: Arachis stenosperma; assembly: GCF_014773155.1. Classification (NCBI taxonomy): domain Eukaryota; kingdom Viridiplantae; phylum Streptophyta; class Magnoliopsida; order Fabales; family Fabaceae; genus Arachis; species Arachis stenosperma. Next base: position 153,096,574 of record NC_080379.1, read on the forward strand.
CTAAAAAGAGCATGACATTAAATTATAATATTATTTTATATATATATTTAATTTTTTTATATTTTTTTCTTATATATTTTTATATAATATATTTTTAGTATTTTTATTACTTTTTTTTAGTACGCTATGATTTTTTTACTATGATTATTATTTATGGTTAATTTTTTGTTTAATTTTTTTACTTAATGGAAATAATAAATTATATTATAAAAAAATAATAATAAATATAATGCACAAAAATTACCATTATAAAAATATATAATGTCAAATAAAAATTAGTAAAAAATATAAATAATAAATAATAAAAAAACTCATGTAAAGAAAAATAATAAGAATTTTATAAATAATATAATAATATATATATAGAGGATAAAGTTGGTAATAAAAAATAAAGGTTAAATGTTAATGGCTAAAAGCCAGTTAGTACAACGTAAAAACTAGAAATTTTTGCTTCTTGTAAACGTGGTTTTGTAACCAGAATCACTTATACGTTTATAGATAGAAAAATTAGTCAAACAAAAAATAAAAGCGTTCAAGAAGTTGTAACGTATTTTTCCTCGTTCATCGACGATTCATGGTATCCATTGCTGTCTTCGATGTCTGCTGCGTAGACCGCCTTTAATAACCGCCACGAAGACAGATGGAATACCCTAGCAAGATGTCATGCCTCCCGAGTCATCGCTCCTGATCCTTGAACTGTAGATCTTCAACGCTGAAACACTGTCACACTCTAACTCTTCGCAATTCCTTGAAAGCTCATTTTGAGAATCTGCCCTAAGTTGCCGCTTGGACTATATTCTCCACTGCGAGTGCCGCTTCCCTGCAGAATTTCGATGACTGCAAAGCTTGGACTATATTCACGTTAAAACCCTTTTTTTTCTGGTTTCTCTCATTTGTTGGGGCTAGTAATATTTCATTTTTCATGTTTTTGTTGTCCTACTCAACAGCCCTCACTACAAGACTCAATTTTTAGCATTTACTTTTCAATCTCGCCCTTACAGTAACAATGGATGAGTTACCGTACCAATGTGATTCTCCCTGCTAATTAAACAAACTTCCTTTCAAAATTCATTTTTCACATGTCACACATTTACTAGTGGGTCAAGAGCATTGTATTTTTATGAAGAAAATTCTTTTTTTATTATTATAGGCATGGCTATAATTCTATAAATATTTTTTCGGTTTCTTTTATTACTGTATGCATTATTCTTATTATTTCTCATAATTTTTCATTAATAATTTCAGTACGTTTTTCAACTTTTTTTTGTTAGTTCTTTTATTTTGGAATCCTGGTCATTTTTTATTTTTGGTTTAGATAAATTGAAAGGACTATTAATTTTAGATTCTTTAATTCAAAATTTTGTTGAAAAAGAATTTTTTTGAATCTCTTATCAAAAGAAGGTATATTTTGGTATTTTTATTTTGATAATTTTTTAAAATAATTCATCAACATAAATTTTTTTATCAAAGTTAGAGAGATTCGAATCCACAACCTCTTATATGAGTATAAAAAAAATTATGTCATTTGAGTTAAAATTCATTGACAATACAAATTTTTTTTATTATGTGGTCTATTGGATTTATAATTCTTTTATCACAAATTGCTGTGCTTATAGATAAATTAATACCTTTTATATATGTTGATTTTTGTATCGTACTAATATGAATCCATCCAATTTTAGATTTTTCTAAAACTCTTTAATTTTTCAATTTATTTATTAATAAGTGTAATATCAACTTTGGATAGAATTTTTCATAACCTTATCATTCTTGCCTTTATTTTTTAAACTTTTTCATCACATAACCTTATATTAGATATGAAAAATAAAAAATAGAATTAAAATATATCTGAATTATGAATTTTCTAAATGATAAACATGAAAAAATTTATTATTATTCATTATATATATATATATATATATATATGCTAAGTATATACTTTACTATTTTTTTATAGAGATACTTGTCATAATTACGTCAAAATTATGTCATTATATTTTATTATTAATTTTTATGATTAATTTAATGTTGATACTTGCTCAATATATATATTATATACATTAATTATATGATTATTATTCATTATTTGCTTCTCTTATTTTGCCAACTTCTCCCATTTAGCTCTTTTGAAATAATATATTATTATTAATTATAGTTACTTGCTACAATTATAATAAATTTAATTAGAACTGTAAATAAATAAAGAATAATAATGATTGAAAAAGATATTTTTAATAAATTAAATGTGAGAAATAGAAAATAAAAAATTTGATAAAGAATAATAATTATAGGTAAAAATAATGTTTTCATTTTAGAAGAAAAAAAACATATGAGGAATTGTTTAATAACGTGTACCATACACGTGATAATAAATTGTTCAATAACTCGTACTATGTACGTGATAAGGTTGTGATTATAATTTTAAATTATTTTATTGAAATTAATTTGAATTATAATAATTTGATTAATAAAAAAAAGTAACATATTATGCGTTCGTTTTTTCTTAATCTGGTGTTAAGTGTATCAATTTTAATGTAGTTATTAATCATTTTTGTTAATTTACTTTCTTTTTCTAAATTTATTATTGAAATAACAATTATAAATATTCATAATTAAACAAATCACTATATTATAATAATTTACGTTTTATTGCACAATACATGATATTAAGTTTGGCTGGCTTAATACTAGCGAATTATGTATATGAGAGCACTAATGGGTTATCATAGATGATATACGAGTTTTGAGTGAAGCGAATTGTGGGTTTTGGGAACGTTAGAAACTATTTCTCGAGGCTATTCAGTGGTGTGTCTTGAATTCTATACGAGTCGACCTGTTCTTTCATATCCTAACTTGAAGTTCTTGTTTGCTAATCCTTTTGAAAAGTAGTTTGATTTTTTCAACTCTATTCCTTGATTCATATGCATTCTTGCTTGATCTTAATTGCATATGCTTGTTTGAAATCCTTGTGCATCTATCTTTCTCTGTTTGAGTTTTTCTTGATTCACGTATTCTTTGATATAGCTTTGAACTTGTCTTAATGTGTTGTACCTTTTAACTCCAGATTCCGAGTCCATTCTTAGAGAAAGTGTTGATTCAGTTTTTCTCTTATTTAATAGTGATTATAGCTAATTTTGAGATTTTTATAAAAATTGCTGTTGATTAGATATATTTTTATCTATATATGAAACTTTGAAGATTACTTATACGGTTTAACAACTATTTATTCCTAATACCTCGCCTATACTTTTATTGGTTTATGGAACTGCACTTACTTTATATGTAAATTGACTTTCTAATAATTTTACTATAGTTCTAATACACATCTTTATTTGATTATGTATTTTGGTATTCTTCGAAATTCTGGAAAGAAGCCGACTTCTGATACTGCCGGGCCGAGGAAGATCATCCCAACACCACAAGTTTGGGCGATTCCATCTGATCCTGTTCAGCCGACCTCTGGTGCTACCTCCTCTCCTACCATTGTTGGTCCTCTCCCAAAGAGGCAAAAAACTATTGGTACTTATGACTTGAATAGCAAAGATTTTGATGGCGTGGGTTTTGCTACCGAGATGATAGCTCCTCTCGGCAGAATTCCGTTGGACGACGTGTCAATCCTTCATCATCTGGATTTTATTATTAGGAATAGTGTTCGGATGGCCAACATGGGTGCGGCTTTTTCTCGAGTTGTTAGGGAATCCCCTGTCCGTGCTACGAAGGCTTTTCTGGAGGATGCTCGAGATGATTTTGATAGGGTAAGGGAGCTAAAGAATGAATTGGATGCCAAGGTCACAAAGTTGGAAATTGATGTTGAGAAGGAGAAGAGCTGTGCTACAAGGGCGGAGGCGGCTGCTAACTTGGCTGAGGAGGCCGCTAAGAAGTATAAGGAGAGCTATACCCGGACTTACGGTGAGTTGATAGAAACTAAGGAGAGGCTTCAATCTGCCCAAGATGATTATGCCAAGCTTCAGGTACACATGGTGAATAGTATGACTGATATGTTTGAGATCCTGAAGGCTCGGGTCCGAGTTATAGCTCCCGAGGCCGATCTCTCCTTGTTCAGCATGGATAATGTGGTGGAGGATGACAAGATTGTGCCTGGCCCTGATGCTGATGAGGGTCATCCTCTTGTGTCTCCAGGGAAAGCCTCGGCAACTTTAGCTTTTTTCATTCCTTCAGAGGTCGACCCCTCTGAACTTGAGCCCGAGGTGGTGATTCTTAACCGGCCGGATGGAACTGTTGATGTTGTCCTGATCTCGACCATTCCTCCTCCTTCAGCCAAGGATGCTTCTATTGGGGAGAATTTGAATCCTTTATAACTTTTCTGTGTTTGTATTATAGTCCAACTTGTGGAATTTTGAACTTGTTTTTTGTAAATCTTTCTGTGGTTAACTTCTTTGACATTTGGTTGCTTCCTAGCAACTTTATTTTGCAAAAACAAAACACTTTAAACTCTGAGGCTGCCTTTTAGGTGGCCTTTTGAGTCTTTAATGTTTTATTATGATAGCTACATTTTGCTAAATGTTTGGGGTTTTGCTTTTTTGCAACCCTTCGATTTTTGTTTAAGTATTTCCCAGTCTGACCTCCTTTGAGTGAGTTTTCTACCCTTGCCTTTGGGGGTCTTGCCCTGCTTTGACTTGGTGCTGATTAACCTTGTATCAAGTCGGGCAATCTTTGCGGCTTGGTGGATGGGCTTTTAGTGATTTATCTGACAACTTTTTAGTGTTCCTTAAATAGAACTTTTTTAGTTTCGGATGACTTTTCTGTAGCCCTGTTCTGAAGTCGTGCTTTCTTTTGAGCGGAGTTGCATCCCTTTTAAACACTTTTTGAGCCATAAGTTGTTTCTCAACCTTTTTGGCTTTCTCTTTTCTTGAGGTCGTACCTGCGCTCCTCTGACGTCAACCCGTGCGACCCCCTTACCTGAGCTTTTTAGTCATATTCCAACAACTTTTTAGGTAGTGTTCCAAGGGGAACCTTTTCTTTAGTTTGTTTGGATGACTTTTTAGCTCTTGTTTGTGCTCTTGCTTTTTAAGTAGTGTCTTTTTTTTGCAAGACTTGTACTATTATAGCTAGGCACTTTTGTTTCGACTTTTTAGCCTTTCTTTGGCCTTAGCGAGGTGTCTTCATCCCTTTTCAGTGGTCCTTTTCGTTGGTCCGACTTCTCTGTCAGACCTTGTTAAGTTATTTTTAGTAATCTATTTTTAGTCAAACCTCATCAGGTCATTTTCTATGGGTTACTTTTTATAACTTCTTGCATTAATCTGCTTCTATCGCTTTCACCTTGCCGACCTCTTTGTAATCGGGCAATGAATTTGGTGTTCACCTTACAGACCTCTTTGTAATCAGGCGATGAATTTTTGTGTTTTATGAGCTTAGATTAATGCGTCTTGGTAGAAAACTTTTTAGAGAATTGATAACTTTTATTTGAATAATAAATGAAATAAAAACATAAATAAAAATATGAACATACAAGTGCTTACTCTTCTAGGTCGGGTAATTTGGTAGATCTTGCCCTGGCACCTCGTTAAAAAACCTTTGCAGGAAAAAGAGTGCATGTTGACCTAAGATCTTTATTACTTTCTAACTATAGTACCTTCTTAGGTTACAGGCATGCCATGGCCTTGGCAGCTCTCGCCCCTCGAGGTCGGACACCTTGTAGTAACCTTTTCTTAGTACTTCTACTACTCGGTAAGGTCCTTTCCAGTTAGCTGCTAACTTTCCTTCTTCTGATCGACCTGCTCCGATCTCGTTTCGGATTAAGATGAGTTCATTGATGGCGAAGCTTCGTTGGACTACCTTCTGATTATATCTTAAGGCCATTCGTCGCTTTAGTGCTTCCTCTCTAATCCGAGCTTTTTCTCGGACTTCTGGAAGTAGGTCGAGTTCCTCCCTTTGAATTTGGGAGTTGGCCTCTTCATTATAAAGGATCATTCTGGGAGATCCTTCTTTTATTTTCACTGGAATCATTTTCTCCATTCCATAAGCTAGCCGGAAGGGTGATTCTCCTGTGGTTGAATGTGGGGTTGTCCGATATGCCCATAGGACTTGTGGGAGCTCTTCAGCCCAAGCTCCCTTTACGACCTATAGCCTTTGTTTTAACCCGGCCAATATGACTTTATTGGCAGCTTCTGCCTGTCCGTTGGCTTGTGGGTGTTCCATATATGTGAATTGGTGCTTTATTTTCAAGTCAGCTACCAAGTTCCTAAAACCTGTATCGGTAAATTGAGTGCCATTATCAGTGGTAATGGAGTAAGAAATTCCAAACCTTGTGATAATATTTCTATATAGGAATTTCCGACTTCTTTGGGCGGTAGCAGTAGCTAGTGGCTCTGCTTCAATCCACTTTGTGAAGTAGTCTATGGCTATAATGAGAAACTTGACTTGCCCTGAACCTTGGGGAAAGGGTTCGAGGAGGTCAAGTCCCCATTTTGCGAATGACCAAGGTGATGTAACACAGATGAGTTCTTCAGGTGGAGCTATGTGGAAGTTGGCATGCTTCTGGCATGGTGGGCATTTCTTGACGAACTCTGTTGCTTCCTTTTGTAAGGTCGGCCAGTAGAAATCAGCTTGAAGTACCTTTTTTGAAAGCGCTCGTGCTCCCAAGTGGTTGCCGCACATGCCACTATGTACTTCTTCCAAGACTTTCCTTGTATCGAAGGCAGGCACGCATTTTAGGAGGGGTGTTGAAATTCCTCTCCTGTATAGGATGTTTCCCACTATGGTGTAGTACTGTGCTTCTCGTACTAGCCTTTTCACCTCCTTTTTATCTGTGGGAAGTATCTCAGACTTGAGGTAGTTGATTATGGGGGTCATCCATCCTTGATCCTGACCTGATATAGTTAGGACCTTTTCTTCCTCCGAGATTGATGGACTTTGCAATGTTTCTTGGATGAGACTTCTATTATTGTCCCCTGGTTTGGTGTTGGCTAGTTTTGAAAGTGCATCAACTTGGGCATTCTGTTTTTAAGGTATATGTCAGACCTCATATCCTCTGAATTATCTGAGCTGTTCTCTGGGTTTGTCTAGGTATTTTCATGGTGGGATCCTTAACTTGGTAGTTTCCTTCTATTTGTGAAGTGACTACTTGTGAATCATTGAAGATGGTAAGCTTCTGGACTCCTACCTCCCTGGCTAGCCTTAAACCAGCCAGTAGTGCCTCATATTCAGCCTGATTATTTGAGGCAAGGAATTCAAACTTTAGTGATAGCTCGATTTGGGTTCTCTGATCACTTTCGATAATTACACATGCGCCACTCTTGGGTTTGTTCGAGGAGCCGTCTACGTAGAAATTCCATTTTGTAGGAGTTCCTGGGGTGTCAGTGTACTCGGCAATAAAGTCGGCCAGATATTGTGATTTGATAGCTGTCCGAGCTTCATATTTGAGGTCGAATTCAGATAACTCGACTGCCCATTGTAGTATTCTTCCAGCCAGGTCAGTTTTCTATAGGATGCCTTTTATGGGCTGGTTGGTCCGAACTCTGATAGTGTGAGCTTGAATGTATGGTCGGAGACGTCAGGAAGTGAGTATGAGGGCGTAAGCGAACTTTTCTATCTTTTGATAGTTTAATTCAGCCCCTTTTAAAGCGTTGCTAATGAAGTAGATGCATTGTTTCCCACTTTTGTCTTCTCTGACTAGTACTGAGGCTATTGCCCGACTTTTCACTGCGAGGTATAATAGGAGTTCTTCACTTTCCCGTAGTCGGGTGAGAATGGGTGGTTGCCCCAAGAATTTTTTGAAATCTTGGAAAGCTTGTTCGCACTCCTTTGTCCATTGGTGGACGAAATTGTGATTCATATGTTATTGTATTTTGTAAAATTCATTGCTCTTTCTTTCCCTGGCAATGGCGCCAAAAACTTGGTGCCAAAACCATGGTTCACAACTATGTGTGGGCACAACTCCGTTCAACTAACCAGCAAGTGTACTGGGTCATCCAAGTAATACCTTACGTGAGTAAGGGTCGATCCCACAGAGATTGTTGGTATGAAGCAAGCTATGGTCACCTTGTAAATCTCAGTCAGGCGGATTATAATTTATTATTGGGTTTTCAAAAATAATAAATAATAAGCAGGAAATAAAGATAAAGTTACTCATGTAATTCCATGGTGGGAATTTCAGATAGGTGTATGGAGATGCTGTGCTCCTCCTGAATCTCTGCTTTCCTACTTCTTCCTTCTTCCTTCTCATCACTCCTTTCTATGGCAAGCTGTATGTAGGGCATCACTGTTGTCAATGGCTACTTCCCATCCTCTCAGTGAAAATGGTCCAAATGCTCTGTCACAGCACGGCTAATCATCTGTCGGTTCTCAATCAGGTTGGAATAGAATCCCTTGGTTCTTTTGCGTCTGTCACTAACGCCCAGCCTTCAGGAGTTTGAAGCTCGTCACAGTCATTCAATCCCGGAATCCTACTGGTGCACGAAATTGTGATCACTACAACTTCGCACAACTAACCAGCAAGTGCACTGGGTCGTCCAAGTAATACCTTACGCGAGTAAGGGTCGATCCCACGGAGATTGTTAGTATTGAAGCAAGCTATGGTCATCTTGTAAATCTTAGTCAGGCAAACTCAGATGTATATGATGATGATGAACGAAAATAACATAAAAGATAAAGATAGTGATACTTATGTATATCATTGGTGTAAGAGCTTCAGACAAGTGTATGAAGATGCCTTCCCTTCCGTCTCTCTGCTTTCCTACAGCCTTCATCCAATCCTTCTTACTCCTTTCCATGGCAAGCTCGTGTAGGGTCTCACTGTTGTCAGCAGCTACCTCCCATCCTCTCAGTGAAAGCGATTGCATATGTCCTGTCACGGCATAGCGGAATTCATCTGTCGGTTCTCAATCAGGCGCGGAATAGAATCCAGTGATTCTTTTGCGTTATCACTAACGCCCCCGCCCTCAGGGTTTGAAGCACGTCACAGTCATTCAGTCATTGAATCCTACTCAGAACACCACAGACAAGGTTAGACCTTCCGGATTCTCTTGAATGCTGCCATCAGGTCCTGCCTATACCACGAAGACTCCGAAGAATCCAAGAGATATTCACTAAGCCTCGAATGCTTGTAGAACAAGAATGGTTGTCAGTCACCTTGTTCATAGGTGAGAGTGGTGATGGGCGTCAATCATCACCATCATCATGTTGAAGAACAAGTGATATCTTGGTAAAAGAACAAGCGGAATTGAATGGAAGAACAATAGTAATTGCATTAATACTCGAGGTACAGCAGAGCTCCACACCCTTAATCTATGGTGTGTAGAAACTCCACCGTTGAAAATACATAAGAACAGGGTCTAGGCATGGCCGAATGGCCAGCCTCCCAAAGATCTAAGATAGCATAAAAGTGAAGATAGCTACCAAAGTCTACTAATACAATAGTAAAAGGTCCTATTAATAGTAAACTAGTAACCTAAGGTGTACAGAAATGAGTAAATGACATAAAAATCCACTTCCGGGCCCACTTGGTGTGTGCTTGGGCTGAGCAATCAAGGAAATTCGTGTAGAGACCTTTTCTGGAGTTAAACGCCAGCTCCCATGCCAGTTTGGGCGTTTAACTCCAACTTTTATTCCTGTTCCGGCGTTTAACGCTGGAATTCCTGAGGCCGGATTGCTTCGCGGGTTTGGGCCATCAAATCTTGGACAAAGTATGGACTATTATATATTGCTGGAAAGCCCTGGATGTCTACTTTCCAACGCCGTTGAGAGCGCGCCAATTGGGCTTCTGTAGCTCCAGAGAATCCACTTTGAGTGCAGGGAGGTCAGAATCCAACAGCATCTGCAGTCCTTTTTGGTCTCTGAATCAGATTTTTGCTCAGGTCCCTCAATTTCAGCCAGAAAATACCTGAAATCACAGAAAAACACACAAACTCATAGTAAAGTCCAGAAAAGTGAATTTTAAATAAAAACTAATAAAAATGTACTAAAATCTAACTAAAAGATATCAAAAACATACTAAAAACAATGCCAAAAAGTATACAAATTATCCGCTCATCACAACACCAAACTTAAATTGTTGCTTGTCCTCAAGCAACTGAAAATCAAATAAGATCAAAAGAAGAGAATATGCAATGAATTCCAAAAACATCTGTGAAGATCAGTATTAATTAGATGAGCGGGGCTTTTAACCTTCTGTCTCTGAACAGTTTTGGCATCTCAATCTATCCCTTGAAATTCAGAATGGTTGGCTTCTTTAGGAACTCAGAGTCCAGATAGTGTTAATGATTCTCCTAGTAAAGTATGATGATTCTTGAACATAGCTATTTATTGAGTCTTGGCTGTGGCCCAAAGCACTCTGTCTTCCAGTATTACCACCGGATACATACATGCCACAGACACATAATTGGGTGAACCTTTTCAGATTGTGACTCAGCTTTGCTAAAGTCCCCAATTAGAGGTGTCCAGGGTTCTTAAGCACACTCTTATTTGCCTTGGATCACAACTTTATTTCTTTTCTTTTTCTTTCTTTTCTTTCTTTTTTTTTTCGATTTTTTTTCTCTTTTTCTTTTTTTTTTTTTTTTTTTTGAATAGCTTTTTCTTGCTTCAAGAATCATTTTATTGATTTTTCAGATCCTCAGTAACATGTCTCCTTTTTCATCATTCTTTCAAGAGCCAACATTCATGAACCACAAATTCAAGATACATATGCACTGTTTACACATACATTCAGAGAACAAAAATATGCCACCACATCAAAATAATTAAACTATTATAAAATTCAAATTCATGCAATTCTTCCTTTTTCAATTAAGCACATTTTTATTCAAGAAAGGTGATGGATTCATAGGACATTCATAACTTTAAGGCATAGACACTAAGACACTAATGATCATAAGACACAAACATGGATAACATAAAGCATAAAATTCGAAAAACAAAGGAATAAAGAACAAGGAAATCAAGGAATGGGTCCACCTTAGTGATGGCGGCTCTTCCTTGCTTTTGAAGGTCCTATGGAGTGCTTGAGCTCCTCAATGTCTCTTCCTTGTCTTTGTTGCTCCTCTCTCATGATTCTTTGATCTTCTCTAATTTCATGGAGGAGAATGGAGTGTTCTTGATGCTCCACCCTTAGTTGTCCCATGTTGGAACTTAATTTTCCTAGGGAGGTGTTTAGTTGCTCCCAATAGTTTTGTGGAGGAAAGTTCATCCCTTGAGGAATCTCAGGGATTTCTTGATGAGAGGGGTCTCTTGTGTATTCCATCCTTTTCTTGGTGATGGGCTTGTCCTCATCAATGGAGATGTCACCCTCTATGTCAACTCCAACTGAATAACAGAGGTGACAAATGAGGTGAGGAAAGGCTAACCTTGCCACAGTGGAGGTCTTGTCTGCCACTTTATAGAGTTCTTGAGCTATAACCTCATGAACCTCTATTTCCTCTCCAATCATGATACTATGGATCATGATGGCCCGGTCTATGGTAACTTCGGACCGGTTGCTAGTGGGAATGATTGAGCGTTGTATGAACTCTAACCATCCTCTAGCCACGGGCTTGAGGTCATGCCTTCTCAATTGAACCGGCTTTCCTCTTGAGTCTTGCCTCCATTGTGCGCCCTCTTCACATATGACTGTGAGGACTTGGTCCAACCTTTGATCAAAGTTGACCCTTCTAGTGAAAGGATGCTCATCTCCTTGCATCATAGGCAAGTTGAACGCCACCCTCACACTCTCCGGACTAAAATCCAAGTATTTCCCCCGAACCATAGTAAGATAATTCTTTGGATTCGGGTTCACACTTTGGTCATGGTTCTTTGTGATCCATGCATTGGCATAGAACTCTTGAACCATCAAGATTCCAACTTGTTGAATGGGGTTGGTGAGAACTTCCCAACCTCTTCTTTGGATCTCATGGCGGATCTCCGGATATTCACCCTTTTTGAGTAAAAAGGGGACTTCGGGGATCACCTTCTTCAAGGCCACAACTTCATAGAAGTGGTCTTGATGCACCTTTGAGAGGAATCTATCCATCTCCCATGACTCGGAGGTGGAAGCTTTTTGCTTTCCCTTTCCTCTTTTTAGAGGTTTCTCCGGCCTTTGGTGCCATAATGGTTATGGAAAACGAAAAAGCAACGCTTTTACCACACCAAACTTAAAATGTTTGCTCGTCCTCGAGCAAAAGAAGAAAGAAAGGAGTAGAAGAAGAAGAAATGAGGAAGAGGGGGAGGGTAGTGTGTTCGGCCAAAGGGGGAAGAAGTGGTCTTTAGGTTGTGTGAAAATGAAGGGTTGAAGAAGGGTATTTATAGGAGAGAGGGGGGTAAAGGTTCGGCCATTTGAGGGTGGGTTTGGGAGGTAAAGTGGTTTGAATTTGAAGGGTGAGGTTGGTGGGGTTTTATGAAGGATGGATGTGAGTGGTGAAGAGAAAGATGGGATTTGATAGGTGAGGGGTTTTTGGGGAAGAGGTGTTGAGGTGATTGGTGAATGGGGGAAGAAGAGAGAGAGTGATGGTAGGGTCCTGTGGGGTCCACAGATCCTGTAGTGTCAAGGAAAAGTCATCCTTGCACCAAATGGCATCAAAATCCACGTTTTGACCCATTTCTGGCGTTAAACGCCGGGCTGGTGCCCATTCCTGGCGTTTAACGCCAGGTTGTTGCCCTTTACTGGCGTTTAACGCCAGTCTGGTGCCCTTTTCTGGCGTTAAACGCCCAGAAAGGTGCCAGACTGGGCGTTAAACGCCCAACTGCTAGGCTGACTGGCGTTTGAACGCCAGCAGCATCTTCCTCCAGGGTGTGCTGTTTTTCTTCCTGTTTTTCATTTGTTTTTGCTTTTTTCATTGTTTTGTGACTTCTTATGATCATCAACCTACAAAAAAGATAAAATAACAAAAGAAAATAATTAATTATAAAACATTGGGTTGCCTCCCAACAAGCGCTTCTTTAGTGTCATTAGCTTGACAGAGGACTCCCATGGAGCCTCAGAAACACTCAGAACCTTGTTGAAACCTCCCAACACCAAACTTAGAGTTTGAATGTGGGGTTTCAACACCAAACTTAGATTTTGGTTGTGGCCTCCCAACACCAAACTTAGAGTTTGACTGTGGGGGCTCTGCTTGGCTCTGTTTTGAGAGAAGCTCTTCATGCTTCTTCTCCATGATGATAGAGGGATATCCTTGGGCCTTAAACACCATGGATTCTTCATTCACTTGAATGATCAACTCTCCTCTATCAACATCAATCACAGCCTTTGCTGTGGCTAGGAAGGGTCTGCCAAGGATGATGGATTCATCCATGCACTTCCCAGTCTCTAGGACTATGAAATCAGTAGGAATGTAATGGCCTTCAATCTTAACCAGAACATCCTCTACAAGTCCATGGGCTTGTTTTCTTGAGTTGTCTGCCATTTCTAGTGAGATTTTTGCAGCTTGCACCTCAAAGATCCCTAATTTCTCCATTACAGAGAGGGGCATGAGGTTTACACTTGACCCTAAGTCACACAAGGCCTTCTTGAAGGTCATGGTGCCTATGGTACAAGGTATAGAAAACTTCCCAGGATCCTGCCTCTTTTGAGGCAGTTTCTGCCTAGACAGGTCATCCAGTTCTTTGGTGAGCAAGGGAGGTTCATCTTCCCAAGTCTCATTTCCAAATAACTTGTCATTTAGCTTCATGATTGCTCCAAGGTATTTAGCAACTTGCTCTTCAGTGACATACTCATCCTCTTCAGAGGAAGAATACTCATCAGAGCTCATGAAAGGCAGTAGCAAGTCCAAGGGAATCTCTATGGTCTCAGTCTGAGCCTCAGATTCCCAAGGTTCCTCATTGGGGAACTCATTAGAGGCCAGTGGACGTCCAGTGAGGCCTTCCTCAGTGGCGTTCACTGCCTCTTCTTCCTCCCAGAAATCGGCCATGTTTATGGCTTTGCACTCTCCTTTTGGATTTTCTTCAGTGTTACTTGGGAGAGTGCTTGGAGGAAGTTCAGTAATTTTCTTGCTCAGCTGACCCACTTGTCCTTCCAAATTCCTAATGGAAGATCTAGTTTCAGTCATGAAACTTTGAGTGGTTTTGATCAGATCAGAGACCATGGTTGCTAAGTCAGAATTATTCTGCTTAGAGCTCTCTGTCTGTTGCTGAGAAGATGATGGAAAAGGCTTGCCATTGTTAAACCTGTTTCTTCCACCATTGTTATTGAAACCTTGTTGAGGTCTCTCGTGATTCTTCCATGAAAGATTTGGGTGATTTCTCCATGAAGAATTATAGGTGTTACCATAGGGTTCTCCTAGGTAATTTACCTCTTCCATGGAAGGGTTCTCAGGATCATAAGCTTCTTCCTCAGATGAAGCTTCCTTAGTACTGTTTGGTGCATTCTGCATTCCAGACAGACTTTGAGAAATCAAATTGACTTGTTGAGTCAATATTTTATTCTGAGCCAATATGGCATTCAGAGTGTCAATCTCAAGAACTCCTTTCTTCTGACTAGTCCCATTGTTCACAGGATTTCTTTCAGAAGTATACATGAATTGGTTATTTGCAACCATTTCAATCAGTTCTTGAGCTTCAGTAGGCGTCTTCTTCAGATGAAGAGATCCTCCTGCAGAGCTATCCAAGGACATCTTAGATAGTTCAGAGAGACCATCATAGAAAATACCTATGATGCTCCATTCAGAAAGCATGTCAGATGGACATCTTCTGATTAATTGTTTGTATCTTTCCCAAGCTTCATAGAGGGATTCTCCATCCTTCTGTCTGAAGGTTTGGACTTCCACTCTAAGCTTACTCCATCTTTGTGGTGGAAAGAATTTTGCCAAGAAGGCATTGACTAGCTTTTCCCATGAGTCCAGGCTTTCTTTAGGTTGAGAGTCCAACCATATTCTAGCTCTGTCTCTTACAGCAAAAGGGAATAGCATCAGTCTATAGACTTCAGGGTCAACCCCATTAGTCTTGACTGTGTCACAGATTTGCAAGAATTCAGCTAAAAACTGATGAGGATCTTCCATTGGAAGTCCATGGAACTTGCAATTCTGTTGCATTAGAGAAACTAATTGAGGCTTAAGCTCAAAGTTGTTTGCTCCAATGGCAGGGATAGAGATGCTTCTCCCATAAAAATCAGGAGTAGGTGCAGTAAAGTCACCCAGCACCTTCCTTGCATTGTTTGCATTGTTGTTGTTTTCTGCTGCCATGTTTTCTTCCTTGAAGAATTCGGTCAGGTCCTCTAAAGAGAGTTGTGCTTTGGCTTCTCTTAGCTTTCTCTTCAAAGTCCTTTCAGGTTCAGGATCAGCTTCAACAAGAATGCCTTTGTCCTTGCTCCTGCTCATATGAAAGAGAAGGGAACAAGAAAATGTGGAATCCTCTATGTCACAGTATAGAGATTCCTTTAAGTGTCAGAGGAAAAGAGAAATAGAAAGAAGAAGGAGAAGATAAATTCGAACTTTAGTTAGATAAGGTTTGAATTGTGCATTTAGAAGGAGTAGTACTCCATAATTAGAAGGATGTGGGAAGGAGGGAAGAGAATTTTCGAAAATTCATTTAAAAGATTTTGAAAACATTTTGAAAATTTGATTGATAATTTTCGAAAATTAAAAGTGAAAAAGAAATCAAGTGATTTTTGAAAAAGATTTTGAAATTAGAAATTAAAAAGATTTGATTGAAAACTATTTTGAAAAAGATGTGGTTAAAAAGATTTAATTGAAAAGTTATGGTTTTAAAAAGATGTGATTGAGAAGATATGATTTGAAAACAATTTTAAAAGATATAATTTGAAAACCATTTGAAAAGATATGATTTTAAAAAAAGAATGACTTGCCTAACAAGGAAAGATATGATTTGAAACATTCAAACCTTTCTCAACAGAAAAGGTAACAATCTTGTGATGTTCAATCAAATCATTAATTGTTAGTAAGTATCTTTTAAAAAGGAAAGAAATTGATTTTGAAAACATTTGATTGAAAAGATTTGATTTGAAAAAGATTTGATTTTGAAAAACTAAAAAAAATTTGATTTTGAAAACAAAATCTTCCCCCTGCACCATCCTGGCGTTAAACGCCCAGAATGGTATACATTCTGGCGTTTAACGCCCAAAATGCACCCTTTTTGGGCGTTAAACGCCCAACCAGGTACCCTGGCTGGCGTTTAAACGCCAGTCTGCCTTCTTCACTGGGCATTTTTGAATGCTCAGCTTTTTCTGTATAATTCCTCTGCAGCATGTTTTGAATCTTCAATTCTTTGTATCATTGACTTGAAAGGACACAAATTAAAAATATTTTTGGATTTTTAATAATCAAAATGCAAAAGGAATCAATTAACAATGCATGCAAGACACCAAACTTAGCAGTTTGTGTACTACTGACACTAACAACATGAAAATGCATATGAGACACACAAAATACTTCAAGTCAATAGAATTCAAAGATCAAAACAAAGAAATATATGCATGGATTCGAAAAATATAACAAAAACATGCATTTGACACTAAACTTAAGATGAGACTCTAGACTCAAACAAGAAATATTTTTGGGATTTTATGGTTTTGCAAATTTTTTTGTATTTTTCGAAAATTAAGTGAAAAAAAGTATCAAAATTCTTAATGAGAATTCCAGGAATCAGTGCAGTGCTAGTCTAAGACTCCGGTCCAGGAATTAGACATGGCTTCACAGCCAGCCAAGCTTTCAAAGAAAGCTTCGGTCCAAAACACTAGACATGACCAAAGGTCAGCCAAATCTTAGCAGATCACTGCTCCAAGAGCAAAATTGATGAGAGTCAACAAGCTCTTGTGGTGATAAGTTGAAACCTCGGTCCAATCAGATTAGACATGGCTTCTCAGCCAGCCAGATTTCAACAAATCATCATGAAACTCTAGAATTCACCTTCAAGAATTTCGAAAAAAAATAAACACCTAATCTAAGCAACAAGATGAACCGTCAGTTGTCCAGCCTAAACAATCCCGGGCAATAACACCAAAAATTTGATGTTGTTGCCGGATCTTGGCACTGATGTTACCAAAAGCTTGCTCAAAACTTGAACAATCCCCGGCAACGGCGCCAAAAACTTGGTCGGGCGAAATTGTGAACAATACTTTTTCACAACTCAAATAATCCCCGGTAATGGCTCCAAGAACTTGGTGGCTCAATACCATGGCATTACACAACTTCGCACAACTAACCAGCAAGTGCACTGGGTCGTCCAAGTAATACCTTACGCGAGTAAGGGTCGATCCCACGGAGATTGTTAGTATTGAAGCAAGCTATGGTCATCTTGTAAATCTTAGTCAGGCAAACTCAGATGTATATGATGATGATGAACGAAAATAACATAAAAGATAAAGATAGTGATACTTATGTATATCATTGGTGTAAGAGCTTCAGACAAGTGTATGAAGATGCCTTCCCTTCCGTCTCTCTGCTTTCCTACAGCCTTCATCCAATCCTTCTTACTCCTTTCCATGGCAAGCTCGTGTAGGGTCTCACTGTTGTCAGCAGCTACCTCCCATCCTCTCAGTGAAAGCGATTGCATATGTCCTGTCACGGCATAGCGGAATTCATCTGTCGGTTCTCAATCAGGCGCGGAATAGAATCCAGTGATTCTTTTGCGTTATCACTAACGCCCCCGCCCTCAGGGTTTGAAGCACGTCACAGTCATTCAGTCATTGAATCCTACTCAGAACACCACAGACAAGGTTAGACCTTCCGGATTCTCTTGAATGCTGCCATCAGGTCCTGCCTATACCACGAAGACTCCGAAGAATCCAAGAGATATTCACTAAGCCTCGAATGCTTGTAGAACAAGAATGGTTGTCAGTCACCTTGTTCATAGGTGAGAGTGGTGATGGGCGTCAATCATCACCATCATCATGTTGAAGAACAAGTGATATCTTGGTAAAAGAACAAGCGGAATTGAATGGAAGAACAATAGTAATTGCATTAATACTCGAGGTACAGCAGAGCTCCACACCCTTAATCTATGGTGTGTAGAAACTCCACCGTTGAAAATACATAAGAACAGGGTCTAGGCATGGCCGAATGGCCAGCCTCCCAAAGATCTAAGATAGCATAAAAGTGAAGATAGCTACCAAAGTCTACTAATACAATAGTAAAAGGTCCTATTAATAGTAAACTAGTAACCTAAGGTGTACAGAAATGAGTAAATGACATAAAAATCCACTTCCGGGCCCACTTGGTGTGTGCTTGGGCTGAGCAATCAAGGAAATTCGTGTAGAGACCTTTTCTGGAGTTAAACGCCAGCTCCCATGCCAGTTTGGGCGTTTAACTCCAACTTTTATTCCTGTTCCGGTGTTTAACGCTGGAATTCCTGAGGCCGGATTGCTTCGCGGGTTTGGGCCATCAAATCTTGGACAAAGTATGGACTATTATATATTGCTGGAAAGCCCTGAATGTCTACTTTCCAACGCCGTTGAGAGCGCGCCAATTGGGCTTCTGTAGCTCCAGAGAATCCACTTCGAGTGCAGGGAGGTCAGAATCCAACAGCATCTGCAGTCCTTTTTGGTCTCTGAATCAGATTTTTGCTCAGGTCCCTCAATTTCAGCCAGAAAATACCTGAAATCACAGAAAAACACACAAACTCATAGTAAAGTCCAGAAAAGTGAATTTTAAATAAAAACTAATAAAAATGTACTAAAATCTAACTAAAAGATATCAAAAACATACTAAAAACAATGCCAAAAAGTATACAAATTATCCGCTCATCACCTACTCAGAATACCACAGACAAGGTTAGACTTTCCGGATTCCCATGAATGCTGCCATCAATTCTAACTTATACCACGAAGATTCTGATTAAGGAATCCAAGAGATACGCGTCCGGTCTAAGGTAGAATGGAAGTGGTTGTCAGTCACGCGCGTTCATAGGTGAGAATGATGATGAGTGTCACGGATCATCACATTCATCAAGTTGAAGTGCAACGAATATCTTAGAATAGGAATAAAGAGAATTGAATAGGAAATAATAGTAATTGCATTAAAACTTGAGGTGCAGCAGAGCTCCACACCCTTAATCTATGGTGTGTAAAAACTCCACAGTTGAAAATATATAAGTGATGAAGGTTCAGGCATGGCCGAATGGCCAGCCCACATGAAGGTCTAAGGACTAGGCGTCCAGAGATGTCTAATACACTAGTAAAAAGTCCTATTTATACTAAACTAGCTACTAGGGTTTACAGGAGTAAGTAATTGATGCATAAATCCACTTCCGGGGCCCACTTGGTGTATGTTTGGGCTGAGCTTGATCTATCCACGAGCTGAGGCTTCTTTTGGAGTTGAACGCCAAGTTGTAACGTGTTTTGGGCGTTCAACTCCGGGTCGTAACGTGTTTCTGGCGTTTTACTCCAGACAGCAGCATGGAACTGGTGTTGAGCGCCAGTTTACGTCGTCAATTACCGAATAAAGTATAGACTATTATATATTTCTGGAAAGCTCTGGATGTCTACTTTCTAACAGCATTGAGAGCGCGCCATTTGGAGTTATGTAGCTCAAGAAAATCTATTTTGAGTGCATGGAGGTCAGATTCCAACAGCATCAGCAGTCCTTTGTTAGCCTCCTTTTCAGAGTTTTGCTCAGGTCCCTCAATTTCAGCCAGAAATTACCTGAAATCATAGAAAAACACACAAACTCATAGTAAAGTCCAGAAATGTGAATTTAGCATAAAAACTAATGAAAATATCCCTAAAAGTAACTAGATCATACTAAAAACTACCTAAAAACAATGCCAAAAAGCGTATAAATTATCCGCTCATCATCCATTCAAACCTCTTTCCCTTCCTTAATGTTGCGTAAAAGGGGAGAGATCTTATGGCTGATCCGGTTAGAAATCTGGACAGGGCTCCTAGTCTTCCGTTGAGCTGTTGAACCTCTTTGACGCAGGTCGGACTTTTCATGTGGAGTATAGCCTGCCATTTATCTGGGTTTGCCTCGATTCCTCTTTGGGTGAGCATGAAGCCCAAGAATTTGCCAGCTTCTACCGCGAAGGTGCACTTTGCGGGGTTAAGTTGCATACCATGCTTTCTTATGGTGTCGAACACTTTGGTGAGGTCGGATAACAACGATTCCTCACTTTGTGTTTTTACCAGCATGTCATCTATATAGACCTCCATTAGCTTTCCGATGTGGTCGGCGAAGACTTTGTTCATCAGTCTTTGGTAGGTAGCCCCTGCGTTCTTGAGTCCGAAGGGCATAACTATATAGCAATAGTTAGCCTTTGGGGTTAGGAACGAGGTCTTCCCTTGGTCGGGTGGGTGATAAACTGCTATTTTACGGTTTATCTTGTGCTCAATTGAGTGGATTTTATCAATCTTTCATACACTTGTTCATACAAAAATGCATGGCTTTACATTTTCCCTTCCTAACTTTGTGCTATGATTGAGAACATGCTTCTTTCGCCTTAAATTTGCTTTGTTTAAATCCCCTCTTATTACCATTCGATGCCGTAATATGTGTGTTAAGTGATTTCAGAGTTTACAAGGCAGGAATGGCTTAGAGAATGGAAAGGAAGTATGCAAAAGTGGAAGGAATACAAGAAACTGAAGGAACTGCTAAATTTGTCTAGCCTGACCTCTTGATACTAAATCGATCATAACTTGAGCTACAAAGGTCCAAATGACGCGGTTCCAGTTGCATTGGAAAGCTAACATTCGGGGCTTCACAACAATATATAATTTTCTATAGCTTCCCTGAAGATAGGTGACGCGCACGCATGGATCACGTGCACGCGTGACTTGGAGAAAACTCAATCCACGCGTACGCGTGAACGACGCGTACGCGTGACTTTGCCGCGTGCTGAACGTATCAGAAATCATTTGGAGCAATTTTTGGGATATTTTTGACCTAGTTTTCATCCTAGAAAATACAGATTAGAGGCTATAAAGTGGAGGAATGCATCCATTCATAGAGACAACATTCATATTCATAATTTTAGGTTTTAGATGTAGTTTTTAGAGAGAGAGGCTCTCTCCTCTCTCTTAGGTTTTAGGATTAGGATTTCTCTTAGGTTAGGTTTATCTCTTCTTCATTCCAGGTTCAATGTTCCTTTACTTTAATTTCTCTTCTACTTTTATTTATTCTATTATTTTAGTTTGTTAATATTAGTTAATGAACTCCATGTTAGGATTGATTTTCTTATTTAATACACATTGATGTATTTCAAATTTAAGATTGCTTTCTTTAAATTCATGTTATTGATGCTTCCAATTTAATTTTGATTTTTCCCCCTTTGCTTTGGTTGAGTAATTGGTGACACTTGAGTTATCAAACTCAGTTGTTGATTGAAAATTGGAATTTGCTTATTGATTTAGATCCCTCTAAAGCTAGTCTTTCCATAGGAGTTGACTAAGACTTGAGGAATCAAATTGATTAGTCCACTTGACTTTCCTTTATTTAGTAAGGGTTAACTAAGTGGGAGCAATAAACAATTCTCATCACACCTGATAAGGATAACTAGGATGGGATTTCCAGTTCTTATACCGTGCAAAGGTGTTCATGATAATTAATTTACTTTATTGCTAATTTATTTCCTTGTTCCCTATTTCAAAAACCCAAAAAGATACTTTTCCATAACCAATAATAAATCATACTTCCCTGCAATTCTTTGAGAGATGACCCGAGGTTTAAATACTTCGGTTATTACTTTTTGAGGGTTTTGTTACTTGTGACAACTAAACTTTTGTACGAAAGGATTTTTTGCTGGTTTAGAAGCTATACTTTCAACGAGAGCTTATTTTTATGAAATTCTTTACTAGCAAAAGTTAGTTCGTCAGTGGGTACATTGGGATTTGGTTGTATCCCGAATAGGCATCCATGAAGGAGAGGTACTTGTATCCGGAAGAGGCGTCCACTAGAGTGTCTATATTCGGGAGTGGGTAGGGATCTTTTGGACAGGCCTTATTGAGGTCAGTGTAGTCGGTACACATTTTCCACTTGCCATTTGACTTCTTCACCAAGACAATGTTGGCTAGCCATAATGGGTACTTGACCTCCCTTATGAACCCTGCCTCCAGTAAGGCTTGTACCTGCTCTTCCACAACTTGGGACCTTTCTGGGCCAAGCTTCCTGCGCTTCTGTTGCACTGGCTGAGATCTGGGATATACTGCCAGCTTATGGCACATTAACTTGGGATCTATGCCGGGCATGTCCGCGGCCTTCCACGTAAAGAGGTCAGCATTATTCTTTAGAAACTGTATCAGTGTCTCCTTTAAGTCTCCCTTTAAGGTTGCCCTTATATTTGTTGTTTTATCTTGAGCATTCGCAATCTAGACTTCTTCGGTCTCACCTTCAGGTTGTGGACGAAGTTCTTCGCGAACCCAAACTCCCCCGAGTTCAATGGTGTTGATTTCCTCTCCTCTGGGGTTGCCTTTAAGGTTTAGACTTTCGTTGTAACAGCGTCGCATAAGCTTTTGGTCTCTGGTGTGCGAAATTGTGATCACTACTTTTCACAAATCAAATAATCCCTAGTAATGGCCCCAAAAACTTGGTGCTCAATACCATGGCATAAACACAACTTTGCACAACTAACCAGCAAGTGCACTGGGTCGTCCAAGTAATAAACCTTACGCGAGTAAGGGTCGATCCCACGGAGATTGTTGGTATGAAGCAAGCTATGGTCACCTTGTAAATCTTAGTCAGGCAGACTCAAATGGGTGTAGATGATATATGAATAAAACATAAAGATAAAGATAGAGATACTTATGTATATCATTGATGAGAGCTTCAGATAAGCGTATGAAGATGCTTTCCCTTCCGTCTCTCTGCTTTCCTACTGTCTTCATCCAATCCTTCTTACTCCTTTCCATGGCAAGCTTATGCAAGGGTTTCACCGTTGTCAATGGCTACCTCCCATCCTCTCAGTGGAAATGTTCAACGCACCCTGTCACGGCACGGCTATCCATCTGTCAGTTCTCGATCAGGCCGGAATAGAATCCATTGATTCTTTTGCGTCTGTCACTAACGCCCCGCCCTCAGGAGTTTGAAGCACGTCACAGTCATTCAATCATTGAATCCTACTCAGAATACCACAGACAAGGTTAGACCTTCCGGATTCTCTTGAATGCCGCCATCAGTTCTTGCCTATACCACGAAGACTCTGATCTCACGGAATGGCTGGCTCGTTTGTCAGGCGAGCACTCGGTTGTCAGGCGATCAACCATGCATCGTGTGTCAGGAATCCAAGAGATATTCACCCAATCTAAGGTAGAACGGAGGTGGTTGTCAGTCACACGTTCATAGGTGAGAATGATGATGAGTGTCACGGATCATCACATTCATCAAGTTGAAGAACAAGTGATATCTTGGAACAAGAACAAGCGGAATTGAATAGAAGAACAATAGTAATTGCATTAATACTCGAGGTACAGCAGAGCTCCACACCTTAATCTATGGTGTGTAGAAACTCCACCGTTGAAAATACATAAGAACAAGGTCTAGGCATGGCCGAATGGCCAGCCTCCCAAAGTGAGTTCAATCATAAAAACATGATCAAAAGCTCCCTAATACAATAGTAAAAGGTCCTATATATAGAGAACTAGTAGCCTAGGGTGTACAGAGATGAGTAAATGACATAAAAATCCACTTCTGGGCCCACTTGGTGTGTGCTTGGGCTGAGCATTGAAGCATTTTCGTGTAGAGACTCTTGTTGGAGTTAAACGCCAGCTTTTATGCCAGTTTGGGTGTTTAACTCCCATTTTGGTGCCAGTTCCGGCGTTTAACGCTGGGATTTCTGAGGGTGACTTTGAACGCCAGTTTGGGCCATCAAATCTTGGGCAAAGTATGGACTATCATATATTGCTGGAAAGCCCAGGATGTCTACTTTCTAACCCCGTTAAGAGCGCGCCAATTAGGCTTGGGTAGCTCCAGAAAATCCACTTCGAGTGCAGGGAGGTCAGAATCCAACAGCATCTGCAGTCCTTTTCAGTCTCTGAATCAGATTTTTGCTCAGGTCCCTTAATTTCAGCCAGAAAATACCTGAAATCACAGAAAAACACACAAACTCATAGTAAAGTCCAGAAAAGTGAATTTTAACTAAAAAATAATAAAAATATACTAAAAACTCAACTAAAACTACTAAAAACATACTAAAAACAATGCCAAAAAGCGTACAAATTATCCGCTCATCACAACACCAAACTTAAATTGTTGCTTGTCCTCAAGCAACTGAAAATCAAATAAGATAAAAAGAAGACAAATATACTATAGATTCCAAATTATCAATGAAACTTAGCTCCAAATTAGATGAGCGGGACTAGTAGCTTTTTGCCTCCGAACAGTTTTGGCATCTCACTTTATCCTTTGAAATTCAGAATGATTGGCTTCTTTAGGAACTCAGAATCCAGATAGTGTTATTGATTCTCCTAGATAAGTATGATGATTCTTGAACACAGCTACTTATTGAGTCTTGGCCGTGGCCCAAAGCACTCTGTCTTCCAGTATTACCACCGGATACATACATGCCACAGACACATAATTGGGTGAACCTTTTCAGATTGTGACTCAGCTTTGCTAGAGTCCCCAATTAGAGGTGTCCAGGGTTCTTAAGCACACTCTTTTTGCCTTGGATCACAACTTTATTTCTTTTTCTTTCTTTTTTTTTTCGCTTCTCTTTTCTTTTTTTTTTGTATTCACTGCTTTTTCTTGCTTCAAGAATCATTTTTATGATTTTTCAGATCCTCAGTAACATGTCTCCTTTTTCATCATTCTTTCAAGAGCCAATATTCATGAACCACAAATTCAAAAGATATATGCACTGTTTAAGCATACATTCAGAAAACAAAAGTGTTGCCACCACATCAAAATAATTAAACTGTTATAAAATTCAAAATTCATGCAATTCTTTTCTTTTTCAATTAAGAACATTGTTTATTTAAGAAAGGTGATGGATTCATAGGACATTCATAACTTTAAGGCATAGACACTAATGATCATAAGACACAAACATAGATAACATAAGCACTAAAATTCGAAAAACAAGAAAATAAAGAACAAGGAGATTAAAGAACGGGTCCACCTTAGTGATGGCGGCTTGTTCTCCTCTTGAAGGTCTTATGGAGTGCTTGAGCTCCTCAATATCTCTTCCTTGTCTTTGTTGCTCCTCTCTCATGATTCTTTGATCTTCTCTAATTTCATGGAGGAGGATGGAATGTTCTTGGTGCTCCACCCTTAGTTGTCCCATGTTGGAACTCAATTCTCCTAGGGAGGTGTTCAGTTGCTCCCAATAGTCTTGTGGAGGGAAGTGCATCCCTTGAGGCATCTCAGGGATTTAATAAGGAGGAATTTCCTCATGCTTGCTGGTGGACGAAATTGTGATCCATGTTCTAACTATTTTGTATGAAATCATTATTATGGCACTGGTTGAATTCACAACTCCGTTCAACTAACCAGCAAGTGTACTGGGTCGTCCAAGTAATAAACCTTACGTGAGTAAGGGTCGATCCCACAGAGATTGTTGGTATGAAGCAAGCTATGGTCACCTTGTAAATCTCAGTTAGGCAGATTAAATTGGTTTATGGGTTCGAAAATAGAAATAAGAAAATAGATGAAATAATAAAAGGGATAGAATACTTATGCAGATTCATTGGTGGGAATTTCAGATAAGCATATGGAGATACTGCATGGCTCAAGGACGCCTGCTTTCCTACTGCTTCAACTCAATCCTTCTTACTCCTTTCCATGGCAAGCTGTGTATAGGGGTTCACCGTTCGACGATGGCTACTTTCAATCCTCTCGGGAAAATGGTCCTCTGCGGCTGTCACTCGCATGGCTAATCGTCTGGAGGCATCACCTGGCCGAAGGCTACATCCCATCCTCGCAGTGAAAACTACGCTCACGCGCTCTGTCACAGCACGGCTAATCACTGGTTGGTTCCCGCGCCTACTGGAATAGAATCCCTTGATTCTTTTGCGTCTGTCACTAACGCCCAGCACTTGCGAGTCTGAAGCACGTCACAGTCATTCATTACCGGAATCCTACTCTGAATACCACAGACAAGGTTAGACTTTCCGGATTCCCAGGATCCTACTCGGAATACCACAGACAAGGTGAGACTTTCCGGATCCTCATAAATGCCGCCATCTATCTGGCTTATACCACGAAGATTCTGTTGGGGAATCTAAGAGATACACATTCAAGCTCTGTTGCATGTAGAACGGAAGTGGTTGTCAATCACGTGCGTTCATAAGTGAGAATGATAATGAGGGTCATCTAATCATCACATTCATCATGTTCTTGGGTGTGAATGAATATCTTGGAATAAGAATAAGAGAGATTTGAATAAAAGAAAATAGAATTGCATTAATACTTGAGGTACAGCAGAGCTCCACACCCTTAATCTATGGTGTGCAGAAACTCCACCGTTGAAAATACATAAGTAGAAGGTTCAGGCATGGCCGAATGGCCAGCCCCCATGTGGTCACAAGACCGAATGATCAAAAGACCTCCAATACAATAGTTAAATGTTCTATTTATAATAAACTAGCTCCTAGGATTTACATGAGTAAGTAATTGATGCATAAATCCACTTCCGGGGCCCACTTGGTGTATGTTTGGGCTGAGCTTGATCAATCCACGAGTTGAGGCTTCTCTTGGAGTTGAACTCCGAGTTATGACGTGTTTTGGGCGTTCAATTCCGGATCATGACGTTTTTCTGGCGTTTAACTCCAGACAGCAGCATGTACTTGGCGTTCAACGCCAAGTTACGTCGTCAATTTCCGAATAAAGTATGGACTATTATATATTGCTGGAAAGCCCTGGATGTCTACTTTCCAACGCCGTTGAGAGCGCGCCAATTGGAGTTTTGTAGCTCCAGAAAATCCATTTCGAGTTCAGGGAGGTCAGATTCCAACAGCATCAGCAGTCCTTTTGTCAGCCTTTTTCAGAGTTTTGCTCAAATCCCTCAATTTCAGTCAGAATTTACCTGAAATCACAGAAAAAATACAAAACTCATAGTAAAGTCCAGAAATGTGAATTAACATAAAAACTAATGAAAAAATCCTAAAAGTAACTTGAACTTACTAAAAACTACCTAAAAAACAATGCCAAAAAGCGTATAAATTATCCGCTCATCACAACACCAAACTTAAATTGTTGCTTGTCCCCAGAAACTGAAAATCAATTAGGATAAAAAGAAGAGAATATACTATAAATTCCAAAATATCTATGAATATTAATTATAATTAGATGAGCGGGACTTGTAGCTTTTGCTTCTGAACAGTTTTGGCATCTCATTTTCTTTGTAGTCTGAATGATTGGCTTCTTTAGGAAACTTAGAATTTGGATAGTGTTATTGACTTTCCTAGTTAGCATGTTGATTCTTTGAACAAGCTTTTATGAGTCTTGGCGTGGCCTAAGCACTTTGTTTTCCAGTATTACCATCGGATACATAAATGCCACAGACACATAACTGGGTGAACCTTTTCAGATTGTGACTTAGCTTTGCTAAAGTCCCAGTTAGTGGTGTCCAGAGCTTAAGCACACTCTTTGCCTTGGATCACGACTTTAACCACTTAGTCTCAAGCTTTTTACTTGGACCTTCATGACACAAGCACATGGTTAGGGACAGCTTGATTTAGCCGCTTAGGCCTGGATTTAATTTTCTTGGGCCCTCCTATCCATTGATGCTCAAAGCCTTGGATCCTTTTTACCTTGCCTTTTGGTTTAAGGGCTATGGCTTTTCTACTGCTCCTTCTTTTTCTATATTCTCTTTTTTTTGCTTTTCTTGCTTCAAGAATCAATTTCCTGATTTTTCAGATCATCAATAAATTTCTCTTTGTTCATCTTTCAAGAGCCAACAATTTTAACATTCATAAACAACAAGATCAAAAGACATATGCACTGTTCAAGCATCATTCAGAAAACAAAAAGTATTGTCACCACATCAATATAATAAATTAAATTCAAAAGCTATTTCGAAATTTATGTACTTCTTGTTCTTTGAATTAAAACATTTTTCTTTTAAGAGAAGTGAAGGATTAATGGAATTTATTCATAGCTTTAAGGCATGGTTACATACTAATGATCATGAAATAAAAGACACAAAACATAGATAAACACAATACTAAAAACCGAAAACAGAAAGAATAAAGGGCAAGGAATGAATCCACCTAGTGGCGTCTTCTTGAAGGACCAATTATGTTCTTTAGCTTTCTATGTCCCTTCCTTGCCTTGTGCTCCTCCCTCATTGCTCTTTGATCTTCTCTTATTTCTTGGAGAATGATGGAGTGCTCATGATGTTCCACCCTTAATTGTTCCACATTGTGACTCAATCCTTCTAAAGAAGTGTTGAGTTGTTCCCAATAGTTGTTTGGAGGAAAGTGCATCCCTGAGGTATCTCAGGGATTTCTTGATGATGAGCTCCTCATGCACCTCTGAGGACCGTGAGGGGCTTCTCTAGCTTGCTCCATCCTTTTCTTGGTGATGGGCTTGTCTTCTTCAATGGAGACATCTCCTTCTATGATAACTCCAGCTGAGTAACATAGATGGCAAATAAGGTGAGGAAAAGCTAGCCGTGCCATAGGTGAGGGCTTGTCGGCTATTTTGTAGATTTCATGGAGAGACCTCATGAACTTCTACTTCCTCCCAATCATAATGCCATGAATCATGATGGCCCGATCCACAGTAACTTCAGATCGGTTGCTAGTAGGAATGATGGAGCGTTGAATGAACTCCAACCATCCTCTAGCTATAGGCTTGAGGTCCAGTCTTCTTAGTTAGACTGGCTTGCCTTTGGAGTCTCTCTTCCATTGAGCTCCTTCCACACAAATGTCCATAAGGACTTGGTCCAACCTTGATCAAAGTGACCTTCTAGTGTAGGGGCGTTCATCACCTGCATCATAGGCAAGTGGAATGCCAACCTTACATTTTCCGGACTGAAATCCAAGTATTTCCCCCTAACCATTGTGAGGTAATTCTTTGGACTTGGGTTCATACCTTGGTCATGGTCCTAGTGATCCATGCATTGGCATAGAACTCTTGAACCATTAAGATTCCGACTTGTTGCATGGGGTTGGTTAAGACTTCCCAACCTCTTCTTTGGACTTCATGTCGGATCTCCGGATACTCATTTTTCTTGAGCTTGAAAGGGACCTCAGGGATCACCTTCTTCTTGCCACAACATCATAGAAGTGGTCTTGATGGCTCTTGGAGATGAATCTTTCCATCTCCCATGACTCGGAGGTGGAAGCTTTTGTCTTCCCTTTTCCTTTTCTTGAGGATTACTCGGCCTTAGGTGCCATTGGTAATGGAAAAACAAAAAAAGCTTATGCTTTTACCACACCAAACTTTAAAATATTGCTTGCCCTCGAGCAATAAAAGAAAGAAGAGAAGAAGAAGAAGAAAAATGGTAGAGAGGAGAGAAGTAGGTTCGGTTTAGGTGAGGAAGGAGAGGTTGTGTTGTGTGAAAATGAAGTAGAAGGAAGGGTATTATAGGGAAAGGGGGGAGGTATGTTCGGCCATTTGGGTGGGAATGGGAGGGAATTGGTTTGAATTTTTGAAGGTAGGTGGGGTTATGGGGAAGAGTGGGTGGATGTGAGTGGTGAATGGGGTAATTGGGAGGAGGTATTGAGGTGATTGGTGAAAGGTGTTGGGAAGTGTGACATGGGGAAGAGTGGATTGGATTAGGAGGAGTGTTAATTAGGATTAAAAGGTAAGGTGGGAATATGTTAGGTGGGGATCCTGTGGGGTCCAGATCTGAGGTGTCAAGGAATTCTATCCCTGCACCAAATAGGCATGTAAATGCCTTCGTGCATCATTCTGGCGTTTAAACGCCCATTGGTGCACATTCTGGGCGTTCAACGCCATGTAAAGCATGTTTCTGGCGTTGAACGCCAGTTTCATGTTTGTTGCTGGCGTTCAGCGCCAGTTTTTCCTTTCTGGGCACATTCCTGGCGTTCAGCGCCAGAATGTTGCTTGTTTCTGGCGTTCAGCGCCAGAATGGTGCTCTGTTCTGGCGTTGAACGCCAGCCAGATGCACCTTACTGGCGTTGAACGCCAGCCTGTGCGTCCTCCAGGGTGAAAATTTTTTTCTTCTGTTTTTGACTCTGTTTTTAATTTTTTTTTTGATTTTTTCCGTGACTCCTCATGATCATGTACCTAATAAAACACAAAATAACAATAAAATAGAATAAAATAAAATTAGATAAATAAAATTAGGTTGCCTCCCAACAAGCGCTTCTTTAGAGTCAATAGATTGACAGTGGCTCTCATGGAGCCACAAGGTGATCAGGTCAATATTGTATGGTTGTCCACACCAAACTTAGAGTTTGGATATGGGATCTTAACACCAAACTTAGAGTTTGATTGTGGCCTCACAACACCAAACTTAGAGTTTGACTGTGTGGGCTCTTCTTGACTCTGAACTGAGAGAAGCTCTTCATGCTTACTCTCTTCTGTCACAGAGGGATGGCCATGTGCCTTAAACACAAGGTAGTCCCTATTCAATTGAAGGACTAATTCACCTCTATTGACATCTATCACAGCTCCTGCTGTGGCTAGGAAAGGTCTTCCAAGGATGATGCAATCATCCTCTTCCTTCCTAGTGTCTAAGATTATGAAATCAGCAGGGATGTAAAGGCCTTCAACCTTTACTAACACGTCCTCTACTATTCCATAAGCTTGTCTCAATGACTTGTCTGCCAGTTGTAATGAGAACAAGGCAGGTTGTACCTCAATGATCCCCAACTTCTCCATTACAGAGAGTGGCATTAGATTTACCCCTGACCCCAGATCACACAGAGCTTTTTCAAAGATCATGGTGCCTATGGTACAGGGTATTAAGAACTTGCCAGGATCTTGTTTCTTTTGAGGTAGAATTTTTTGAATCCAAGTATCCAGTTCATTAATGAGCAAGGGAGGTTCACTTTCCCAAGTCTTATTACCAAACAACTTGGCATTCAGCTTCATGATAGCTCCTAAATATTGAGCAACTTGCTCTCCAGTTACATCTTCATCCTCTTCAGAGGATGAATAGTCTTCAGAGCTCATGAATGGCAGAAGGAGATTCAATGGAATCTCTATGGTCTCTGTATGAGCCTCAGATTCCTTTGGATCCTTAATAGGAAACTCCTTCTTGCTTGAGGGACGTCCCAGGAGGTCTTCCTCACTAGGATTTTCGTCCTCCTCCTCCCTTGTGCATTCGGCCATATTGACTATGTCAATGGCCTTGCACTCTCCTTTTGGATTTTCTTCTGTATTGCTTGGGAGAATACTGGGAGGAGTTTCAATGACTTTCTTACTCAGCTGGCCCACTTGTGCCTCCATATTTCTAATGGAGGATCTTGTTTCACTCATGAAACTGAAAGTGGCCTTTGACAGATCAGAGACTACATTGGCTAGATTAGAAGTATTTTGTTCAGAATTCTCTGTCTGTTGCTGAGAAGATGATGGATATGGCTTACTATTGTTCAGCCTGTTGCGTCCACCATTGTTAAAACCTTGTTGAGGTTTTTGTTGATCCTTCCATGAGAAATTTGGATGATTTCTCCATGATGAGTTATAGGTGTTTCCATAAGGTTCACCCATGTAATTAACCTCTGCCATGGTAGGGTTCTCAGGATCATAAGCTTCTTCAGAAGCTGCCTCTCTAGTACTGTTGGATGCATGTTGCCATCCATTCAGATTTTGAGAGATCATGTTGACCTGTTGAGTCAACACTTTGTTCTGAGCCAATATGGCATTCAGAGCATCAATTTCAAGAACTCCTTTCTTCTGAGGTATCCAATTATTCACGGAATTCCTCTCAGAAGTGTACATGAACTGGTTATTTGCAACCATGTCAATGAGTTCTTGAGCCTCTTCAGGCGTTTTCTTCAGGTGAATAGATCCACCTGCAGAATGGTCCAATGATATTTTCGAAAATTCAGAGAGACCATAATAGAATATATCTAATATGGTCCATTCTGAAAACATGTCAGATGGACATCTTTTGGTCAGCTGCTTGTATCTTTCCCAAGCTTCATAGAGGAATTCACCATCTTTTTGTTTGAAGGTTTGAACATCCACTCTCAGCTTGCTCAGCTTTTGAGGAGGAAAGAATTTATCCAAGAAAGCAGTGACCAGCTTATCCCATGAGTCCAGGCTATCCTTAGGTTATGAATCCAACCATATTCTAGCTCTGTCTCTTACAGCAAAAGGGAAAAACATGAGTCTGTAGACTTCAGGATCAACTCCATTCGTCTTTACAGTCTCACAGATCTGCAAGAACTCAGTTAAAAACTGATAAGGATCTTCAGATGGAAGTCCATAAAACTTGCAGTTTTGTTGCATTAAGGCAACTAGCTGAGGTTTCAGCTCAAAGTTGTTGGCTCCAATGGCAGGAATGGAGATGCTTCTTCCATCAAACTTGGACGTTGGCTTTGTGAAGTCACCAAGCATTCTCCTTGCATTATTATTATTTTCGGCTGCCATCTCCTTCTCTTGTTCTAATGTTTCTGAAAGGTTACCTTTAGAATAATTTAATTTAGCTTCTCTTAATTTTCTCTTCAGAGTCCTTTCAGGTTCTGGATCAATTTCAACAAGAGTGCCTTTTTCCTTGTTCCTGCTCATATGAAAGAGAAGAAAACAAGAAAAGAAAGAGGAATCCTCTATGTCACAGTATAGAGATTCCTTTATGTTAGTAGAAAAAGAAGGGGTAGAAGAATGAAGAGGGAGATTCGGTTTTATGGATGAAGAAAGGTGAAGAGAAGTGTTAGTAATTAAATAATTAAATAGAAGAAGAAAAGAGGAGGGAGATTTCGAAAATAATTTTGAAAAAGGGTTAGTGATTTCGAAAATTAGAGATAAATTGTAATTAAAATTAAAATTTAAAACATGAAACAATTAATTAATTAAAAAGAATTTTTGAAAGAGAGAGAGATATTTTCGAAAATAGAAGAGGGAGAAGTAGTTAGGTGGTTTTGAAAAAGATAAGAAACAAACAAAAAGTTAGTTAGTTGATTGAAAAAGATTTGAAATCAAAATTTTAAAAAGATAAGAAGATCAGATATTTTGAAATCAAATTTTGAAAAATATAAAATTTTTAAAAGGATAAGATAAGATAAAAGTTTTAAAAAAAATATTTTGAAAAAGATTTAATTTTTAAAATGACTTAACTAACAAGAAACTGCAAGATAAGATTCTAGAATTTAAAGATTGAACCTTTCTTAACAAGAAAGTAACAAACTTCAAATTTTTGAACCAATCACATTAATTGTTAGCTAATTTTCGAAAATATGATATAAAGATAAGAAAAGATTTTGAAAATAATTTGAAAAAAATATTTTTGAAATTTTCGAAAAATTAAAAAAAAATGGAAAAGATATGATTTTTGAAAAAGATTTTGAAAAGATAAGATTTTTGAAATTGAAATTTTGACTTGACTTGTAAGAAACAACTAATTTTGAAAATTTTTGACCAAGTCAATCCCAAAATTTCGAAAATTTGGAGGGAAATAAGGAAAGATATTTTTTTTATTTTTGAATTTTTAATTATGTGAGAGAAAAACAACAAAAATACTCAATGCATGAAATTTTTAGATCAAAACAATGAATGCATGCAAGAATGCTATGAATGTCAAGATGAACACCAAGAACACTTTGAAGATCATGATGAACATCAAGAACATAATTTTGAAAAATTTTTGATGCAAAGAAAACATGCAGGACACCAAACTTAGAAATTTTTTAATGCTTGGACAATATGAATGCAAGGATGCACATGAAAAACAAGAAAAGACACAAAACAAGAAAACATCAAGATCAAACAAGAAGACTTATCAAGAACAACTTGAAGATCATGAAGAACACTATGAATGCATGGGATTTTCGAAAAATGCAAGAAAGTAAAAAAAATTTTTTAAAGCATGCAATTGACACCAAACTTAAAAATTGACTCAAGACTCAAACAAGAAACACAAAATATTTTTTATTTTTATGATTTTCTAATTTTTTTTGGATTTTTATTAAATTTTTCGAAAATAATGTTAGGAAAATCGAAAAATAAAAGAAGAATTTTGAAAAAGATTTTTGAAAAGAAAATTACCTAATCTGAGCAACAAGTTGAAAAGAAAATTACCTTAATCTATGGTGTGCAGAAACTCCACCGTTGAAAATACATAAGTAGAAGGTTCAGGCATGGCCGAATGGCCAGCCCCCATGTGGTCACAAGACCGAATGATCAAAAGACCTCCAATACAATAGTTAAATGTTCTATTTATAATAAACTAGCTCCTAGGGTTTACATGAGTAAGTAATTGATGCATAAATCCACTTCCGGGGCCCACTTGGTGTATGTTTGGGCTGAGCTTGATCAATCCACGAGCTGAGGCTTCTCTTGGAGTTGAACTCCGAGTTATGACGTGTTTTGGGCGTTCAACTCCGGATCATGACGTTTTTCTAGCGTTTAACTCCAGACAGCAGCATGTACTTGGCGTTCAACGCCAAGTTATGTCGTTAATTTCCGAATAAAGTATGGACTATTATATATTGCTGGAAAGCCCTGGATGTCTACTTTCCAATGCCGTTGAGAGCGCGCCAATTGGAGTTCTGTAGCTCCAGAAAATCCATTTCGAGTGCAGGGAGGTCAGATTCCAACAGCATCAGCAGTCCTTTTGTCAGCCTTTTTCAGAGTTTTGCTCAAATCCCTCAATTTCAATCAGAATTTACCTGAAATCAAATATAAACATACAAACTCATAGTAAAGTCCAGAAATGTGAATTTAACATAAAAACTAATGAAAACATCCCTAAAAGTAACTTGAACTTACTAAAAACTACCTAAAAATAATGCCAAAAAGCGTATAAATTATCCGCTCATCACTTGCTCCGTCCTTTTCTTAGTGATGGGCTTGTCCTCATCAATGGGGATGTCTCCCTCTATGTCAAATCCAACTGAATAACAGAGGTGACAAATGAGGACTTGAGGTCATGCCTTCTCAGTTGAACTAGCTTCCCTTTTGAATCTCTCTTCCATTGAGCGCCCTCTTCACAAATGTCTATGAGGACTTGGTCCAACTTTTGATCAAAGTTGACCCTTCTTCATGGCCACAACTTCATAGAAGTGGTCTTGATGCACCCTTGAGATGAATCTCTCCATCTCCCATGACTCGGAGGTGAAAGCTTTTGCCTTCCCTTTCCTCTTTCTAGAGGTTTCTCCGGCCTTGGATGCCATAAATGGTTATGGAAAAACAAAAAGCGATGCTTTTACCACACCGAACTTAAAAGGTTTGCTCGTCCTCGAGCAAAAGAAGAAAGAAGAGAGTAGAAGAAGAAGAAATGAGGAAGAAGGGAATGGCTTTGTGTTCGGCCAAAGAGGGGGAGAAGTGGTGTTTAGGTTGTGTGAAAATGAAGGAGTGAAGAGGGGTTTATATAGGAGAGGGGGGCTTATGGTTCGGTCATGTAAGGGTGGGTTTGGGTGGGAAAGTGGTTTGAATTTGAAGGGTGAGGTAGGTGGGGTTTTATGAAGGATGGATGTGAGTGGTGAAGAGAAAGATGGGATTTGATAGGTGAAGGGTTTTTGGGGAAGAGGTATTGAGGTGATTGGTGAATGGGTGAAGAAGAGAGAGGGTAGTGGGGTTGGTGGGGATCCTGTGGGGTCCACAGATCCTGAGGTGTCAAGGAAAAGTCATCCCTGCACCAAATAGCATGCAAAATCACGTTTTGAGCCAATTCTGGCGTTAAACGCCGGGCTGGTGCCCATTTCTGGTGTTTAACGCCAGGTTCTTGCCCTTTCCTGGCGTTTAACGCCAGTCTGGTGCCCCTTTCTGGCGTTAAACGCCCAGAATGGTGCCAGAATGGGCGTTAAACGCCCACCTGCTAGCCTTACTGGCGTTTAAACGCCAGTAGGTTCTTCCTCCAGGGTGTGCTGTTTTTCTTCCTATTTTTCATTCTGTTTTTGCTTTTTCAATTGATTTTATGACTTCTTATGATCATCAACCTACAAAAAACATAAAATAACAAAGGAAAATAGATAAAATATAATCATTGGGTTGCCTCCCAACAAGCGCTTCTTTAATGTCAGTAGCTTGACAGAGGGCTCTCATGGAGCCTCACAGATACTCAGAGCAATGTTGGAACCTCCCAACACCAAACTTAGAGTTTGAACGTGGGGGTTCAACACCAAACTTAGAGTTTGGTTGTGGCCTCCCAACACCAAACTTAGAGTTTGACTGTGGGGGCTCTGTTTGACTCTGATTTGAGAGAAGCTCTTCATGCTTCCTCTCCATGATGATAGAGGGATATCCTTGAGCCTTAAACACATAGGATTTTTCATTCACTTGAATGATCAGTTCACCTCCATCAACATCAATCACAGCCTTTGCTGTGGCTAGGAAGGGTCTGCCAAGGATGATAGATTCATCCATGCACTTCCCAGTCTCTAGGACTATGAAATCAGCAGGGATGCAATGGTCTTCAATCTTCACCAGAACATCCTCTACAAGTCCATAAGCTTGTTTCTTTGTATTGTCTGCCATCTCTAGTGAGATTCTTGCAGCTTGTACCTCAAAAATCCCTAGCTTCTCTATTACAGAGAGAGGCATGAGGTTTACACTTGACCCTAAGTCACACAGAGCCTTCTTGAAGGTCATGGTGCCTATGGTACAAGGTATTAAAAACTTCCCAGGATCTTGTCTCTTTTGAGGTAATTTCTGCCTAGACAAGTCATCCAGTTCTTTGGTGAGCAAAGGGGGTTCATCCTCCCAAGTCTCATTTCCAAATAACTTGTCATTTAGCTTCATGATTGCTCCAAGGTATTTAGCAACTTGCTCTTCAGTGACATACTCATCCTCTTCAGAGGAAGAATACTCATCAGAGCTCATGAAAGGCAGAAGTAAGTCCAATGGAATCTCTATGGTCTCATTTTGAGCCTCAGATTCCCATGTTTCCTCATTGGGGAACTCAGTGGAGGCCAGTGGACGTCCATTGAGGTCTCCCTCAGTGGCGTTCACTGCCTCTCCTTCCTCTCCAAATTCGGCCATGTTGATGGCATTGCACTCTCCTTTTGGATTTTCTTCTGTATTACTTGGAAGAGTACTAGGAGGGAGTTCAGTAATTTTCTTGCTCAGCTGTCCCACTTGTGCCTCCAAATTCCTAATGGAGGACCTTGTTTCAGTCATGAAACTTTGAGTGGTTTTGATTAGATCAGAGACTATGGTTGCTAAGTCAGAGGGGTTCTGCTTAGAATTCTCTGTCTGTTGCTGAGAAGATGATGGAAAAGGCTTGCCATTGCTAAACCTGTTTCTTCCACCATTATTGTTGTTGAAACCTTGTTGAGGTCTCTGTTGATCCTTCCATGAGAAATTTGGGTGATTTCTCCATGAATAATTATAGGTGTTTCCATAGGGTTCTCCTAGGTAATTCACCTCTTCCATTGAAGGGTTCTCAGGATCATAAGCTTCTTCTTCAGATGAAGCATCCTTAGTACTGCTTGGTGCATTTTACATTCCAGACAGACTTTGAGAAATCAAATTGACTTGTTGAGTCAATATCTTGTTCTGAGCCAGAATGGCATTCAGAGCATCAATCTCAAGAACTCCTTTCTTCTGATTTGTCCCATTGTTCACAGGATTCCTTTCAGAAGTGTACAAGAATTGGTTATTTGCAACCATTTTAATTAGTTCTTGAGCTTCTGTAGGCGTCTTCTTCAGATGAAGAGATCCTCCAGCAGAGCTATCCAAAGACATCTTGGATAGTTCAGAGAGACCATCATAGAAAATACCTATGATGCTCCATTCAGAAAGCATGTCAGAAGGACATTTTCTGATCAATTGTTTGTATCTTTCCCAAGCTTCATAGAGGGATTCTCCATCCTTCTGTCTGAAGGTTTGGACTTCCACTCTAAGCTTACTCAATTTTTGAGGTGGAAAGAACTTTGCCAAGAAGGCATTGACTAGCTTTTCCCATGAGTCCAGGCTTTCTTTAGGTTGTGAGTCCAACCATGTCCTAGCTCTGTCTCTTACAGCAAAAGGGAATAGCATAAGTCTGTAGACCTCAGGGTCAACCCCGTTAGTCTTGACAGTGTCACAGATTTGCAAGAACTCAGCTAAAAACTGATGAGGATCTTCCAATGGAAGTCCATGGAACTTGCAATTCTGTTGCATTAGAGAAACTAATTGAGGCTTAAGCTCAAAGTTGTTTGCTCCAATGGCAGGGATAGAGATGCTTCTCCCATAGAAGTCGGGAGTAGGTGCAGTAAAGTCACCCAGCACCTTCCTTGCATTGTTGGCATTGTTGTTGTTTTCGGCTGCCATGGGTTCTTCTTCTTTGAAGAATTCGGTTAGGTTCTCTACAGAGAGTTGTGCCTTAGCTTCTCTTAGCTTTCGCTTCAAGGTCTTTTCAGGTTCAGGGTCAGCTTCAACAAGAATGCCTTTGTCTTTGTTCCTGCTCATATGAAAGAGAAGAGAACAAGAAGATGTGGAATCCTCTATATCACAGTATAGAGATTCCTTGAGGTGTCAGAGAAAAAGAAAAATAGAAGGCAGAAGTAGAAAATTCGAACTTATCAAAGAAGATGGAGTTCGAATTTTGCATTAAGGAATAGTGTTAGTCCATAAATAGAAGGATGTGAGAAGAAGGGAAGTAATTTTCGAAAATTTGAGTAAGAGATTTTGAAAACATTTTGAAAAACACTTAATTGATTTTCGAAAATAAAAGTGGGAAAGAAATCAAGTGATTTTTGAAAAAGATTTTGAAATTAGAAATAAAAAAGATATGATTGAAAACTATTTTAAAAAAAGATGTGATTAAAAAGATTTGATTGAAAAGTTATGCTTTTAAAAAGATATGATTGAAATGATATGATTTGAAAACAATTTTAAAAAGATTTGATTTTAAAAATTAATGACTTACCTAACAAGAAAAGATATGATTCAAACATTAAACCTTTCTCAACAGAAAAGGCAACATACTTGAAATGTTCAATCAAATCATTAATTGTTAACAAGTATCTTTGAAAAAGGAAAGAAATTGATTTTGAAAACATTTGATTGAAAAGATTTGATTTGAAAAAGATTTGATTTTGAAAAACTTTGAAAACTTGAAAAAATATCTGAATTAAAAACAGAATCTTCCCTCTTGTGCCATCCTGGCGTTAAACGCCGAGAATGGTGCACATTCTGGCGTTTAACGCCCAAAACTCTACCCTTTTGGGCATTAAACGCCCAACCAGGCACCCTGGCTGGCGTTTAAACGCCAGTCTGTCCTTCTTCACTGGGCGTTTTGAACGCCCAGCTTTTTCTGTATAATTCCTCTGCTGTATGTTCTGAATCTTTAATTCTCTGTATTATTGACTTGAAAAGACACAAATTAAAAATATTTTTGAATTTTTAATAATGAGGAATAATCAAAATGCAACTAAAATCAAATAACAATGCATGCAAGACACCAAACTAAGCAGTTTGTATACTATTGACACTAACAATATGAGAATGCATATGAGAAATAACAAAACACTCAAGTCAATAGAATTCAAAGATCAAAACAAGGAAATCATCAAGAACAACTTGAAGATTAAATGAAGACAAATGCATGAATGCAAAAAAAAACATGCAATTGACACCAAACTTAAAATGAGACACTAGACTCAACAAGAAACATGCAATATTTTTGGTTTTTTATGATTTTGTAATTTTTTTTGTATTTTTCGAAAATTAAGTGGAAAAGGAAATAAAGGTATCAAAATTCTTAATGAGAATTCCAGGAATCATGCAATGTTAGTCTAAAGCTTTAGTCTAAAGGAATTAGACATAGCTAGCCAAGCTTCAGCAGGACATTGCATTCAAGAGCTAAATTGATGAGGATCAATCAGCTTTGGTGATGATAAGAACATCACCTTGAAACACTAGAATTCATTCTTAAGAACTCTGAAAAAAATAAATACCTAATCTAAGCAACAAGATGAACCGTCAGTTGTCCATACACGAAACAATCCCCGGCAACGGCGCCAAAAACTTGGTGTGCGAAATTGTGATCACTACTTTTCACAAATCAAATAATCCCTAGTAATGGCCCCAAAAACTTGGTGCTCAATACCATGGCATAAACACAACTTTGCACAACTAACCAGCAAGTGCACTGGGTCGTCCAAGTAATAAACCTTACGCGAGTAAGGGTCGATCCCACGGAGATTGTTGGTATGAAGCAAGCTATGGTCACCTTGTAAATCTTAGTCAGGCAGACTCAAATGGGTGTAGATGATATATGAATAAAACATAAAGATAAAGATAGAGATACTTATGTATATCATTGATGAGAGCTTCAGATAAGCGTATGAAGATGCTTTCCCTTCCGTCTCTCTGCTTTCCTACTGTCTTCATCCAATCCTTCTTACTCCTTTCCATGGCAAGCTTATGCAAGGGTTTCACCGTTGTCAGTGGCTACCTCCCATCCTCTCAGTGGAAATGTTCAACGCACCCTGTCACGGCACGGCTATCCATCTGTCGGTTCTCGATCAGGCCGGAATAGAATATTGATTCTTTTGCGTCTGTCACTAACGCCCCGCCCTCAGGAGTTTGAAGCACGTCACAGTCATTCAATCATTGAATCCTACTCAGAATACCACAGACAAGGTTAGACCTTCCGGATTCTCTTGAATGCCGCCATCAGTTCTTGCCTATACCACGAAGACTCTGATCTCACGGAATGGCTGGCTCGTTTGTCAGGCGATCAACCATGCATCGTGTGTCAGGAATCCAAGAGATATTCACCCAATCTAAGGTAGAACGGAGGTGGTTGTCAGTCACACGTTCATAGGTGAGAATGATGATGAGTGTCACAGATCATCACATTCATCAAGTTGAAGAACAAGTGATATCTTGGAACAAGAACAAGCGGAATTGAATAAAAGAACAATAGTAATTGCATTAATACTCGAGGTACAGCAGAGCTCCACACCTTAATCTATGGTGTGTAGAAACTCCACCGTTGAAAATACATAAGAACAAGGTCTAGGCATGGCCGAATGGCCAGCCTCCCAAAGTGAGTTCAATCATAAAAACATGATCAAAAGCTCCCTAATACAATAGTAAAAGGTCCTATATATAGAGAACTAGTAGCCTAGGGTGTACAGAGATGAGTAAATGACATAAAAATCCACTTCTGGGCCCACTTGGTGTGTGCTTGGGCTGAGCATTGAAGCATTTTCGTGTAGAGACTCTTGTTGGAGTTAAACGCCAGCTTTTATGCCAGTTTGGGCGTTTAACTCCCATTTTGGTGCCAGTTCCGGCGTTTAACGCTGGGATTTCTGAGGGTAACTTTGAACGCCGGTTTGGGCCATCAAATCTTGGGCAAAGTATGGACTATCATATATTGCTGGAAAGCCCAGGATGTCTACTTTCTAACGCCGTTAAGAGCGCGCCAATTGGGCTTCGGTAGCTCCAGAAAATCCACTTCGAGTGCAGGGAGGTCAGAATCCAACAGCATCTGCAGTCCTTTTCAGTCTCTGAATCAGATTTTTGCTCAGGTCCCTTAATTTCAGCCACAAAATACCTGAAATCACAGAAAAACACACAAACTCATAGTAAAGTCCAGAAAAGTGAATTTTAACTAAACACTAATAAAAATATACTAAAAACTCAACTAAAACTACTAAAAACATACTAAAAACAATGCCAAAAAGCGTACAAATTATCCGCTCATCAGTCTCCTTTTATCGTGGCGATCCCTTCTGGAGTTGGAAACTTCATGCACAGATGTAGAGTGGAGACTACTACGGCGAGATGGTTCAGCGTTGTCCGACCTATAAGGGCGTTATAAGCTGAGCTCACGTTGACTACGATGTAGTCTATGTTTAGTATCCTTGACCGAGTTCCTTTTCCAAAGGTTGTATGCAGTGAGATGTATCCTAATGGTTGAATTGGGGTGTTTCTGAGTCCGAACAAGCTATTCGGATACGCTCTGAGCTCTTTATCCTGCAGACCGAGTTTGTCAAAGGCAGATTTAAACAAGATATCTGCAGAGCTCCCTTGGTCTACCAACGTTCGGTGGAGATTAGCGTTGGCGAGTATGACGGTAATGACCACGGGATCATCATGCCCCGGGATGATGCCTATTGCGTCTTCTTGTGTAAAGGTAATAGTGGGGAGGTCGGGTGACCTGTCCCCCTCTCCGACATGATATACCTCTTTAAGGGGTCTTTTGCGAGATAATTTAGAGATCCCTCCCCCTGCGAATCTTCCATTTATCATATGAATATGTCTCTCAGAGGTGTGAGGTGGATGTTCAACTCGTCCGACCTTTTCATCCCTTCTTCTCTTTCTCGGTTCTTCCACTTTATTAGCTAAGAACCGATCTAGTAGCCCTTCTCTCGCCAATTTCTCTATGACATTTTCTAGGTCAAAGCACTCATTGGTAGAATGTCCGTAGATTCGGTGGTATTCGCAGTGCTCTATTCGACTTCCTCCCCATTTGTGTTTTATCGGGCGAGGCGGTGGGATCTTCTCAGTGTTACATATTTCTCGGTAGACATGCACAAGAGACACCCGAAGAGGGGTGTAGTTGTGGTATTTTCTAGGTTTCTCAGTGGTTTGGTCTTCTTTCTTCCTGGATTCTTTATCCTTGTCCCGAGGTGGGTAAGAGAATCCGACTTTTGAGCTGTCTCCCAATTGGGAGTTCTCCTCCATGTTAATGTATTTTTCTGCCCTTTCTTGGACCTTGTTTAGAGATTTTGGGTGTTTTTTGGATATTGAGTGGCTAAAAGGTTCTTCTCGCAGGCCATTGATGAAACCTATGATGGCTGCTTCTATTGGCAGACTTTGTATATCCAGACATGCCTTGTTGAATCTTTCCATGTAGTTGTAGAGGCTTTTCCGATCTCCTTGCTTAATCCCTAACAAGGTAGGGGGTGCTTGGCTTTGTCTTTCTGGATGGAGAATCTAGCTAGGAACTTCTTGGCGAGGTCATCGAAGCTTGCTACGGACCTTGGCAGCAAACTGTCGAACCATTTTATTGCCGTCTTGGTCAGAGTAGTTGGGAAAGCTTTGCATCGAATGGTGTCCGATGCGTCAGTGAGATACATCCTGCTTCTGAAATTACTAAGATGGTGGCTTGGATTAGAT
Source organism: Arachis stenosperma (assembly GCF_014773155.1). Taxonomy (NCBI): domain Eukaryota; kingdom Viridiplantae; phylum Streptophyta; class Magnoliopsida; order Fabales; family Fabaceae; genus Arachis; species Arachis stenosperma. The sequence continues at coordinate 153,139,509 of NC_080379.1, forward strand.
GTACCGTTGTACGGGATCATGTCAGGAGTTTGAAGTCCTTTGGGACTTTAGCTTTCATTATTTCTTTGGTGAATGGATCTTGGTCCTTGTGGGGGCTATCTTCGTGACCAGATCGTGCGATTTTAGCTTTGAGATCGGCGTCAAGCTTGAGAAGCTTGTCCTCCAACTCTCGGCACTGCCTTGTTTCTCTTAGGAGGTCTCTCTCGGCATCCTAATGATGCTCGGCCTCTTGTTCAAGTTGTTTGAGGCGATCCTGCTATGCTCGCAGAGCATCTAGAATTTATGCACTCGGAGACTGTTTGTCTCCCTTGGGTTGACGTGTATCCTTAGATGTGGTATCCGTGTTTTTAAGCGGCGTTCTATTTTCTAAGTCAGAGTTGTGATCGTTGTCAAGGTTGTCCACCATGATGATGGAATGACTTCCAGGTTCCCCGGCAACGGCGTCAATGTTCCGAGGGTTACCTGAAACTGAAGGTCGATCTCGGACGAGATCTTTTGTGTTGGTCGGTGCTGCTGTGTCTAACTTGATAGAGTTGGGGATGCTGCTGATCCTTTCGTCACTAGAGCGTGGTGGTACCTGTATGAGACTCTGATGCTTAAGTTAGCCCGTGCTTTAAGCAAGATTTTGTGTAGAATCAGAGTATGGGTTATACCTGGGTGCTCCAGTTTATTTATAGTAGTGTGGAGTGACCTTCCTTGGAGATAAGTTAGTTATCTTATCTTATCTTTTGTGGGTAGGTCCCCTTATCTTTGGCCAATCGCCTTTAGGTGCGCTGTGATCTTCTGCTTTGGGCCTTCCTGGGCCCTTATAGCGATTTGGCCGAGCCCTTTGGAGAGAGGTCGGTATCGACCAATCTTTATAAGAGGTCGGTCATTTTTGTCTTTATCCAAAATGGCTCACCTAGCTCGACCCACGGTATGAACACTAATTTTCTTGAATATCCTTCTGAGATGGTGGTTTCAAGTATACTTTTGGAGTCTTGTTCCGAACTTTTTGAAGTTTTGAATTCTCTTGAAGAAGTTCTAAACTAAATTTATTTTTCTGTTGCATGATTGTAATTGAAACCATTGTTCAATTTTGACAAAGTTAATTTAAAGTTGGCATGCGCTATTTTAAATGAAGTATTGAAAAGCTTTCTTGTTTAGTGGGAACCTGTTCATTTGTAACGCACGACTTATTTCCTTTACCAATTTATAAGTAAATTTCTACCTCGGATTTTCTTTTCTAAATAGAGTTTAACTTTCTCTTTCATCCTTGCTATAATTTTATACACGCTTGTTTGAATATAAACTTTGAGAATTTTTGAACAAGCATTTGATTTTCTTCCAAGTTTTATGAATTACTTTTGGTTAAGTTGTGCACCTAATTATCTTTCTAAAATATTTGAGGAAATATGTTAGCCCTTAGCTAAACTCGTGTGCACTTTCTTTTTAAAATTCTACATAATCTACTTCGACATGAAATTGTATTAAAGCAAGCCACATTTATGCTTTTGTTACTCTCTTGAAGAATGTTTATTGTTTAACTTTTCTTTTAGACTGCAAAGTAATTTTGCCGCAAGTTTTTGACTCTTTTGTGAACAATGTATTCAGAAGTATTTTAATCGTACTCTTAAATTCTGTGAGCTTTGTCTTGGGTTTGAGATATTCCTTTCTGTAAACCTCATACTTTGATTCAGCTTGAATTTGTTCAAACTAACGCGCTGATTTTCTTCTTATGGATCCTATTGAATTTCTTTGATCCAAGGGTTATCTTTGAAATTGTCAATTGAATTGTTTCTAGCAAACTTCATTGCTTGAGCATCCTTGTTTGTCTGAAATTGGATACATTCTCTTAAATCTACGAGTATTAGCCTTGACAATTGTCTCTCCGTTCTAAATCTTGTATCCTTCTGAGTAGACTCGAGAATTATTTTGATGTCACGTGCGATCTATAGACGTAGTAAGTCGATGCATTAGTTCTTTAAGAAGTGATAGGTGTGTATGGAAGGCGAAGCGATAAGTGTGTAATGTTATGAGGAGTTGTGGTAGCTTTGTTCCTTGTGAAAGAGTTGCAGGTGTTAGACTTGTGGCCGGTTGTGGGGTTGTTACGTGATTGATGGAGTTGAAAAGTTGAAGCTTTGAGGTTGGTACGAGATTAGGGCGCGGATAATAAGCACGTCGTTTTAACCCCATCCTGTTTTATAGCCTTCGATGCCTTGCTTTACTATCACATGTTTGAACCATGTCATGTTTTACATTGAGCTTATCTTGTAATGTTTGCTTTGCAATCACACTCCTACCTTTGTATCTTTATGCATACGACAATCTAAGTATTTGAAAACCGTATATATGTATATATGTTGAGATATTTTTGCTTCTTTCTTAAATGTGTTCAAGAGTGAACTGTTATGAAATTTCTTTTATTTTGTATCAATTTTCGAGGACAAAAATTTTTATAAAGTGGGTAGAATGTAAGACCCAAAACTTTTAAAAAAGGGCTTTCATGAGCTAATTTCAAATTCAATATTTTTGTAACTTTAAATTCAGAAATTTTTTTATTAAAGAAAAATTAAAGCTAGTTTTGATTAATTGAATTTGAAATAAAATTAAGATTATTTTCCAATTTTATAATTATTGGATTATTTTCTATATTTAAATTATAAAGTTTAGTAATGGTAAAATAATAAGGGTTCTATGATTTACTTTAAATAATTGAGATTTTAGAAATTAATGCTTTAATTCTTATGAATAAAGAAAATTAATTATATTATCTCTAATTATTGGATTTGAACATTTTATTGAAAATAATTTGTGAAATTGATGAACAAATAGTATTTTATAAATTATTATTGTTGGATTATAATTTATTTCTAATTAATATATTATCCTTATTTTCATTTGAAATTACAAAACTACCCTTAAACCTAATTTTATCACAACCCTAATTCCCAAATTGGGAAAACCCTAACCCAGTTTCCTGTTTCCCCCCAAGACGCAGTCGTAGCACGCACAATGTTTTCCTCACCCAGCCGCAGTAACACACATAGCTTTTCCTTCTTCTTGTACGAAGGAAAAACGAAGCAGAAAGGGGAAAGGAAAACTGAGTTACGGCAGGGAGGAAAAGAGAGGAGGGAGGGGCGCCGGCACAGGTGGGAGAGGGAGATCGTGCCTCATCACCGTCGCCCATGGAGCCACGAGCTGTGCCCATTCGCCACCGCGTTGCATCGAGGAGGAAAGCCGAGACTGAGCGACGCTGGGAGAGAAGAAGACGCAAGCTGGAGGAGCTACGTCCAGTCGCCGCTGTCGCGCCACTGACTGCCACCGTTCCGCCGTCGCCGTCAATGGGGTTCTGCCAGGAGAGAGGAGACGCACAAGGAGGAGCCCGGCGTGTGTGAAAGAGAAGGGGAGAGGTCTGAGGCTCGGATGGTTCCATCACTGCCGTCTGCCTCCGTCACTGCCGATCTGCTGCTCTACGGTGCTTAGCTGGAGCTTCTGCTACTATTGCCAGAAATCTGTGGTTGCCGGAAAACACCGCTATTATTACTGTCGAAGGAGGAGAAACCCTTGCCGCTATTCGGGCCGCCAAGAAAAGTACTGTGGCCACCGGAACCATCGCCGAAGCTTCTGGCTGCTTCTGCCACCGGCACCACTGCCGTTGCTGAAAAATTATGTCGGTAAGGGTTTTAAGTTGGTTCTCCTTTCCGTTGAGTTTCTGGGAACCTCATTGTCGTTACATGTTGTTCAGGTCACTGCTGCCGCTTGAGGTTGCTGCCGGGCTTCTGGCGAACTGGTTTGGAGATCGCCACTATTCAGTTCAGCCGTTTCTTCTTCGTTTCGGTAAGCATTTTTTATTTGAAAGCCCTTTAGTTACTACTTTGTTATCATACGCTGAGGTTTTCTGAAAACTATGTTTTATATATTGGAATTATTACATATGGATACTGATGTGAGACAATGTATATTTCGTGATTGTATCAGTCTTATGTATTGTTTGGTTGTCTTGAATGATTATGAATGTTTGTTTGACTGGATTGTTGTGCGACTTTGTGAAACGAAATATTTTTGAAGTTGATTCTTTTAAAGATTTGAGATCGAGTTTAATCCGTTGGGAATTGATTTGAGTTGAGTTGATTTTCTTGATAATGTGAAAAAAAGAATACTCTTTTGGATTCAGCCTGTTTTGCTTTAATTGATTTGGTTTTGATAAAGGAATTGTTGCTGAAATGTTTCTTTAAAGTTTTGGAAATGAGTTTAATCAGTTGATAATGATTTGATTTTGAAACGGTTTCCTTGAAATATGAAAATGAGATGACTGTTGGATTTAGCTTGCTCTTGAACTGATTTTGGATTTGGACCGTTGAAAAGGATTGTGGAACGGTTTAGTTGGGACCTGAACCGGGTGGCAAAGTCCAAGTTTTAGGGGAGGTGCTGTCGAAATTTCTATAAAAATTCTAGACTTTGTTTGAAAAGTTATTTAAAAAGGTTTAGATTTGAGAAATTATATTATTTGATTTATTAAGAGAATTTTTATGTTTTTGAGCTTAATTTATTTAAGTGAACTATATGTCTTGAGTTCAACTTATTTAGAAATGAATTATTTTACTATTTGAATAACTGAAGAGAAGTATTATGTTCTAATATTGATTTTAATATAAAAAGGACTTTTGCTCTTGGTTAGACTTAAAGATTTCGTTCAGAGGAACTTTTAGTGATTTTAAAGAAAATTGGACTTTTGATTGAATAATTACGTTTGAAACATTTTGGAAGAGGTTAGAGAATTGGTTTCAAGAAGAAATTCGAAAGTGGTTTGATTCAAATGGACTGGTTCCGTTTCAAGTGAAGTGATTTTGCATTGGATTGGAGCTTGTGATTTTATATGACTCGGGTTCATAATAAATTCAGTTTTTATTTACTTGAACCAAGAATCTATGGTTTTAAGAGTTTCAATGAATTTTAAGGAATTGATATAGGTTGTCCTTTCCTAAAGACTTGAGACTCTGCCGAGGGACTTTTGTTATAAAATTCCGTTGTTGGATGGATGATTTTGAATATTTCAAAATAAATCTTTAACTTTTCATGGTTTTGGAAGTTTTGGAAAGAGGATGCCGAGGGTGACTTTGTTTTTAAAAAGGGAACTTACTTTGAGTAAAAGTGGCTTATGAGCCTGGGATGCTTTGAGAAATGAGATCTTTAAAGCCAAGGCTAAAAAGAGCTAAAATTTGATTTCAAAGTGAAGTGAATTGAGAAAAACTGAGTTATGGCTTAAATGATGATTTTGTGGATTTGATGATGTTGGATGATGGAAGTGGTATTTTGTTATGAGCCGGAATGGCTGTGTATGTTAATGAATTATGGCTGATTGCGGAATATGTTATGAGCCGGATGGCAGACTATGAATCATGAATTTAAGCCGGATGGCTGAGATGAATATTGATTTATGGCTGAGAATAAATGCATATATGCAGAGTTATTGATATTGTGATTGTTGCACTTCCAATTATCTGAGATACGAGTTTTCCTGTGTAGAAGTAGTGGCTAGCCACCACGTGCTCCAAGTTGAGACCTGATACTCTACTGACCCTATGTCGTAAGTGTGGCCGGACACTGTGAAAGATGATTTATGATTTATGATTATGAATAACTCGAGTTGGGGATGCACGACAGAGGGACAGTCCAATGGTTAGCTACCAGGACTTGTCAGGTTGGCTATATAATCGACAGATGATAATCAGTCACTAGGACATGCATGCATCATATGCATCTATGTGACATTGTTTGGGTGTGCATATTGTATTTGGTTTGCCTTTGTGATTACTTGTGATTAACTGCTAATTGTTCTACTTGTTGTAACTATTTGTTTTTGCTTGAATTTTCCTAATTGTGTTTGCGACTGAGACTCTGTTGGACCGTGGTGATTGGTCGTTGTTTGGGTTGTTTGGGTTGTTTGAGTCTAGAGCCGTGGTTGGTCATGAGGTGGGCCGAAGGCCATGTATGGTTGATGTTTCTGGTTTGGAAATGTATGAAAGACTAATTTGGTTTAGCATAGATAAACCTTTTGAAAGGCTTTCGAATTTTTAATAAAATAAACAGTTTCCTCTTTTAGAAAAGGTTTCAGATTTTTCTTGATAGTAAACCTTTGCTTTTGAAAAGATGCATAAGGCAGTTATTAATCACTGAAATGATTTTATCTCGCGTATCCTATTATAGTAATTCCAAAAAAAAAGAACCTCTATTGAGAACCCTTTCGAGGATGATGTTCTCACCCCCTACAATTTTCCCCTTTCAGGATATGGACGCAGAAGTCACGAAGAGCTTATCTAGTTGTTGTCGTGATGTTTTGTATTGCTTTAGTTATTGTTTATTGTTCCCTCGCCTTTATCTTTATACATTCTGTAAGAGGAATAGGAATTGTATTGGTTGATGCTTGTAAAACTATTTAATATATATATAGGTATGTACTCTTTGAGAGTTTTTGTAAGTTGTATTGTATGTATGGATGTACGTTGCATAGCAAAAGTATTTTGGAGCGGTATTGCGGTTTAAAGTTTTAAACAGGCTCATATTTTAGTATTAAATAGTATAAGAGTCGTCGTAATGTCCGAGCTATCAGAGTAGCGCAGCCAGAAGCGTGAGCTTTGGTAGTTAGGGTGTTACAATTTCTTGATGCAACAAGAAAATGACTCATCAACCTATCTTGTCAATGCTATAATTTGAGAATTGAATCGAAGAGACTCCTTAAACTTCTACCCGGCCAATTTTCCGATGCAACAAAAGAGAGATTCTTCAACCTCAATTGTTCACATCATAGTTTCATCACAAAACCAAAAGAGTTTTCAAACCTCTAAATCATTCTGTACTACCACTATCCTAGTTTATGAAGTATTTATAACTTTTTATTAAATTAAAATATAGAAAATTCTAAGCCCACAAATATAAAGACCTAATTTAATAATTAAATAAATAAAATTAAAATATATTAAATTAAATTAAAATATTCTAAAAATATAAACTAATATTTTTTAAATAACATTTGAACTCTTTATATCACGAATATTTGAAGCACGTATCGTATAGATCCACTTTGCCAAAGTGTGTTTAAATTAATTACTTGATGGAATGAAATTTTGGGTACCGTTTTGGAAGACGTGACCACTATGAAAGAATAGGAAGGAATGGAAACTATTACAGGGAGGCTTAATTAGAGTACCTGATTTGAAAAAAGAAAATTTTTTTTGAAAAGAATGATTTAGAGAAAATAGAATTTAGTTATTAATATTTTAAAAATTATATAATTATTTATTTTAAATAATAATTTAATTATAAAATAGTTTTATTATAGTTGAGATATTAATTCTAATTTAATTTAAGTAATTTAAGTCACAAATATAATTAGATATAAAATTAAAATAACATTCAATTGAAAATTGATATATTATAAAAAATAAATTATATGTTATTTTAAAAAGAATTGGCCAGAATTTACTAACAAATATTTGTTTCTAACATTTCTCTACATTATAACTAATGCTATAAGACACATCTACAAGGGTACATATTGATCAGTAATCACATCAAAATCTGAGTTTGAACAAAAGTGGAAAACAAATTTAAAAGAACAAAGAAAACGAACAAGAAACCAATTGCCTCAATCCTGACCAATTGTCCAATCCTATAATCAAACTCATACCATAGGCAGCATAACATAGTAGGAGATCCAGGAAACAATCAACACTAGCGCAAAAGTCGGTGAGAATAAACTAGGAGCCATTGAACTATCCCCTTTTGAACTGCCGGATTTGGTTGGTGTGCTGGTTGTGCTTCTTGTTGGAGCAGTTGCAGGGGTGGTAGATGCCTTAGGTGTGCCTTTGGTATCAGAAGATGAATCCTTTGCCTTTGATGGCGCTGGGGCTGGAGCCGGTGTCGGAGAGGCAGCCTTTTTAGCTGCCTTCACCGTGACAGCAAGTTGCATGCCGCCCATGCAGTGCGCCGGCGCAGCGCATATGAAGTAATGTGTGCCGGCAGTCTTGAGAATAATTGTGGTGGCACCACTGCTGTCTGAAGTAAGTGAATTGCCTGTTGTGCAGCTTTTGTAGTCATTTTCTTTAACTTCGTCTACTGTGTGCCCAGCTCCATAGTTGAAAACTGTGGCACATCAAATAAAGAGAAATATTAAAAGACAAACACTTATTTTTAAAATTAGTCAATAATATTTTGAGTTAACATTTTATTTTAAAAAAGTTTAAAGGATAATATTTTTATTAAAATTTGATCAGTACTTAATTAGTAAAAGAAAAGTGAATAATCCTATATTATTAAATATAATTTTATATCATTAAAAATATTAATAATAATTAATTGATGGCTATAAATTATAAAATTTATTGACTTCCTAACACTTTTCTTTAATTTTTATACTACTAAAATCTAGCATCTCAAATTTAGAATTTAAAATTTAATATAAAAAATCTTTATTACTTAAATGCTGTAAGAAAAAAAAATAAATTTTGTTGATATACGAGATGTTTGTGTTTTGCAATGTGAACTTTAATTTGGAGAGGTTAACATTTACTGTCAAGAAAGTGATAGAGGAATAGACAGAAAATAAGTATACCAATGAACAGATCATTGTACACATTTTACAGATATTTTATTGGCTTCTTAACAGAATTTCTTTTGTAATCATGCATTTCGGCCTTGCCAACGTCCAAATTTTATCTTCCAATTGCAATTTCCCTTTCCTAAAACACGTGAAAAACACTTGTGCTTGTGCATTACCTAGATCTAGAAAAAGGATCCACCATCTTGGCTTTTATATCACTTATTAGATGGAGCGCTAATATTATATAAAGAATAATTATAATTATTAATTACGATGCAATTTTTTATTCAAATTCACTAGTGTATTATCAAAATCGATTTGACTTCTACCTCATTTGAGTCTTTTAGAACAAAATAAAGTGAATGCTGACATAGTAAAAAATAGCTAACTTTAATATCTAAACAAGTAAATGATCATGGAAAACTTTGAATGAATTATGAAAAAATTTCCTAAGTATGCACTATAGAACAAACATATTTTGGTTAAAGGTTTGACATAATGGTATTTTTCATAATTTAATATTAGAAAAAATTCAAAGAGCAGTATTTTTATACCAATTTTAGCCGTCATTTGGCTAATACAGAAAAGAAAGCGTGTATACACGCCAGTGCATTTGGACTTTTTTTTTTGACATATATATAAAAATATTTTTCTTAGTCGAAAATAATAAAATTTGTTGCGACCCTCTGACACTAATGTGCATGAAACCAAAAGGATCTCAACTCACCAAGTTTATCACCAACATGAAAGGTCTTGTCACTAGCCCAAGTACTATAATCAGCTCCGATTGCCCAACCTATGGACTCTCCAACGGTGTATACTTTTGCCAATGTAGGGAGAACCGTGTTCATAGCTAGAAATAGAGATAGATACAAAACAACCACAATTGAGGATTCCATTTTGAATGAAAAAAAAAAATATGTGGGAGAAAAGGGAAACAGTGTTATAAATAAAGGAAACTACAGAGGAGGCTCTGAGGAAGATGATGTGAAATGAATTTGGTTTATATAATAATATTCATCTTTTGCATATTTGCATGAAATGGGTTGGAGTTGGTGGGTCGGAATGTTAAACCCGGTTGGACTGAGTTTCCATGATGGTGACTTGAGTTAAACATCGAACCTAATGGTTAGAAAAAAGTGGGGTCATCTTTTCTTACCAATTTCTTATGATACCAAAGAGTGGTTGCATAGAATTATTCTTCTGTGTTGGTTAAGAAACTGACATCAACATTTCTTCCAAAATCTAAAGTTTTTAATCGGTTATGTACAAAATCATTTTAAGGAAAAGCTCTTTTTTTTTTTTTTCTTTTTTTGGGAGGGGAACGGGGTTTCTTTGGGAGAGGGGAGTAGGTGACTTGAAACATTGATAATATACGAGAAAATACTCAATTTGGTCTCTGACGTTACACTCAAGCTTTAATTTAGTCTTTAAAATTTTAATTGCCTCAATTTAGTTTTTAAATTTTTCAAATTTTAATCACGTTAGTTCTTGCGGTGATATCCGTAAGAGTAAATTTAAAAAGTGTAATTTTAAAAACCAAACTGATAAGTATTTTTTTATAATATACACATATTTATTTTATATTGTGTTGAAATTTAAATTCGATGAATTCTAGCCTATTCTCTCATACATAAGAGATTAGTTATTCTCTATGGCATGTTAAATGGTTATTGGAAGAATTCAATTGTGTCATCATTATTAACATTAACCATATTTTCTTAACTTGAATTTTAAAAATAAAATCACACCATTATAGTAAAACTATTTTTTATAAATTATAAAATTTTATAAATAAGTCCTAATTTATAATTTTTAACATTTTTTTAACTACTCTTTTTATTAACTAGTTCTAGAAAAAAAAAAATTCAAAAGATGAAAACAGATATAAACCAAATCACGCACTAACTATACCAGTTCTCTTTAATCTCGAGCTTCCGGTATAGCAGTCACGTGTTATTGTAGTATATGCATACTCATTAATCATTACAAATTTGAATTATTTGCATTGTTGTTTTATTTGGTGAAAGAAATCATATTAAATTAGTTTTAGCATGCACATATCCCAATTGTTGTGGCCACAGTGCTATTTACCTTCGTGGAAACTCATGTACAGTCGACTTTATGTGAAGTTGATTCTTAAGAGTCGTTAGATAATTTGACATTTGACTAAATTTTTATCTAACAATTCTTAGATATTAACTTCACGTAAAGTCGACTTCACCTGCACCCTTTACCTTTGGCATATGTTCTATCATAAGAAAGCAAGTAACAGATGTGAAGAATTCAAGCTCTTTGACAGGCACGTCTTTTTTATTTTTTATTTTTTATTTTTTTTAGTTAGAACTAAATAATTAATTGGATGGATTGAAAAAAGAAGTTAAAAATTATAAATTAAAATTTTTTAAAAACTTTTGTAATTTATAGAAAAAGTTTTATTATAGTTTTATAATTTGATTTTTAAAACTCAGGTTAAATAAATTATTGTTGTTAATTATAATGATACAATTAAATTTATCTAATAATTATTGAAGATATCATAAAAAATAACTAACCACTTATTTATAAGAGGATTGACAAGAAATCACCTTTAGTTTTTTCTTAAGAAACAAAAATGAAAAAAAAAAAAGAAAAACAAAGATCAACCTCTAAATCACGTAATAATAATATAATGTTTTCATGCCATGTAATTAATCATTTAAAAAATTAGTCATTAGAGAGACAATAATATATAGTTATTTTATTTAAATTAATATTTATAATTTTATATTTATTATATTTAAAGTTATCTAATTATTTCAGTAATAATTAAAAAATATAAAATAAAAATGTAATAAAAAAAAGATAATTTAGAGTTATTTTATACTGATATTATATTATTTCTCAAATATTTTTGTAAATAAATTGATTGAAATTATCAGGTTAAAGTTATATGTGTGATTATTTTATTTTATATTGAGTTTTTATAACAAGTATCCTATTTAAATATAATGTTTAGAACACTATTAAAAAAGTTTTAATAGAAAATATAAATTAAATGTAAATTTTAGAATTTTTTATACATTATTAAATATATTGAAAAATGAATTAATAAAACCTTTTATTTTTATTCTCTTAACTAATAATTTTAGATCACTCCATATTCCTTTACAGAATGGAAACTTTTGCTACTTCCAATGGATTCAATACATGCTAAAATGTGTCTGAGGAGACTTCTTAATTAGTTAGACCCAAAAGTTAAAAATTCCACATTGAATTTATGTTTTTTATCCAGACATTCTATTTTTGGTATTTTTAAATAATATTTTAAGGCACTTCTAGCAAGAGCCTTAGCTTACATATTTAACAAAAGCTTGCCAAAAGAACTTCAATAAAAATCTACTTGCCCCGATCATATTTTATTGAAAACTTCTGTTTGGAGGATGTGAAGTTCTCATTTGCAAAGTTACGAGAACCGGATCGGTTATTGAACTGATTAGGTGACAGGTTTAATAATTTAATGGTCCAACTAAAATTTAACTGAGATTGAACCAGTTTTATTAAATATATAATATAATTATTAAAAAAATTCTAACTCTGCAGTATTTGAATTTCTGTAAGTGACATCAAGTCACTCACCAAAACATCTAAAACATGTATCCAATCTAAGAACCATAAGCATAATTCAACCAATATGAAGCCATATAGTAAATTCAATGGAGAATTGTGACAATGTTTTTATTTTGAATCAATAACAGCAAAATAACAATTCACCAAAACAAATATAACAGATTAGATCTAAACATCAATCTCAGTCAAATTAATAAATTAAACAATTGAATTTATAACTCAATCTTCAGCAGAATTAATTCAATATGAACAGACTGAATTAAAATAAAAATTCAAAACATTAATATCTCAAAATTCAGCAGAATCATCAATAATACATCATATGCATGTTTAGAATAAATTTCAAATTTCAGAGGGATAGAGTCAGGAAAATAGAATCAGGGAGTGTTAGAGACTGAGACTTGAGACTTGAAAGGGTTGAAGGCTTGAAGCAGAGAAGAAGAGACTTGAGACCTGAGATCTAAGACCTGCGATGGTTGAAGCAGAGACTAGAGACTTGATACTCCACGCGAAAAAAGAGAAGCCAAGACGGAGAAGTAATGATAGTGAGACACGGTGCGAAGCATAGAAGCAGAAATGACGCCAGCAAGGAGGGAAGAAGGAGAAATGACGACGAGGAGAGAAGCGGCGAGAACCCACGGCGAGGATCCGAGAACCGGCGACGACCCACGACGAGGAGCAGCGAAGCGGCAATGACCCACGACGAGGAGCAGTGAAGCGGCGCGACCCACAGCGACAAAGCGAGCTCGAACAGAGAGGGTGACAGATAGAGAAGGGAGAGAAGAGTTCGGCGATGAGTTCGAGCTCTGAAGTGAGATGGTGGGTGGTGGCTACTCTTGGAATTTGAAGAGAGGAGAGGATTATGGATGGGATTAGGCATGAGAGAGAGAGAGAGAGAGATATGGGGTGGGATGTTATGAGCTTCAACCTTCAGCTTTCAAATTTGCTTCTTTTTTTTTTCCTCAGCGTCAAAACGACACCGTTTGATGGATTTTGGAAAATCGGTCGTTCTGAAAATTCGACCGGTTCATTCGATTCGACGCTTAATCACCGATTTGACCGATTTTCTCATCGGTTTTTTCAAAACAGTTTTAAAAGTGGCCCAGACCGATTAAATAACCAGTTTTCAGTAAACCCAGTTGAACCAGCCAGTCCAGTCCAATTTTCAGAACATTGTTCATTTATAATCTGTCCTTTTTTTATTTTATATGTTGTAAAGACAATCATTAAATTTTATTGAATATCTATAAATTTAAAAGAGAAGAAAAGAAACGTACTCATTATTAATTATAATATATTTTCTTTTTTGTAATATTTTATTTTTAATAAATATTTGAAGAATATAACAAGTATACATTAATTAGTGAATTATTGAAGTTTAAAAATGATAATTAATTTGATAAAAAATAAAAAATAAACTAAAAAAAATATCATTATGGAAAGGAGGAACAGCTTCTATTATATATATATGGTTGTGAATGTTACGTGTTGATGCCTTGAAGACATAAATGTCAATTAATTAATTGGATGAGTTTCTCAACTTAACGTCTAACGATAATTATATTTCATAAACAACATTATGGTTTGATAATGAGTGTTTGCTTAATGCCTACTCATTGTGGGGCACAACTAAAGAGTAATCAACTCCTAAAACATATCCCAGTCCCTTTACAGTGTGGTATGTACCAACTACCAAATCAAAATTCCCAAAAGGAGGTAATTGTTGTAAAGTTTTTTTCCATAAAAGTTCTCTTAAGAATTCAAAAATATATGAAATCAAAATACTAAATTGCAAGTGTATATAGAGTTCAAAACATCAGAAAGTATCGTCAGGATGGATATCATTGTTCTTTGTTAATTAACATCTTTATGTTAAAATATACATTACTTTAAATGTTATTTTGCTTTCTTCAACACAAAAGAATTACAAATTATAAGTTGAACCTAGAATGCAAGTGGTATACTGAAAACGAAAATGTTTGGTAATAAAAAATATTAGTAAAAAATTATCAAAATTTATTATTTTTGGTTTTATTTAATACATCATATCATATAATAAATCAAAAATATTTAATAACAAAAAATATTATTCAAAATTAAAAAGAATTTGTCGTATTTAATATTCATTAATTATTATTATTAAATATTAAATAACTATTTTTTTGTTTTTTTAGTATTATCATAATAAATAAATATTAAATAAGATAAATTTAAATTATTTAGACCGATTATTTTTTGTCTACCTAAGCTTACCAGCAAAAGAAAATATCATCTGTCGCATATAGATAATATAATTTAATAATTTAATTCTCATGTGATATGTAGTTATTATTAGTTAGTATATATCTATCTTTTAAAAAAGCTCAGTGTAACTTAGGTTATTCATGAATGAGAATAGGTTACTATAAATACATGCATGATGCATGATATAAAAAAAGGACTAAAAGTGTTTTAGCACTTTCAATTGTTGGCTTAGCTTGTTCCGGCTCTCTAATAAGAGGAATGAAAAAAGTGTATTCTTTTATGCTTAGACATTCGCACGTGTGCACCCTTTTTCTTTATAACAAACTAGCTGCCTTTTCAAAATTAAAAAATTAGACTATTTAATTAACTGTACATATTTATTAAATTTCTAAATTAGTGGATAAATATTTGTTCATGAATGAAACGATAACTGAGTTTGCTGGGATATATATTTACATTGAAGAGTAATGTTCTTCGTTGAAATGGAAACAGGAAATGAGGAAACACTAATGATACAATAATTCTTGACATCATAATAAAATGAGAACATAATTAAAAGATGAACAATAAAACATTAAAAATAGATAGTTGCAAAAATATATTTGCTGTATAATAGATAACATAAAATAGGGTAAAACACTTATATAAACTAAAGGCAACTCATTTTTACATGAATCACCCAAAACAGAAAATATTATTTGAATGTCTCTATGCATATTTCTACATAAATTGAATTAAACCAATTCGAATTATATAATATTGTAGTAAATCGAATTATCCTGTATCGAATTACTGGGATTTCATGTAAATCGAAGTAAGTAGGGTCGATTTACTAAGACATGCACATGGTTTGACATTACCCATAGTAAATCAATACACCATATTTCGATTTAGTTCATGGTTTTTCACATAGTAAATCGAGTTTCCTTACATAGGTGGACTTCACCAACGAACAAACTGGAAGGTTCCTTACACCCTTCAGTATCGAGTTTACAACTCGGAGAAGTTTATAGTCATATGTCCGAACCTCCGATCTTCATCTCAATGCTAAATCTAGTATGCATAGTCAATCCAATTAGCCCAGTCACACAATACAGGGTCTTCAGAGCGGAGAATGTCATACCAGTTGTCAAACTCAACCTCAATCTTCGCATGAGCAACATTCACAAGAAACCTCCTAGCATCCTTGCCTTTGATCCCGTTGTGCCTATCCGATATGATTAGAATACCTGGTTGAGGCGTTACGTGCTGCCAAGGGTGGGATAGGAAGAATGAGCACGGCTCTACATTCTCACCCTCCACAAGTGTGAATGCGACAAGAATGATATTGGAATTGCCGTCCTGATCAATCGTAACAAGTAGTGTACCCCCGTATTTGCCGTACAAGTGGATTCCGTTAACACTAACAAACGGCTTACAATGTCAGAAGGCATACACGGTGGGAGTGTCTAAAAGAGACGGTGGAAATAAGCATATGACTCATCGACTTGCCCACAAACTTGCATAGGACTCGTTCTCAACACTGTAACACTACCCAACATCGTCATCTGCACACCTAATACCCACCGCGGCAACTCATTATATATGACTCTTCTCAATCTCCATGAATTTGAGTCACGACCTTTTGCTTAGCCAACCAAACCCCCCTTAAGTCGGTCTAAAACCAAAATGTGCCTCTATCGCATTTAGTAGTACCTTGATCGACACGGCAGCATCAGTTCTAATAATAGGCAGTATAAAGACTGAGATCACATGGTAATCAAGCATCCTGTGATCACTCGATATCGACGTGGCCAGATGGTGCGCAAAATTAACCTTCGCAAATTCCGCACAGATGAACCGGCAAGTGCATCGGGTCGTCCAAATAATACGTCAGGTGAGTAAGGGTCGAATCCCACGAGGATTGTCGGATTGAGCAAGTAATGGCTATCTTGCAAATCTTAGTCAGGCGGATAGAAAAGATAGTGGTTGTGAAAAATGCATAAAAATAGAATAAGAAAAGAATTACTGAACTGGTGTGAAAACAGTGACAAGAAATTGGTTAAGGCTTTGGAGATGCTTCTTCTTTCTGAATAAACTTTTCTTACTTTTCGTACTCCAACAATGGATGAATCATTCTATGGCAAACTGTAAATGATTAATGTCGGAGCTAGTGGTCATTAATCTCCTCTGCTTCAGATCACACGCCGGTGCTAATGGTCATCCAATATGAACGAGGGTGAAGCTCTAGCAATTCAATCCCTGGTGATTCTACTCAAAACACCATAGACAAGGTCGGATCTTCTGGATCGGAGAATGAAGCTTTATGATTCTAGTCTATACCATAAAGGCCCTAATCGCCCTGTGTAATACCCGGTCTAACCGAAATTAATTAAATAATGAGTAAGTAGGAGCGAATATGGTTGGAAGATTTGGCAATTGGAATTTGATGATTTCAATATGATATTTGGATTCAGTGAATTTTTCCGAGTCGGAAGACATAGTCTTCTGCGTAAAAGCGCGCAGTGAAATTTTGACCGGCAGTACCGGCTGAGACCTGTCTGGTACTGCAGCTGAGAAAGTTGATTATGAGTAAATAAGATTAAGAAATGAGGAATTATAATTAGAGGAAGTAGAAATATTTGAAGTGCGGTTTAGAGCGCTAGTGTTAAAGGTTTTGGTCCAAAATTGGGCCAACGGACAAAAATAAGTGAACTGGGCCTAAGTGGGCCCAAGACCCAACATATATAAGCATTAGTTATGAGCATTTCAGCTCATTTTTACCCTAAAAGAGGGTTGGGGCGCTGAAATTGAGAAGAGGGAAGAGAAGAGAGAAAACCTAACTCTCTTTGATCTTCAAACCACCATAACTTGAGCTACGGAGCTCCGATTGACGAGCCGTTTGCGGCCACGCGTCGCTCTTCTCATCCTCTACATTTCTATCTAAGTTTTGTGGTGAGTATTCCATTCATCTCTGCCCAGTTTTCGAAATTCCCCACTGTTACACGTTTTTGGGAAGTTAGTGTTGAAATCTTGTGATTTTGGGTGTTTAGGGATACTCCAACATGGATTCTAATTGGGTTCTATCCCTACTTCATATGGGCTGAGGTAAGAAGTGCTCAAACCCTTGTGATTTGTGATTTTTATGAGCCCTAGGTTGATGTATGTATGTGACATTGGTTATGTTAGTGCATTTGATGGTTTTGGTGCACAATTGGGAGATTGGTGTTGCTTGAGGAGCTTTGGTGAGGCTTAGGGCTAAGGTTGGTGGAGACTTCCAAAGAAGAGGCTCAATTGATTTTGCTACAAGAGGTACGGTTTAAGTTTCATTTAAGTACCGTGTGTGTGATGAGAATTCCTAGGCTAGATGCCCCTAGGATTAAGTTTGGATTGTGTAACTGGTTGATGCTAATATGCATAGTTGGTATGTAATGTGAATTGATGATTGGGTTGAGAATTGTGTGGCCTTGTATGCTTGGTGTATTGAAAATTTGAAGTATTGGATAATGAGTATTGATTTGTGATTTATGCATTTAAATTGTGAAATTGGGCCGGAGGCCGTATATTTTGGGCCGGAGGCCGGAAAGAGGTAAGGAAGGTAAGTTGATGTGTGCATTGTATGATGACACAAGTGATTGGATGAATTTCATATAATGAATATATGAATGATTGGGTTGGTTATTGAATAATGAGGTTTGAGGAGTTGAAGTGTGGAAATTGGTAAATTTTGGGTGAAATAGTGTAGATGAGGTATGTTTGATTTTGGTTGAGATATATGTGATCATATATGTGAGTATGATTATTGATGCCTTGATGGTATGTTAATGCATGAGAGATATGTATGTTGTGATATATGCTTGAGAAATGGTTGAGGTTGATTTGGGGATGAAACCACGTGTTAGTGGGTATGATATTGATCATGTATAATGATGGTTGAATCGAAATATTATTGTTGGAAATTGGGATGAGGAAGGATGTATGACATGTTGATATGTTTGTAATTTAGCCATTTGTTTGAAATGGGTAAAGATGGTTATATGGCGGTTTGTGATTCGTGGTAAAGTGTTAATGTATGAGTTGAGGAGGCTTGATGTTGATTTTGGTGTATTTTGATTGGTTTCAAAAAGGGTTGAAATTGGCATGTTTTAGTTGATTTTGAAAAGAGTTGAAAATGGCTTGTTTTGAAAATGGCACTTTGTGGTTTTATATGAAACATGGTTTTTGGGCATACTTTGACGAGACATAACTTGGACTACGGATCTTTGTTTTGTGCCAAATCTGTTTAGAAATGAAATTGGATCCGGGATGTCCATGCCGTTCGAAGAACGGGTGAAAAACGATTTAAAATGAGGAAGTTATGTCCGTCGGAAGATTGGGGGTTGAATTTGTGAATTCTGCAGTTTTTAACTTAGAAAATTTTTAGCAGAATAACCCCTTGCGCGTGGGCGCACTTGGCGCGTACGCGCCGATCTTCCAGAAAACGCCATCCACGCGTGCGCGTGATGTGCGCGGGCGCGCCGATAGTGCTGCACCCAATGCCCAGCCATTTTCCAGAGAGTTGTGCCAGAACTGTGCCAGCTTTGTGCCTGGGGCACGAGAGTATCCACGCGTACGCGTGGTTGACGCGTGCGCGTCGATTTGGTAACTTTTTAATCCACGCGTTAGCGTGCATGACGCTTGCGCGTCGATGAGTTTTTAAGGACATCCACGCGTGCGCGTAGAGTGCGCGTACGCGTGGCATTGTTTTCATGCCAAAGTTGATATTTGAGTTTTAAAAGCCAAATCTCATACTTCTAAGCCTCCGATCTCACCACTTATATCCTAAATCGTTATGATATGCCTAGCTATTAGAAAAGGGCTAGTGAATGAGGTAACTTGCGAGTGAAGCAAGGGGAAAATGAATAATCAATGAGGATCATTGATGATTATGTGAGATGTGGAGGATGGTGGTGGAAGTGCTTGTTATGCCATTGGCCGAAGGGCCGTAATTGTTTATAAATTGGCTGGTTCTGGATTGAACCGTGAGCCGAAATAGCTGTGTATGCTATGAATATTGGCTGGTTATGGATTTAACCGCGAGCCGGATGGCTGATATGGATGTTGATCCATGGATGAGAATTCATGCATGTTTATGCTGAATTATTGATAATTGTGATTTGCACTTCTACTATCTGAGATGCGAGTTTCCCTGGGTAGTAGCAGTGGCTAGTCCACTTGCTCCGGGTGTGAGACGAAAAATGATGTTTATGATAAATGAGTTAATCATGGAGTTTTGAATGAATGTAACTCTGATACCTGGGTAGTAGTAAGGGTTGTGGTTCGTCCCGCTTGCTCCGGGTTAATGCTTGAGATACCTGGGCAGTAGCAAGGGTTGTGGTTCGTCCCGCTTGCTCCGGGTTAATGCTTGAGATACCTGGGCAGTAGCAAGGGTTGTGGTTTGTCCCACTTGCTCCAGGTCAGAGATTGTGACGCCTGGGTAGTAGCCGCAGTAGTGGTTGTTCCACTGGCTCCAGGTTGAGCTGTTAAACACCCGCCTGGGTAGTAGCCGCAGTAGTGGTTGTTCCACTGGCTCTGGGCTGAGCGGGTAGTAGCAAGGGGGTTGTAGCTCAAACCTACTTGCTCCGCGAGGGGTGTTTCTGTCCATGGTTAGCTACCAGGACGTGTCGGGTTGGCTATATAACCGACAGATGATATCATCAGCCATAGGGCAGGCATACATCATTTGCATATGTTTGAATTGTTTGGGTTTGCCTATTTGTTTTGAATTTCTACATTATATATGCTATGTTACCTGATTATGTGCTACTTGTTCTACTTGTACCTTATTTGTGTCTTACTTGTCTGTATTGCTTGTGTTTGTACAACTGAGAGATCCCTCATGATGGTGTTGGTGGATGTTGGGGCTGTTCTTGATGAGATGAATTGATAATGCGATTGCATAATGATGATGATTTTTGAATGAGATCATTTGGGCTCCCTGGGTAGACGCAGTGATGTGATTTCACTAGCTCCAGGCGAGGGTATGATGTACTGATATAGAGCTGCTGAGGCAGAGCAACTGGTAATGATTTTGCTTATGATTCCGAGTCTGATTCGCGAAAGAATCAGCGGATTGGGAAAACATGTGTAATATGAACTAGATTTAGTATCCCCTTACGTCAGATGCCTATTTATGGATTAGTGAGAATCTAGGCTGGATACTTGGTGAAAAGGAGTTTAGGATGCTTAGTGAGTTTTATTGCAGTGCATTGTATTTATTTGGCACTTTTACCGTACTGGGAACCCATGGGCCCGGGGTTCTCATTCCGTACATATCTCTTGTTTTTCAGATACAGGTCCAAGTGCTCAGAAGTGAGCTGTGGTACGTCTGAGAGACGGCGAAGATCTTTATTTTCTCCACTTTGTGTTTTGCTTAGAATCTCTCCATCTTCGTTTTGAAAAGATTATATTATGTATTGAACTCTTTTGGAACTTGCCTATAGAGGCTCTTATGTTTCCTTTGGGAGAGATTAGGATGTACTGTTGTCAACTACTTTCATATTGTACCCTAGCCGGCCTAAACTTCGCGGGTCGCGACTAGCGGCTATTTACTTATGTTATATATATCTATCTGTTATCTATCTCTTAATCTCCTTTATGCCTTATCCGTATATCGCTTTCGGCTTCACGTTTTATCTTTTCGTTGTCGAAACGTGAGTGATACGTCTTCGCGATTTTATTTCTACTCCTTTCAGGCTTCTCGATTAATACTCCTTTCGAAATTACCTATATTTATGTATTAAAAATCCACCCGAGAGTCGTACCACCGTAATATCATTGACTTATGACTCGAGCATAAGGATTTGAATATTAGGGTGTTACACCCTGTACCTCGGTTGAACAAATGTTTCCATGTCTCCAACGAAGTCGTGGATTAGCCGTCTAAGAGATGTATAATCAAGCTTGTGATTCAATGTTATCCCGCTAGAGACTCACAAGAACCTATGTAGAAAACGGGTCATACTCTCGTTCCACCCGGTTGCATTAGTTTGAAGAACGAAGATACATCATAGAATAGAATCAAACATAGATTGAAATAGAAACAGTAATATTACTAATCCATGAGAATCAGCAAAGCTCCTAACCTTAACCTAGGAGGTTTAGTTGCTCGTAGCTTACAGAAAATAATAGTAGTAATGTGTCTATGCTTCTCTCCTCCTGGGAGGCCTGATCCTCAAGAAGAAGGAAGTCTCTTATTTATAGTAAATACTATACCTAAAAGATGTTACTAATAATTAAAAATTACAAAAATGTGATAAACTATGCTAAAGGGTGCAAAAATCCCCTTCTGGGCCCACTTGGGGAGTGTTTGGGCTAAACTTGGGGGTGAATTCACATGCTTGGACTCCTCTTGGGGTGTTGAACACCGAATTTGGTTCATTTTGGGCATTCAACGCCGAGCTTACTCCTTTTGGGGCGTTCAATGCCGGGCAGGGGATGATTTGGGCATTCAACGCCCGTTTTGGGCCATCATTTCCAAAGTAAAGTATAGACTATTATATATTGCTGAAAAGCCCTGAAAATTAGCTTTCCAACGCCGTTGAGAGCATGTCAATTGGACTTCTGTTCCAGAAATTATTATTTGAATGCATGAAGGTCAGGAGTTGACAGCATCTGCAGTCCTTTCTTTGCCTTTGAATCAGTACTTTTTCAAAACTCATCAATTTCAGTCAGAAATTACCTAAAATCATAAGAAAACACACAAACACAAAGTATAATCCAAAAATGTGAATTTTGTACTAAAACCTACTAAAACATAGTAAACCTGAACAA
This sequence comes from Arachis stenosperma, assembly GCF_014773155.1. Classification (NCBI taxonomy): domain Eukaryota; kingdom Viridiplantae; phylum Streptophyta; class Magnoliopsida; order Fabales; family Fabaceae; genus Arachis; species Arachis stenosperma. Next base: position 153,161,734 of record NC_080379.1, read on the forward strand.
AACATAACTTAAACACCATGAAAATAATTCTAAAAAGTGTATAAAATATCCGCTCATCAGAACACCAAACCTAAACTGCTGGTTGTCCCCAAGAAATCAAAAACATAGGATTAAAAAGAAGGGAAAGATACAATAAGTCTCAAAGTTTCCAATAAAGCTCAGTTCCAATTGATGAGCGGGGTTAGTAGCTATTCACTTCTGAACAGTTTTGGCATCTCACTTTCCTTTGAATCTCGGAAGTGTTGGCATCCCTTGGAACTTAGAATCCGGATGATATTATTGACTTTCTTAGTTTAGCTTTTCTTGATTCTTGAACACAACTTTTTTTTAGCCTAGCTGTGACCCAAAGCGTTTTGTTTTCCCGTATCACTTAACTAAGGGAACCCTTGGATTTGACTTTAGCTTTACTTAAAGTCCCAGACAGTGGTGTGCAGAGTTCTTAGGCACACTCTTTTGCTTTTGGGATCACGACTTTAACTGCTAAGTCTCAAACTTTTCACTTGACACCTTCACACCACAAGCATTTAGTTAGGGGAAGCAGCTTATTTGAACTTTTTAGGCCAAGATTTTGTTTTCGTAGACCCTGCTAACCATTGATGCTCAAAATCTTGGATCCTTGCTCTTCCCTTTTGGTTTTAAGATCCTTTGGCTTTTTCTTTTCTTTTGTTTTCTTTCTCTCTTTCTTTTTTTCTTTTTTATCACTCTTTCTTTTTCTTTTTCTTTCTTTTTCTTTTTACTGCTTTTTCTTGCTTCAAGAATCATTTTTTTTTGGATTTTTAATATCACTAAAAATACTTTTTCTTTTTCATCATTCTTTCAAGAACCAACACACTTAACTCCAACATCAAATATGCAATGTTAATTCATGCATTCAGAAAGTAAAAGCGAGCCCACCACATCAAAATAATTGAACTACTCTTATTATATAACTCGAGCTTATGTATCTCACTATTCTTTTTCAAATAAAATTTTATTTTAAGCATGGTGAGAGATACATAGGATATTTTATAGCTTAAGGCAAGACAAGTAAAGAACAAGATACTAAAGTTGATCATGCAACTAGAAATACAAAACAGACAATAAGATAAAATACAATGGAAAATAGAAATTAACATAAGCAAGGGAGTAATGGAATGTGACCATCTTAGTGTCAGCGACTACTGCTTATGAAGATGATCCACCTTCCTTTAGCATAATCCCAGAGCTTTCTCTGCAACACCAAACTTAAAAAGTTTGCTTGTCCCCAAGCAAAAAAAAACATGGTCCCTTGTTAGTCATATAGGAGGGAAGAATGGGTGGGAAAGGTTTGAATTTGAAGTGGGTGGGGTTGGTGGGATTTGTGTGGGACCCACTGGCAATAGCTGAAAAGCTCAAGCTGCCTGCCCCTCAATGGGCGTTGGACGCCCAGAGTACACCTGCTCTGGCATTCAATGCCAGGATTTTACTCCTCAATGGGCGTTGAACGCCCATTCCATCCCATTTTGGCGTTCAGCGTTAGCAAGCTCTCTTTCATGGGCGTTGAACGCCTAACTTTCTCCTTGGCTGGAGTTCAACGCTAGTACGAGGTTCTCCCCAAGGTGTTCTGTTTCTATCTCTAAATGTCTTTGTCTCTGTTTTAAGTACTGCACATGATCACAAACATTAAAAAGTAACAGAAAACTATGGAAATAAACTAAAATGAAAGAAAATAGAGATAAACAAAAGAAACAAACACAATAGTACTATACTCATGGTTGGGTTGCCTTCCAACAAGTCCTTCTTTAATGTCATTAGCTTGACACTTGATTGTTGACTTTCTTCCTCTTCTTTCAGTTGGTTAAAAGAAATGAATCCAAGGGGAAAGAGGAGGAGATTAGTGCCCTCAGATTGAATTTCCCTAACAAGCTTTCTTTTATTGTTATGAGATTGCTTCTCCTTACTTGTTATGGGGTTGTATTGTTTCTTGCAGACCTTTTCTTCTTCATGGATATCATCTTTGGTTCCTCGGTCACAATTTCCTTTTCAGTACATTCCTTAATTATCTTTACCACCTTGAGTTCAGGATTTAGTGTTGTGTGATGGGTAGAGTGTATCCGTCATCAAGAACTTTTGTAATTGGTGGTTTAGTGAACTCACCCTCTATGTAGCTCTCTGCTTCATTGGAGTGTACAATCCCATAATTGTCTTCCTCACTTACACTCTCCTTTGTTTTTGCATCTCCTTCTTCTTCCATGTGTGAGGGTGGAGAATTCTCCACTTCACTGGGGTATGGACTCCTTTGAATGATTCCCTCACATTCTTCTGTATGAATTTGCATTGCTTTCTTTGTGATGGGGTTTGTTTGTTCCTCTTCCCAATGTTTAGTGATCACCCCCACATGTTCCTCTACATTTTTGACACTCATTCTCATATCTTGTATGCAATCTTGAGTGGCATCCCTTACTTCTTTCATGGTAAGCTCTAAATCTATTAGTTCTTGATAAGGAGATGGTAATTCTTGATATGAATAATAAGATGATGGCTCTTGGTATGATCACTTTTCAACACTTTGTACTCAACCCCACGTCAGATGCTATAAGTCTTTACGCTTAACGCGGCCCCCTCTTTATCCTGAAATTTCTAATCGACTTGGAATACAGATAGTCCTCCTATATCCTGTGTATCTCTGGCCCGAAATCTAATAGGCACGCCAGGTACCCCCTTCTGTCTCATGGCATCCAAGTCCAAAGTTAAAAAGTGCGGTGGGTAATGCCGAATTCCTAAACTAGCCACTCCACCATCCCCAGCTGGATTACTCCTTGCTATATCATCATCACTATCATTGGCAATCGTGACAGACTCCACATCATCATCATCATCATTATCATCATCATCATCATCCCGTAGTACATCTTCCACACCATTCAGTGCTCCACCCTGTCCAGAAATCGGTACCACATCAGGAGTACCGGTCATCGCAATCGCAAGCTCATCGAAGGGTCGAGTATCACTTATTTCTCCGTCATGATTGCGGTTTAGATCAGCTGTTAAAGATGGGGAGTGTAAGACCCCAGATTTTGAACATAAAATTATTTATGATTTATTTTATTTATTCGGGAATATATTTTCAGAGATTTTTATATTAATTGAGTATTTTCTTATCATTGATTTAAAATTTTAGTGATTAAAAAATAATGTGAATTTTATCTACTTTAATTTGAATAATTAGATTTTGAATTTTATTTTATGATTTAAAAAAAGTTAATTTAATTATCTCTAGTTATTAAATTAGAGTATTTATTTAAAAATAAATTTGTGAATTGATTATTAATATAGTATTTTTATAAATATTAGTGTTGGATTAAAATCAATTTTTAATTTAGTCTACTACCCCTAAATTTTATTAAAATTACCTCAACTACCCTAATCATAACCCTAATTTCAAAACACACACACAAAACCCTAATCTCCATCGCCATGTCCATTCCCCATATACTCACTAACACAACAACAGAAAAACAAAAGGAAACAAAAGGTAAGAGAGGCCGGGAAGGGAGAAGGGACTGCGCCACTATCACAGAGAGAGAGAGAGAGAGAGAGAGAGAGAGAGAGAGACATCGCTGAGCCAGAGCTATCGTTGGGAGGATCCTCGCTGCCATTCTTGTGCTTCGCCGTTGCTGTTTTCCTTCGATCTAGCTGCGCAAGGAAGTCGTAGAAGAAGACGCCGCCATTGCCGCCAACTTCGTTGCACTGGTCCTTGTTGCCGTCGGGTCACCTTGCCGTCGCGGGAGAGAAGAGATGTGTGATCTAAAGGGTGTTGGAGGACTGCCGCCACTGTTTGTATGTTGTCGTTGTCACTGTTGTGTCCTCCATCAGGCGCTGTTGCATGTGAGGAGGAGGAGGAGCTCGTCCTCGCCATATCTGCACCGCTATCGAGCTGTGGTGCACCGTAGAATCTTCTTGGAGCTGCCATCCCCTATTGCCACTGTCATGGGCCGTGTGATTGTTTCCTTGAGCCGCCACTGTTGTTTGGATCGCGATGGTCGAAAAGGCTGCTGATGGTGTTTGATGAGCGGATATTTTGTACGCTTTTTGGGGGTAATTTCATGTAGATTTTAGCATGTTTCAGTTAGTTTTTAGTAGAATAATATTAGTTTTTAGGCAAAAATCATATTTCTGGACTTTACTATGAGTTTGTGTGTTTTTCTGTGATTTCAGGTATTTTCTGGCTGAAATTGAGGGAGCTGAGCAAAAATCTGACTTAGGCTGAAAAAGGACTGCTGATGCTGTTGGATCCTGACCTCCCTGCACTCGAAATGGATTTTCTGGAGCTACAGGAGTCCAATTGGCGCGCTCTCAACGGCGTTGAAAAGTAGACATCCAGGGCTTTCCAGCAATATATAATAGTCCATACTTTGCGCAAGGATAGACGATGTAACTTGGCGTTGAACGCCAAGTACATGCTGCTGTCTGGAGTTAAACGCCAGAAAAACGTCATGATCCGGAGTTGAACGCCCAAAAACACGTCAAAACCTGGAGTTTGACGCCAAGAAAGGCCTTTACACGTGGAAAGCTTTAGTCTCAGCCCCAGCACACACCAAGTGGGCCCCAGAGTGGATTTCTGCACCAATTATCTTAGTTTACTCATTTTTCTGTAAACCTAGGTCACTAGTTTACTATTTAAACAACTTTTACAGACTTATCTTGTACCTCATGACATTTCAGATCTGAATTACATACTTTTGATGGCATGAGTCTCTAAACTCCATTGTTGGGGGTGAGGAGCTCTGCAGCGTCTCAATGATTTAATATAATTCCTTTGTTTCATTCAAACACGCTTGTTCCTATCTAAGATGTTTATTCGCGCCTAACTGTGGAGAAGGTGATGATCCGTGACACTCATCACCTTCCTCAACCCATGAACGTGTGCCTGACAACCACCTCCGTTCTACATCAGATTGAATGAATATCTCTTAGATTCTCCAACAGATCTTGTGGTATAAGGGATTGATGGCAGCATTCATGAGAATCCGGAAAGTCTAAACCTTGTCTGTGGTATTCGAGTAGGATTCCAGGATTGAATGACTGTGACGTGCTTCAAACTTTAACCTGCTGGGCGTTAGTGACAAACGCAAAAGAGGGATTCTATTCCAGTAGGAGCGGGAACCAACCGGTGATTGGCCGTACTGTGACAGAGTGCGTGCATTAGCTTTCACTGCGAGGATGGGAAGTAGCCACTGACAACGGTGACACCCTACAAAGAGTTGCCATGGAAGGAACCTGCGTGTGAGAAGAGGAATTCAAGGAAGAGTAGAAATTCAAAGGAAAAAGCATCTCCAAAACTCCAAATACTCCATTACTGCACAAAGTAACGCTAGTACTCTTTATTATTCCAATATATTCCATAATCCTTATAAACAAATAACTCTGTTGTTCAACTAGCCCAAACAATTTTCTTGAAATCCTGACTAAGACAAATAAAATAAACATTGATTGCTTCAAACCAATAATCTCTGTGGATTCGACCCTACTCACGTAAGGTATTACTTGGACGACCAGTACTGCTGGTCAGTTGAACGAAGTTGATCTTGGACCATATTATATTATCATATTCTATAAAGAGATACAATTTCGTCCACCAAGTTTTTGGCGCCGTTGCCGGGGATTATTGAGTTTCGACCAATTGAAGGCTTATTTATTTCTTAGATTAGGAATATAGTATGATGTTACAGAGTCATTAAATTTGAGTCTTTTATTCCCTTTTCAAAAATATTTTTCGAAAATATTACTTTTTTTCTTATTAATTGTTAATTCTTCGTGAGTCTAGTGTCTTGTTCTAAGTTTGGTGTCAATTGCATCTTTATATCTTTCTTTGAAATTTTCGTGTGAGTGTCCTTTGTTTTCCTTAATCTTCAAGTTGTTCTTTTGTTTTTGTTTGATCTTTAATTTCTTGTTCTGTGTCTTTTCTTGTTTTCTTGTGCTTTTTCAAAACATTAGTTTTTTTTAAAAAAAAAAAAATTTTTATCCATAAAAATAATACATCTTTAAAATACATTACATTTTTTTTAATTCAGTTGGTTATAGTGTTGGCTTATGTTCTTGGCAATTGGGCACTTTCTTTTTAAAATCCTTTTTCAAAAATAGTTTTTCTTGATTTAATCTTGTGCCAAACTTTAAGTTTGGTGTTTTCTTGTTAATCTTTCATATTTTCGAAATTTCATCAAAGTTTTCTAAAAATTTTAAGTTTGGTGTTCTTCCTTGTGTTCTTGGTGTTCTGTGAATCTTCAAGGTGTTCTTGAGTTTTTCTTGTGTCTTGATCTTAAAATTTTTAAGTTTGGTGTTCCTTGGTGTTTTCCCTCAAAAATTTTCGAAAAATAAGGAGCATTGGATCTAAAGATTTTAAGTCTTGTGTCTTTTGTGTGTTTTTTCTCTCTTTCACCATAAAATTCAAAATTCAAAAAAAATTTATTTTCTAACTAATTTTGAACTACTTTTTCGAAAATTTTATATAAAAATTCAAATTTTCAATTTCAAAATATTTTCTTTTTATTTATTTCATTTTTATTTTATTTTTTTTAAAAAAAAAATTTATTTTCATAAAATATTTTCAAAATATTTTTATATATTCCTTCTTTTTTTATTTATTTATTATTCCACAACTATAAAATAAATAATTATCACATATAAATTATCCCTTGTGATCTAGTATGGAAGCAAGTGGGAATGAACAGTCCAAGAGGACTCTGGGGTCATATGCTAACCCCACTACTGCTTCATATGGGAGTAGTATTTGTACCCTCCATTGGAGTTAGTAGCTTTGAGCTGAATCCTCAGTCATTATCATGGTGCAGCAAAACTGCCAGTATTCTGTCTTCCACATGAAGAACCTACAGAGTTTCTGGCACAATTTCTGCAAATTGCTGATACAGTACATGATAAGGAAGTAGATCAGGATGTCTACAAACTATTACTGTTTCCATTTGCTGTAAAAGATCAAGCTAAGAGGTGGTTAAATAACCAGCCTAAGAACAGCATAAAAACATGGAAACAGCTGTCAGAAAAATTCCTGAATCACTATTTCCCTCCAAAAAGGATGACACAGCTAAGGCTAAGCATCCAAGGCTTCAAACAAGGAGATAATGAATCTCTTTATGATGCCTGGGAGAGATACAGAGAGTGCTAAGAAAATGCCCTCTGAAATGTTTTCAGAATGGGTGCAATTAGACATCTTCTACTATGGGCTTACAGAAAAAGCTCAGATTTCTCTGGACCACTCAGCTGGTGGATCTATACTATGAGAAAAAACAATTGAAGAGGCTCAAGAGCTTATTGATACAGTTGCCAGAAATCAACATCTGTACTTAAGCAATGAATCTTTCATGAAAGAAGAAGCTAAAACAGTAACTGCAGAACTCAGTCCAGTGGATCAGGCTAATGAATTCAATCAGCAATTGGACTTTCTAACTCAACAGCTAGCCGAATTCAAGGAATATTACAGGAAACAAGAATGGCTAACAGGAACATGGAAGTACAATTAAAGCAGACAGAAAAACAACTGTCAAGACAAATACAGAAGAATGTAAAGCAGTTCAATTAAGAAGTGGAAAACATTAAATACCTCACTTCAAAGCAGCAGGAAACCGAGAAATGAACAAGTGGATACTCAGAATCCTCCTAAAGACAGTCCGAGCCCAGAAAGGGACAAAGCTGGCGTTCAAACGCCAGTAACAAACAAGGAAGGGGCGTCTAACGCCACTCCAGCTCCACCACTGGCATTCAAATACCAGTGGGGAATCAGTCACATACAAGTGCTGATAACAACCCGTCTAAAAAGGCTTCCCAACCCACTTCTGTAGGTAATAAACCTGCAGCAGCAACTAAGGTTGAGGAATACAAAGCCAAAATGCCTTATCCTCAAAAACTCCGCCAAGCGGAAAGGATAAGCAATTTGCCCGCTTTGCAGACTATCTCAGGACTCTTGAAATAAAGATTCCGTTTGCAGAAGCACTTGAGCAAATACCCTCTTATGCTAAGTTCATGAAAGAGATCTTAAGTCATAAGAAGGATTGGAGGGAAACTGAAAAAGTTTACCTCACTGAAGAATGCAGTGCAGTCATTCTGAAAAGCTTACCTGAGAAGCTTAAAGATCCTGGGAGCTTTATGATACCATGCACATTAGAGGGCACTTGCACCAAGCAAGCTTATGTGATCTTGGAGCAAGTATCAACCTAATGCCTGCATCTACTATTAGAAAGCTTGGTTTAACTGAAGAAATCAAACCAACCAGGATATGTCTTCAACTTGCTGATGGCTCCATTAAATACCCTCAGGCGTGATTGAGGACATGATAGTCAAGGTTGGGCCATTTGCCTTTCCTACTGACTTTGTGGGCTGGAAATGGAGGAGCACAAGAATGCAACTCTCATTCTAGGAAGACCTTTCCTAGCAACTGGCCGAACCCTCATTGATGTCCAAAAAGGGGAAGTAACCTTGAGAGTCAATGAGGAAGAGTTCAAGCTGAATGTTGTTAAAGCCATGCAACATCCAGACACCCCAAATGACTGCATGAGTGTTGATATAATTGACTCTCTGGTAAGAGAGGTCAATATGGCTGAGAGTCTCGAATCAGAGCTAGAGGAATTTAGACTCCATGCTTTCGAAAATGTAAAGATTTACAAAGAGAAAGCGAAAAGATGGCATGATAAGAAATTGTCATCCAAAGTCTTTGAGCCGGGGCAGAAAGTTCGCTATTCAATTCTAGGCTCAAATTATTCCCTGGGAAATTAAAATCCCGGTGGAGAGGCCCATATGTCATTACAAACGTATCACCATATGGATACATAGAGCTTCAGGATAATGACTCTACCAAAAGTTCATTGTTAATGGACAAAGAGTCAAACATATCTGAAGGCAATTTTGAGCAAGAATGCTCAAACTGAGACTTGATTAAAACTCAGTCCAGCAAAAGACATTAAAGAAGCGCTTGCTGGGAGGCAACCCAGCCAATCACAAAATTTAATTTTATTCGTATTGATTTCTTTACAGGTTTGAGTCCAAGTATCTTCAAAAGGTGAAATAGCAATTGGTTGAAGTCACAGAGTTACAGGGAAATTGGAAGCTTACTGGCATGAAAAAGCCAGTAAGAAATACTTTGGGCGTTAAACACCCAAAAGAAGCACCCACTGGGCGTTCAACGCCAGTAAGGGTAGCCTTCTGGGCGTTAAACGCCAAGAAGAAGCATCTTCTGGGCGTTAAACGCCAGAAAGATGCACCTTCTGGGCGTTTAACGCCAATGCTAGCATTCTGGGCGTTTCGAAAAACGCCCAGTAAAGAAGGACCTCCTGGTTCAACGCCAGGAAGAAGCATCACATGGGCGTTGAACGCCCAGGAGAAGCAACATGTGGCGTTAAACGCCCAAACCATGCACCATGTGGGCGTTTAACGCCAGGATGGTGGGAGGAGGTACAATTTCGTTTTTTCTTTGCAATTTTTCAAAATTTTATGTTTCAATTCATGATTTCTTGCATAAACATTTTTTAAATTATCACTTTCAATTCCAAAAGTTTTATCCTAATTTCTAAAATCCAATGATTGCAAATTTTTTTAGATTTATCTTAACCCAAAGAACAATGGCTTTCCAATTCAATCCATCATCTTTTCAAATTTGTTTCCAACACATCTTTAACTCCTTTTAAAAATCCTTTTCAAAATTAAAATTCAATTCTATCTTTTAAATTTTGATTCATATCTTTTCTTTTTTTAAATTATATCTTTTTCTAATCCAATTCTTTTTCAAATATTTTTAATTTATTCTCATATCTTTTAACTCATCTTATCTTTATGTGAAAATGCCTTTCCTTCTACTCTCTCCTTTCCTTTCTTTTGCTTGAGGACAAGCAAACCTCTAGTTTGGTGGATTTGCCATGATCACTGAGCTAAAGCTCATTAAGATCATGGCACCTGAGAGATAGGAAGAGCAAGGATGTGAATCTAAGGGAGCTAAGCGCCAAAGGATTAATCCATGAAAAAGCACCACATATTTAAAGAAGCACCTACTCCTCAAAACAACAGGTTGCTAAGTTCCAATTTTCTTTCCCTTAATTTTCCTGCTTTAACTTGATAGCATTTTTTTAAATTCACCTTAGGAGAATTTAGTAGTAATTAGTATGTCTATTTGATTTTATTTCCAATTAAGCTATAGTTTATTTTTCTCATCATCATCAGGCATGAATAAAGTAGATTTTATTTTAGAATAAAGAAGTAATCTATATTTTTCGAGTTTTTAATAATAAAATTATAATTAATTATATGTGGTGGCAATCTTTTGTTCTCTGAATGAATGCTTAAACAGTGCATAATGTACTTTGAATTTGACGAACATTGGCTCCTGAAAGGATGAGGAACACGAAAAATATCATTGATGATCTGAAAAATCATGAAATTGATTCTTGAAGCAAGAAAAAGCAGTTCAAAAAAAAAAATATATATATTCACAAGCCATGGGCACTAGACAAGAGTAAAAAAGGGATCCAAGGCTTTGAGCATCAATGGATAGGAGGGCCCAAGGAAATAAAATCCAGGCCTAAGCGGCTAAATCAAGCTGTCCCTAACCATGTGCTTGTGTCATGAAGGTCCAAGTGAAAAGCTTGAGACTGAGTGGTTAAAGTCGTGATCCAAAGCAAAAGAGTGTGCTTAAGAGCTCTGGACACCACTAATTGGGGACTCTAGCAAAGCTGAGTCACAATCTGAAAAGGTTCACCCAGTTATGTGTCTGTGGCATTTTTTGTATCCGGTGGTAATACTGGAAAACAAAAGTGCTTAGGGCCACAGCCAAGACTCATAAAATAACTGTGTTCAGAATCAACATACTACACTAGGAGAGTCAATGATACTATCTGAATTCTGAGTTCCTAAGGATGCCAATCATTCTGAAATTTAAAAAGATACAGGGAGATGCCAAAACTGTTCAGAAACAAAAAGCTACAAGCCCCGCTCATCTAATAAGAATCTGAGCTTCAATTAAAACTCTAAATATATTATTTCTTAATTTCTGTTAGAACCTATTTTATTCATCTAGTTGCTGAGGACAAGCAATAGTTTAAGTTTGGTGTTGTGATGAGCGGATATTGTACGCTTTTGGGGGTAATTTCATGTAGATTTTAGCATGTTTCAGTTAGTTTTTAGTAGAATAATATTAGTTTTAGGCAAAAATCATATTCTGGACTTTACTATGAGTTTGTGTGTTTTTCTGTGATTTCAGGTATTTTCTGGCTGAAATTGAGGGAGCTGAGCAAAATCTGACTTAGGCTGAAAAAGGACTGCTGATGCTGTTGGACCTGACCTCCCTGCACTCGAAATGGATTTTCTGGAGCTACAGGAGTCCAATTGGCGCGCTCTCAACGGCGTTGAAAAGTAGACATCCAGGGCTTTCCAGCAATATATAATAGTCCATACTTTGCGCAAGGATAGACGACGTAACTTGGCGTTGAACGCCAAGTACATGCTGCTGTCTGGAGTTAACGCCAGAAAAAACGTCATGATCCGGAGTTGAACGCCAAAACACGTCAAAACCTGGAGTTTGACGCCAAGAAGGCCTTTACACGTGAAAAGCTTTAGTCTCAGCCCCAGCACACACCAAGTGGGCCCCAGAAGTGGATTTCTGCACCAATTATCTTAGTTTACTCATTTTTCTGTAAACCTAGGTCACTAGTTTACTATTTAAACAACTTTTACAGACTTATCTTGTACCTCATGACATTTTCAGATCTGAATTACATACTTTTGACGGCATGAGTCTCTAAACTCCATTGTTGGGGGTGAGGAGCTCTGCAGCGTCTCAATGATTTAATATAATTCCTTGTTTTCCATTCAAACACGCTTGTTCCTATCTAAGATGTTTATTCGCGCCTAAACTGTGGAGAAGGTGATGATCCGTGACACTCATCACCTTCCTCAACCCATGAACGTGTGCCTGACAACCTCCGTTCTACATCAGATTGAATGAATATCTCTTAGATTCCCCAACAGAATCTTCGTGGTATAAGCCGGATTGATGGCAGATTCATGAGATCGGAAAGTCTAAACCTTGTCTGTGGTATTCCGAGTAGGATTCCAGGATTGAATGACTGTGACGTGCTTCAAACTTTAACCTGCTGGGCGTTAGTGACAAACGCAAAAGAGGGATTCTATTCCAGTAGGAGCGGGAACCAACCGGTGATTGGCCGTACTGTGACAGAGTGCGTGCATTAGCTTCACTGCGGATGGGAAGTAGCCACTGACAACGGTGACACCCTAAAAAGAGCTTGCCATGGAAGGAACCTGCGTGTGAGAAGAGGAATTCAAGGAAGAGTAGAAATTCAAAGGACAAAGCATCTCCAAAACTCCAACATATTCTCCATTACTGCACAACAAGTAACGCTAGTACTCTTTATTATTCCAATATATTCCATAATCCTTTATAAACAAATAACTCTGTGTTCAAGTAGCCCAAACAATTTTCTTGAAATCCTGACTAAGACAAATAAATAACATGATTGCTTCAAACCAATAATCTCTGTGGATTCGACCCTTACTCACGTAAGGTATTACTTGGACGACCCAGTACACTTGCTGGTCAGTTGAACGAAGTTGATCTTGGACCATATTCTATTATCATATTCTATAAAGAGATACAATTTCGTCCACCAGTGTTGCCACTGGAGCCACTGCTGCTTTGTTTTTCTATTACTCTCTAAGTCCAGTAGGTAATTTCTTTTTGAAACCCTTGATATATCAGTTTCTGTTATATGTGGTCAATGTTTTGCAGTGTTATTTGTCATAGGGTTGAGTATCGGTGCTTGCATGTCGTGTTTAAAGTTGCTATTGTTTCCTCGGAAATGGTCCGAAGTCGTGGCTGTTGTAGGACGCAAGGGAAAGGGGTTTTAATGGGTTTAGGTTTTGTGAGTTTCGATGAATTGAGGTAGGGACGATTTCTTAAACTTAATTTATTACTAAGAATTGTTTGAAGTCGATATTAATAAGACAAATATATTTTTATGATTTCGCAAGTTTTATGAATTGAAATGAGTTGTCTGGAATGAATATAAATGCTATTTTGAATGGTTTATTGATTGATTGAAGATACTTAGTTGGATTCTGTACTTGATTTAAGGTTATTATGATGATGATTGAATTGTGACTGTTTCTAATTATTAAGTTGGAAAGTTGGTTTGATTAAATAATATGTAAAATAATTTTTTTTCGTTTAGGGTTAATTAGATATTGAAAATGAATCGGCATTTGAAACGATTTGGGATATTAGGAATGGACTTTGTTGATTTATCGGAAATGATTTTAACATTTGAAATTGGTTTGAATTGTTGGTCATGAATTGAGTTTTGGTAGATGATTTCTGATATTGAAATTATTTTTGAGTTATTGGTAATGGTTGAAAAAAAAGTTGAGAAATGTTTTGGTCGGGACCCTTGAAGGGTGGCAAAAGTCCGAGTTTTAAGCGAGGTGCTGGCGAAATTTTTATAAAACTCCAAGACTTTGTTTAAAGCATTTTTTTTTAAAGCAAATCTTTTTTAATAATATTATTTGATTTTGATTTATTACGAAAAGAGTCTTATTTTCAATTCAGTTTATTAAGAAAAGGAATCTCTACCACAGGAGAGCAAATAACAAATATTAAAAGAATATATTAACTAAATGGATCTCTGCTACAAGAGAGTAGAGGGCAAGGATAAAGAAAGAAGCTTTAAGAGATTGTCTGCCACAAGAGAGTAGACGTGACATTGTTTGGGCCTTAGTGCCAAATGTATAGTGGGGACGCCCACACACTGAGAACTGTTTTTCAAATGTAAGCACATTGAAAGTCACACTGTATGCGGCCTAGCCGTAAGGTTTATAAGCACATTGTATGCATCTGGAAAGTCATATCTGGGACTGGTACTCAGGTAATGTCGGGAGCGGATAGGCAACCGACACACGAGCTCATGGCCTACGTTAGGGATAGGCATACATCATGTTGCATTTGTGTGCTTTGAGTGTGTTTAAGTGTTTTAGTTTGCTTATTTGATGAATTCTGTTTAACTGGTAACTATGATACTTGCTGTAACTGTTCTGTATATGTGTTTGCCTTAAATTTGTTTGTGTGTGATTGATTCTATTGAGATTAAGTTTCGATGGTGAATTATGTTGATTTGGGCAAGAGGCCGAGATTTGATTATGTATTGGGCCGGAGGTCGTGATTGGTTATGTTTGGACCGGAGGCCATGATTGACTGGATTAGAGATAAGTTTTGGTTAAAATGTTATTTTACATGGAATTTTTGTAAGAGAAATACGAATTTTAGATTTGAATAACAAATTGATAAATCACTATGTCTTGAAAATAGTTTTCAATTATAATATCTTCTTACTACAATTCTCAAAACCCTCTGCTGAGAACCCTTTCGAGGATGATGTTCTCACCCCCTACAGACTTCTCCTTTCAGGGAACAGACGAAAAAGCTCATGAAGAATTTTTTAGTTTAGCTTATGCGATATGGATGTATTAGTTTAGTTATTATTTATTCTTCCCTCGCCATTAATATTATAATTTTGTAAGAGGGATAGGAGTTGTATGATTTGTATGTATATAATAGTATAAGTTACTTGAGGAAGAAGTTTTGTTTATGTATATGCTTATTTGTTTTATTTTAAAAGTATTTTTTCCAATTTTTTTTATCAAATAAAATAGCGGCACGGTTTCGAGTCAAAGGTTCATATTTTATTATTAAGTACATGAAGTCGTCGTAATACCTCTTGCTATCAGAGTGGCACAGCAGGAAGCATGACATTCTGATAGTGAGGGTGTTACAGAGAGCCAATCAAAACTGCCTTCGGTGGAATCACAAGCACATATAAAGTCATGAAGAGGCACTAACAGGCATTTAACTAGAGTAGGCAGCCATTGTTGAAGGTTGAGGATTCCGGTTTGAACCTCCTGAACGACATACCACATCTACAAGTTTGGCCAACAGCTCAGGAGTCCTCACCTCAGAAAACTACCGATAATGGAATAAAATTTGCAAATTTTTGTCACTGTCTATGATAAAGGAATCATACTTCATATCATCCCGCAACACAGAAATTGGAATTCTATAGAATAACTTCTCCACCCGTTTCATGCCTTGCATCCCCAATTTTTGGATTATAGCATTCTGAGACTCGGTGAAACTAGTTGAATGTTTGAAAAAAATACTAAGTGGATTCCTATCAGTAAATTTAATTCCAAAACAATCTTTTTCTTAATCGACTCTCTGTAGTACATCAGAACTAAAAAACTATCATTATTAGCCATTGTGACTTCCACTCTAATGAATCAATAACGTTCTGATCATTTTTATATAAGAACGAATCCTTTATAAATCGAATTAAACTAATTCGATTTATATAACTTGCTGGATATCATAGTATTCGAATTAAGTAGACTCGATTTACTTTGGTTATTTCAAACTCTAAATTGAAACAACATGTATCATTTTACTCATTGATCTTTCCTCCTTATAAATCGATGTAGGTTATTTCGATTTACTGATGCACTTAGTAAATCGAGTCTAACTCATTTAATTACTTGTTTTTTAGTAAATCGATCTTAATTCGATTTTATATTGTACATTTATAAACGAAGTTTATCAGTTTCAATTTATATAGATCTAATTTTAAAACAGAACATCCATGTAACATTTTGAGTTTTGGAATTTTAGTGTAATATTGAGTGGTATTTAATTATATTATTTATGTGATTTATCCTATAAAATAATTAACGATATTACTATGGCATTAATTAAGAGTATTTTGATATACATATTTCTAAAGATATTTGGTGTTCTAACTTCTAATATACATTTGAAAAAATCTTAGAAAACTATCCAATTTTCTTTGCCATGTTGTGTGCATATAAGCAGAAGACATATTATTATTAAAGGATTATTAGATGTTCATAATATGTGGCGAAAACAATAATAAAGTAATTCATAATAAAATTTTGAGTGTTTAAGATTTTATCCAAATAATACATATCATATATAAATATCTAAATATGTTTTATAGTAAAGATGATTTTTTTTCAATTTTATAAACGTGCTATGCATATT
This sequence comes from Arachis stenosperma, assembly GCF_014773155.1. Lineage (NCBI taxonomy): Eukaryota > Viridiplantae > Streptophyta > Magnoliopsida > Fabales > Fabaceae > Arachis > Arachis stenosperma. The sequence goes on from NC_080379.1 coordinate 153,177,812, forward strand.
TATATTGAGACCAATTTTTGCTATTAATTTTTTTATCAATAAAAATCAGATCTAATTTAAAAAACGCTTTATAATTCATACCACCAAGAAATTATTTTTTAAGAATTATTAAACTCATGTATATTTAGTATATAAATGTAAATAAACAAAAATAGTGTGTTTCCTTTACTAGTGCTATACATATATAGGATAACGTCAGCACTAATTATATGAACTTAAAATAACTTCGGTTAGAATCTTATTTAAACTAAAATTTTAAATTTTAAAATTGTTCAGTTGCTCGTTAAGATTTTGGATCAATTAGATGGCGAATTGAGAGCAACAACTAGATTCGGACTTGAATGAGAGCTATGCGATGAAAGGTGCTGCCATGATCGTTAGTGGGTGGAGCCACCTGCAAGTAAAGATACTCTGATGTTAAAATAAGTGTCCGTACGATGAGACGGTTAATTAAAATAAAGATGACGTACTTTAGAAGAAGGATAAGTCTCTCTCTATTTATACGTTATATTTGGATAAACTATCTAACTTAAACCTATTTGTTTAAAAGCTTCTGCCAACTGTCTAAATCTTTATTGAAAGAAAGTGACCACTACTAGAAAACTAGTTATTACAGACGAATATTTCCGACGGATTTTATCCTACGGAAATACAGAGAGAATTTCAGAGGGATTTTTTGTTGAAAAACAAAAAAAATGGATTAACATAAATTACAGACGGAAAAGAGAATCCGTCGATAATTCCGTCGGAAAAATTAATTTTTTTCCGTGAAAAATGATTACAGACGGATTTTCCGTCTGTAATTAAATAGACAAAACTCTATGTTTCATTAAATTATTACAGACGGAAAATCCGTCTGTAATTTAAAATTTTCTGTCGAAAATATTGAATTAAACCCAAATGAAACTCAAGCTTCTTCCAGCTTCTTCCAAATGAAACACGGCTTCTTCTTCTTCTCTCCGTAGCACAAGCTACTTCTTCTCTCCATGGCTGCTACTTCTGCTTCTTCCGCCGCTGCCGCTGCCGCTGCCGCCGTTGCGTCGCATAATCTCTCTCTGTCATCCCTTGCATCGCACGAGATCCCTCCGCCGCCGCTCTCGTCGCATCTACTCCCATCGTCGCAGAGCTCTCTCTGCCGCGCTCTCATCGCATCTGCTCCCTCTGGCTCCTCTTCCATCTAATTTCAACTCGCTCTCTCAGTTCTTCTCGTACCCATATCAAATTTCAGGTATATATATCCTGATTTTGTGATTTTGTTCTTCGTGATAAATTTTAAGGCTCAATTTTTTATGCCAGTTTTAGGTTTATCATACTCTACTTTTGTGCTTTGTTTAAATCTGCAGGTTTACTCTAATTTTGATGAATTATTTTCTGCAATCGAAGCTTTTTTGACCTAAAATTCATGGTAGGCCATTGCTTTCTATAGTTTTTAACTTTCATAGTTTGATATTGATTTTGATGACGTTGGCTCATGGTAAACTAATCTTATTTTAATGTTTCTTTCAGAAAGGAAAATCAGATTCACTTAGAAAGTTCCCTTCTAAATCTTGTCCTTTAAGATACGGAACAACAAAGATTCAAGAAGATGCCCTCACTCTGTTTCAAGCTGCATTACGTGAATTTTTGGGCTTTTGCAACTCTAAGACTCATGGGAATGAAAATAACAACTGGGGAGTTACATCACTGTCTGTTTCTACTAGTAAGATTGTCCCCATACCATCTGTAAGTTTGAACTGCTTCAGTTACAAATTTTTCTCTCAACCTTAGAACAGTAAGCACATCATAAGGTTTTGAAATGCTTATTATAGCATTGATATATCTTATCAATAAGCTATATGTTCAATGTTTAAGTGCATACTTGTCAGCTTACCCTTTAAAACTTTTTCTTTTCGATGATCGTAACTCCTTATCAAGTGATAGCTGTTTCTGTCACAGTGGTATTGAAATTTTTATCAAAACTGTATGTTTCCAGGGGACACATTCCATTGTAAAATATTTTGGTGGGCAAGTTCCATCTAGCTCATCATTTAATCAACCACTAGGCAATGCATTTGATGAAGCTGTACCATCATCTCCGTCAGGTTTTCTATAATCCCAGTTGTATTAATTATGAATTATTTGTTCTCCTACATTGATTCTACTCTAATTTGATGGGTGTTATATGCTTAGCAGGTAGTGAAAATTGTTTAGGATTAATTTCCTATGAATTACAGCAAAATTATCCTGAAGGAGATACGGAAATTAAGAATTCAGAGGCTTGTTTGCATGAACAGGTTTGTCAAACAAGCATACATCATAATCTTGTTTAGTTCTCATTTTAGTCAGTTTTCTTAATGGAGTAACCTAGTAATGCTATGTTTATGCATTAGGTTGGCACCATCCTGTCCAAAAAAAAAAAAAAGATGGTATTGTGTAACACCACCTATAATGGATTTCATAGACAAACATGGTAGAAAGATCTCTTACTGTTTGTTCTATTAAGCATGATATGCATTTATAATGTGTGGAAGATAGTTTATGTTTTTCTTTTAGACCAATATTCAAGGAATTCAATTCACACACACAACCACCCTTTGCTAACACAGATCAGGCATGTACTTCCTCGTTAGTTAATCATTTTTTATTTTTATTTTAAACTTGATATAGTAAAAGCTTTCATCTTCTTTCTTTAATGTGTGTTTATATATATATGATGATGATTTTGATGGGTTTCACATTTTTACTCTAGCGATTCACAACATTGTAGTATATTTCAATATAAAATTTAAATTAATGTAGCTTAAATTTAAAATATGAGAATGTTAAATTAAATGATCAGATAGAATAATAAGTAATAACCTTTAAACTATTTGTCTAGTGCTTAATGTTAGTGATCATCTCCACCTAACAAGGCCAAAAGTTGCATATCTACCAAGCACTAATTAAAAAAAGACAAACTTGTTCTCTACTTCAAATGCTTTTGAGCGGAAAAGTAGGCCCTGTAATCAATCTTCCTTCATGCAGGATCCATTGTGTAATTTATCCAGGAAAGTAGATAGCTCGCCCAAAGAATCCTCCCTTGAGTCACCTGCAGGTACTGTAGCATACTGGTTTCAGCATGTTATTTTCCTATTTTCTCTATTATTTTTCTTCAGAGATAATAATTGGGGTAAGTTTTTTATTCAGGAAGTGAAAACAGAACAACAAAGAGTGAACTATATAGAGATTCACCTGCAAAAGATCATAGGCCTCTTTCTAGTACACCCAGTTTGAAAGCAGTTGAGAAGAAAAAGACGGCAGGAAATAACCTTAAGGTATGCTTTGCCACACCATCTTAATGAATTTATTGTTAAGAGATTAACCTGCTATCATTTCAGAACATTGTCAAGCATGGGTTTGGAAGGTGAACTTTCTGGAGATATCGGATCACTATCCGAATTGGAGACTTTGTAAGTATTTTGTTTTCATTGCTTGTATACATTTCATTTCAGTGTTTTCTTGCTAGCAGTTTGTGTGCAGTTTCCACTCTATTTGAATCTGTATTTTTTTTCCAACTAGGGATCTTTCTTACAACAAGGACTTGACTGTGCCACTTCCAAGAGCCATTGGAGAGTTGAGGAAACTGTCAACCTTGTAAGACAGTACTGGTTGTTCAATTAGTATCACAAATCTTAATTGATTTTGATGAAACAATTCTTAACAAAGATAGATGGTTTCTCGTTTATCTTCAAAATTCTTGTTGGCTGTAGTTTCAATGGTCTTATTCCAGATGAAATCGGATTTCTGAAGGAGCTTTACTTTATGTAAGGATTGTCACTGAATGATTGCTTCATGTTTAAGAAACTTGTTTATATTTTCTATCAGAGGTCTTTTCCTTAGTATCTTTATCTTTTGTAACTTAATGATTTCTTGGATCATGGTCTAAATCAGTTACTTTGAATTGCAGATCCTTAAATTCCAATAGCTTCACTGGGAGGATTCCACATTCTATTGGTAATCTATCGAACCTATATTGGTTAGATTTAGCTGCCAATGAGCTTCAAGGACCTATACCAATTTCTAGTGGCAGTGTACCTGGTCTTGATAAGTTGCACCATGCCAAACATTTGTGAGTCAACTCTTTTTATTTTCTGCAATAAATGGCTTACTACTTTTATGTTGAAAAATCCATCTAATACATGTTACATGCAGTCATCTTGGGAAGAATAATCTCTCAGGCAATATTCCTCCTCAACTTTTTAGCTCGGAAATGGCTCTGATTCATCTGTTACTAAGAAGCTCCTCCGCACCAACACCAACCTCGTTCATACCCCATTCTAGGGAACCATCCTCCCCTGAAGCAGAAAGGGTTCTTCAATTTTCTTGAACAAGATCATTTGCCAGTCCAAGACAAAACTTGCCTGACTCATCAGATCATCGAAGCCCAACAAAGCACGACAACAAGAGTCGCATACCACGTAGTAATGTGCTCAAGAGTCAGCATGGTACCAAGATCAAAGAAAGTGACCAAGTGATTAACACAACAAAAGGAAAACCTTCAATCAGAGAACTCTTCTCAGTCTCAGGTTTAGATAGGCAAGTCCTAGTAGAATATGATGAAGATGATGGTGAAGAGAAAAAGAGAGGTAATAGAGGAGTGATGGTGGCAAGATATGTGGTGGCAGTGGAAGAGTCCCAGATGGAGGTGGCTGGGAATCAGATAAGACTGATGCTTATTACCAAACCATGATTCAAGCTAACCCCAACAATGCGCTTCTGCTTGGAAATTATGCTAATTTCTTAAAAGAGGTAAAGCTTGTTTTTGAAACTTATCAATACATGGAAGATCTAAAAAAACTATTGTGCTCTGTCTATGAATGGTTCACTGATATTCAATTTGCAAATATAGGTTTGTAGAGATTATCCTCAAGCCGAGAAGTATTTTGAAAGAGCCATTTTGGCTAATCCTGGTGATGCAACTGTTTTGTCACTCTATGCCGATTTAATTTGGCAAATAGAGAAGGATGCTGATCGTGCTGAGGGCTATTTTGATTAAGCTGTTAAAAGCGCCCCTGATGATTGGTAAGATATATACCACTATTTCAGCACATGGATGATCTGGTCTTAGAGAACATTTGTGACCGTGTGAGGAAAGCTAGGATGATGAAGAAGAAGCAGCAGCAGTAGAAAATTGTTCAAATGAGTTAGGAAATTGAATAGGAGTTGCTTGCAACATAGTTCTTTTAATTTACTAGTATGAGAAAAATTATTTAGAACCCTTTGGATACCCATTAACAACTTTTAATTTACTCAATACACTTTGTTGATGTATGGTGGTTATTTATTATTATAGTTGATATATCAATATACTTTGTTTATGTTTTGAATTATATTGACTTGTTTGTTTATTTTTTGAAATATTATAAATATTTGAATATAAATTAGATAAAAATTTGTATTAAATTTATATTTATTTTGTATGAAAACAAGCTTATTTTGTAATTGAAAAAATTAAAAAAATTAACTTTACCTTACTGACGGATTTACAGACGGATTTTCTGTCTGTAATCAGAGTGGGAGATGATTTTCTAAAGTTCAAATTACAGACAGAAAATCCGTCGAAAAATCCATCTGTAATTACAGACGAAAAATCCGTCTGAAAATCCATCTGTAATTACAAACGGAAAATCCGTCTGTAATTACAGACGGAAAATCCGTCGAAAAGTTCGTCGCCTTCGGAAAATAGATGGAGAATTTACAGAGGGAAAATCCGTCGGTAACTGGTAAAAATCCGTCTGTAATTTTCCGACGGAAACAAAATCCGTCGGTAAATAATTTCCGACGGAGCTTTTACAGAGGGACAAAATCCGTCGGTAATTTTGTCGGTAACCAAAAATTCGTCTGTAATAAAGACTAAATCTGTCTGTAAATCTGTCTATATTAATCTATTTTCTAGTTGTGGACGTGCATGTCACTTATGCGTGCAAAGGTCGAGGATCTATCGGATCGGTAGTCCGTGACATAGACTCCCGGCTCTTATTGAACTGAGCCAAAACAAAAACTCATCATAAAATAGTTAATTATTCTTAGTCATAGTTACCATTTTTCATTGATATAATAATAATAATAATAATAATAATAATAATAATAATAATAATAATAATAATAATAATAATATTGGGCTCTTAGTGCCAAAAAAACATATAGAAATATTCTCTTAAGTAGTTACTATCATTATTCGTTTGATCAAATCAAAATAATAATTAAAAAATATTTAGTAAAGAGCAGGACATTTTTTTTTACTATATGACTTCATAGGTTTACTAAATAAGTAATGAATTAGTCATGCTGATGAATTTACTAATGAAAGTTGTATCTAGAAACAACACTCCTTATTACTTAATAATATGAAGTAATATGTATGCATATATGTATGTATGGACTAGAAAAAACAATATATTTTCTTTCATCAAAAGCCTTAATATGGTATAATTGGCAAAATTAATTTGTTGCTATTATTATTATTATTATTATTATTATTATTATTATTATTATTATTATTATTATTATTATTATAAATTCATGAATGAGGAATTTATTTTTTCACTCATTTAATTTCTTCAGTCAAGACATTATTTAAGTAGTGTATAATGTTTAGAAGAGAAATTGAGACTGAAAAATTAAAATTGAAAGACTAAAATTAGTGACTAAGACTGAAATAAATTTTAGTATTATATTTAATATAAAGTGTACAAAATAAAATATGTCTAATATCTTTTTTGATTTGAGATACAATTAGAGGCTAAAATATTTAAAATAACTAAAATATCCTTATTAATTAAAAAATAAAAAACTCTAAATCCACCCACGCACCCCTTTCCCTCTCCTTCTCCCCTTTCTCTCTTTCTTCAACGTCAAGCTTTGCCATCACCCTCGAGTTCTTCCAACACTCTCACTCGCTCTGCCGTCACAATCAAGCTATTTCTTCACCGTTGCCTTCACAATTGCGAGGTAGACAGAGCCAAACCCACCATAGCCAATTTTACACTTGGGGTCGAATTCATTGCACCTCTGTTCTCTATGCTTGCTGATGATTCGCCGTGCCGTACCTGTTCTCTATGCTCGCCGCGCCGTCACTGTTCTAGTTTCACGCTGCCGTGCCACCTCTATGTCTCATTATTCTTTTCTTTTCTATTCTGAGATTGTTATTTTTTATGCGATTGTTATTATTTTTGGTATTATTGTTGTTATTATTGAATCTGATTTATGAAATTATTTTGTTGTTATTAAATTTAATTTATGAAATTGTTGTTGTTGTTGAATCTGATTTATGAGATTATTGTTCTTCTTGTCAGCACTATTGTTGTTGGTGGCGGAGGTGTAGTGGTGGAGTGAAAGGTGAGGTGGGGTTGGGTAGTGGAGGGAGAGGTGGAGTGAAGTTGGGGGTGAAAGATAATTTAGGAATATGAAATTTTGAATGAGGGCATTTGAGAAAAAAAGTTATTAAAGTTTCAATTCTCATCTCCAAAAATTTCAGTCTCTTGTGTTCTTATTTTTTGGAGATACTAAAATACTGAAATTTTGGAGATAAAAACTAAAATTTTAGTACCAATCTTTGAACTAACAAATATGATAATAAATCTCAGTCCCTCAATTTCTGTCTCAATACCTCAAAACGAATGCTACTTCAATTTTATCATTGTAATCATAAAACTCAAATTCATTTCCAAGAGTTGATGGATTATTTATTGACTAATTATTAAATGTACAAAAATTTAAATTATATTCAATATATATTCAACTAGAAACTATCTGTAATCGAAGTATATAAAAATATTTTAATATTATATTTATCATAAAAATATCTTGTTGACAAATTATGAGATAATAATAAATATTAAAAATTTTAGTCACCAAAAAAAATAAATATTAAAAATTTTCAATAGAGTAAATAGATAAAATAAAATTTACATGAAAGAATTTGAGATGGACAAAAGTAGACATCAAAAAATTAAAATTATAAAGCACACACCAAAAATATGGTTTTTAATTTACATATGGAACCTCAGCTGGTGAAGTGCGCTGATATGGGGGAGGGGAGTGCTACACAAAATGGTGGTGTCAGGGGGGAACAACTCGGACCCTCCGAGTTCTAAACCAAACTCGCACCGTCCGAGTTCCATGCAATCCCCTGTAGCAAGTTTCGAACTCGGACCCTCCGAGTTGAAGAAGCTCACGGACCGTCCGATTTCTGAAGAAGCCAATCGCACGGTCCGAGTTCCTACTTGCACTTAACACGCGTCGCTCTCTGGTTTTCTCCCGAACGGTGCCCCTCTTTGAATAAAGAAACCCATTTGCTCTTCTCTCACCATCCGAAAACGAAAGCTACACACAAAGTTCACTCTCAAACATTCTTCTTCATTTCTGAAGCTCATCTTTGCATGGTGGAGGAGAAGCAATCATGCCCAAAAAATATAAAATTAAAGATGTTGATCGATGTGAGATTCATATTATTCATTATCTCAGTGATCCTGATTATGTAAGTATTTTTTAATTATTTTTAAGTTTTAAAAATTTATTTATATTTATAATTATTAATATTAAGAATTTAATTATTATGATGGTGATTGTTGGTAAAAAATGCAGTTGATAAATAAAAAAAATAGATGGATTATGACTAATATTTCAATATTTCTTAAATTTTTTAAATTTTTTTTGCATATTTTTAATAAGAAATATTATTATTAATAAGAAAACATTATCATTATTAATGATGAAAAGATTTCGGTAGGTATAAAAGAAGAAGTAAATAGATCTCTTATTCATTAGAGAATGTTAATTTTTTTAAATTTTTATTAATTTTTAGTATAATTATATGTTTTAGTTAATTAATCATATTTAAATATTTATTTAAAAAAGTAAGTATAACTGTTAGAGAAGAATTTAAATGTTAATGTTATTGTTATTGGTATTGTGACTGAGAAAAATGTTAATGTTTAATGATTAATAGGACTATTTTAATTAAGCCATGCTATTTTTTTAATTATGACAATGTTTATAGTTTTTAGAATATGAATGTTAATATTTTGTAGAATTGTTGATGATGGCATATACTGATTGTTAATATTTTTTATTATTGAGGAAAAAATGTGTTTCGCAAATGAGTAATTAGTATTAGATAATATTTAAATTGTTGTAATATTGTTGAGAATATTCGTTAAGAATAAATAAATGTATAGGTCATGACTTTTATTTTTAATTATTAATAATTTTAAGGATTAATTAAATAATTTTAGAAGTTAAAAGAATTAGTTATATAAGGATTTACTGAAATGATTGATGATGGTAAGTTAGTAACTATTAATTATATGACTAGTTATTTGTTATGTTTTTTGTAGAAATTAAGAATGTTGACATGTAACCACCCAGTTCCTCCGGATCGGTACAACGATAGGGTGGAGGAGCATTTACGAATTACTGGGTTCTATCATGTGTCTCAGATTGGGATAGTTCAGTGTCAGAAAGTATTGGTAAATGCTCTAATCGAACGTTGGCACCCAGACACACATACGTTTCACCTTCCCATTGGTGAATGTTCCGTGACTCTTGAAGATGTGGCTCTAATACTTGGTCTTCCCACAGATGGTCTTCCAGTCACAGGGATGACAATGAGTAGTTTTGAAGCCATGGAGGCAGAGTGTCTGCTTCAATTTGGGGTTGCACCTCGTAGAGAGAACTGTAGATCAAGCTGCATAAAACTGACATGGCTCCGGAATCTAAAAGAGAATTTAGAATTGAATGATGAAATCAGTATACAGAGGTATGTGAGGTGTCATATTATGTTGCTGAAGTTATTTATGTATTAGCCATGTGGACTATGTAATATTGTATCATAATAGCCTAATATGCTACATTAGATATTTTTCTATTAATGTATTAACCATCGTATTATATAATGCTACAGATATGTTATAATATTAGATTGTCATTAATTACTAGGTATGTGAGGTGTCACATTATGTTGCTGATTGGGACGATACTGTTTGGGGATAAGTCTGGGGCAGGTGTGCACTGAAAATTTCTACCATTGCTTCGTGATTTTGTCAATATTGGACAGTATAGTTGGGGTTCGGCATGCCTAGCACACCTTTATAGGGCGTTATGCAGGGCATCTCATTATAACTGTAAGGAAATAGATGGTCCACTAACACTGCTGCTGGGTTGGGCTTGGATCCGATTGCCATATCTATCGTCGCTTCCTAGAGAACCCCGCAATTTTCCACTTGCAAACAGGTAATATTATGTTACAATGTATCCATTTCTTGATATTTAAGATTCAGTTGAGCTAATTGAGGACATCGTATTAGGTGGCGTAACTGGGAGCGTGGTGACCGACGATATAGATATCTGAAGCTAGCTCACTTTAGGAAGGCCTTTGATGAACTTCAGGAAGGCCAGGTGTGTTTTAATTAAAGAAGCATTACTTTTGGAAATATTGGGCTTCGACAAAACTATCAGTCATTGTGTTAGAGTTATGTATTGTGTGTTGTAATCATGAGTTTTCTTTAATTTTTCAGTTTGTCTGGGTTGCCTATGCTGTGGATCGTGTGGATCCGAATATAATTCCTGCTGAAATATACATGCAATCGGTTGTCTGGAGCGCTACAGTTCCATTGGTGTCGTTTGAATGTATCGAGTGGCATGCCACGGATAGGTTCAGGCGACAGTTCGGTTTCGTTCAGGGAGTACCTTCTCAGGGACAGAATTTGGATAAGGCTCATGGAGAGATTCTGACTGGACCTAAAAATCTTAACTGGGCCACGACACCGACTCATTCAAATTGGGTAATGCATTGGACCAATAGGTATCACTACGTTCTTTCTGAACTTCCCATGCCTTCACAGCATCCGTTGGATACCTACCTGAACTGGTACCGATCAAAATATGGGGACCGCTTAGCCTTGTCGAATCTTGCGGGTGAAGAGAATGATGAAGGTAACCAGGATCTGGATGTGGGCAATGAGGATATGGATGAGGGTAATGAAGATACCGATGAGGGTAGTCAGGATATGGATGAGGACAATGAAGAGCAGGAGCAACATATATCACCTCCAATTCCGCCTCCACAAGAACAACCTCAAGCCTTAACCCAGTATCTACCTCAGACACAGTTCACCCCATCATTTCCAGTACAGCAACAATATTGGGGTATGTCACAGTTTGAAATAGGTGATGGAACTTCTTTTAGCCAGTTGCTTGGGTTCATGTCTGCAGATGGAGCACATTCACAATATGGCGATCAGCCTGAGTTCATGCCTGGCAGGTATTCGTTGGATGCAAGGTATCCAGGCCATACCTCATCCGTTGCTTCTGGAGGCTTTGTATCTGTTGACTCTAGTAGGAGTGAGGGTGGACGAGGTGTTCTAAATAGTCAAAATCCTAACCGATGTAACATAGGACTCATTGAGGAAGATACTAACGCACTCGAACAAGAAACCGATGCGTATCTAGTAGATGACCCGGATGAAGAGGGCGATGACGACGAGGATGAAATTGAAGAGTTCGATGAGGATGAAGAATCTCGCAACGATGGTATTATGTTTACTATTTTGCTTTACATATTCCATGACTTATTTACTTTCTTTGCATAAATGGCATATCTTATTGGATTTTGCTTCTTGATTTGTGTTATTTATGTTAGTATTTGAATATGTAATGTGCTACACATATTTGTTTATTCAAAATTGTTTACAGGTCAGGCACGCAGTCCATATGACAACGTCAAAGGTTAGAATCTAAGGATTGATCCGCCACGTCGGAGTGCTAATCGTTTCACCCCTTCTGTCTTCAAAAAAGCGGCCAAGAAATGCAAGAACCTTGTGAAGGATGTAAAGTGGAAAATGAGAAAATAGTTCTTTCTTTTTGTTTAGAGTTATTTGTATTTGTTAAACTTTATGTATTGATGACTTTATGTAATGTTATGAGTTATATGTATTTGTTAGACATTATGTACTGATGACTTTATGTAATGTTTAGAGTTATTTGTATTGGTTAGACATTATGTAATGATGAAAATATTTTATCATTTAGACTTATTTGTATGTGTTGGACCTTGTATAGAGTACTTTATATGTGTTGGACATTATTGATGTATTAGCCATCTGGAGCATGTAATAATGTCTCTTAAAACCTTAATATGATACTACAGATATTTATCAATTGATATACTAACCATCATATTATATAATGCTACAGATATGTCATAATACTAGAGTGTTATTAATTATAAGGTTACATATAGCAGGTCATGTTACCTCAATTTGCTCAGTCAGGTTTTTTTATACAATATCATATTAAAAATGTGAACCTAGGGGGCTTCTCTGTTGGTATTTGAACCAACATACCGACGGCATCTGCTTCGACTATGTCCCTCAACACCACATAGAGTACATCGCCTAGGACGACGTAACATCCTCGTGTCCATTTCATTCAGAAAACGCGTCATCCTAGGGCGACCTTTTGACACCCGTCGCATGTATGGATTCGGTATGAACCGAGGTCCGTTGTAAGCAGGCCATGTAGTAGGATTACCTAGTGGCCTAAACCGTGCTCGGTACACCCGCCGCACTTGATCCATCTTATACACATCATGAACATAAAGTCGCCAATCAAGTCGTTGGTTGGCACAACATGCGAACACATGTCGACAGGGGATCCAGTCCACCTGGAACTCACCACAGTCACATCGAAGGCTACGTAGATCAACTGCAAACTCTAGCCCACTTGGCATCTCACGAACCTCAAAGACCTCATTCTGGCGGTCAAAGCAACTAACCTGTATGTTTCCTGATGCAAGTTGGTTTGCATGCAACTTCGATGTCACTATCTCAGAAAACACATGGCCAGCATTGATCCGGGCTTCCGCCTCCGCTCTTTTACGGGTGAACAACTCATTTAGCCTGTAGAATGTTGCCTTCACAAGAGTAGTAATGGGAAGATTGCGGGCACCCTTCAAAACTGAGTTGATGCACTCCACTAGATTCGTCGTCATGTGACCCCATCGGTACCCGCCATCAAAGGCCAGTGCGTACTATTCGCGAGGAATTCGGTCTAACCAAACTGTGTATGCCTCGCCGCGGTCCCTTAAACGCTGGTAACGCACTTCGTACTCCCGCACCGTCCTCGAATATCCTAGCAGATCAAAGCATGTAGAAAGCAAAGTAATTAAAATCAACAGATTTATTTAAGGCACATCTATTAATAATTTGCTTAAATTTAGTAAATGTTTACCGATGTTAACGACCAATTTTTGTAGATAAGGTGCCTTGAATTTTCTCAGAAAATTCGACTCTATATGCCTGATGCAAAACATATGAAAAGCTCTAGGAGGTGACCAAGCTCCGTTACTTCGTTCGACAGCTGCATTGATGGACTCGTGCCTGTCAGATATTAGACCCACTCCATCCCGAGTAACAACATGTTGACGGAGGTTACTTAGGAAAAAATGCCATGCATCAGAAGTCTCACCCTCAACAATAGCAAACGCAATCGGAATGATATTGTTGTTTCCATCCTGGAAAACTGCCACAAGCAGACAACCCTTATACTTTCCGTACAAGTGAGTACCATCCACCTGGACAATTGGCTTACAATGTCTGAATGCCCTAATACAAGGGTAATAACTCCAGAATACACGATGCAGTACCCGAATATCACCCACCAAGTCATCGCCTTGATATGCAGACATAGTCTCAAAATGGACAACAGCTGATGGCTCCTTGTGACACATGGCCTCAAACCATATAGGCAAGGCTTCATACGATGCTTCCCAACCTCCAAATATTTTTTCTATTGCCCTCTGCTTAGCCAACCATGCTTTCCGGTAACTGACAGTGTAGTTGAATTTCAATTGCACTTCTGCTATTATCGATTTTACCTTTAAGGAGGGGTCAACTTCAACCAGTGGCTTTATTGCTTCTGCAATTGTGATAGAGTCCAGTTTCGAATGATCCTGTGAAATGGTGGCTGTGGTACAGGTGTGGCTACCATTATACCTCCTTATAACCCAACAGTACTTCCTGCTGATCAAGCTAACCCTGATAAGCCAATCACACCCTGACCCATACTGTGTACACTTGGCATAAAATGTCAACGGCTCAAACTCATATACCTGGTAGTCTACGCTTCGTCGTATGGTATACTCCTTAACCACCTTAATAACAGCTTCCCTGGAACTGAACTCCATCCCAACGACGAATTCACCGTCTGCGATCATAGGAATTTCTGCTGGGACAAATGCCATAAGATAAATTTCATTAATATGCAGCAAATGTAAAAAACCAGTATGCTTTAAATAAAAAACGTTCAACATTTTATGATATCACACTAAACAACATAAGCACATCAGCAGCAAATGTAAAAAACCGGACCGACCGGCCGGTTCGACCGAAAAACCAAACAAACCGTGCCGGTCCTGTCCGGTTCATGCCATTTGAACCGTACAATAGATCGAAGCTGTGCCGATAATTCTTACAAACTCATGCAATTTGCTACAACCATATCTTATACAACATAAATATTATTTCCTAATAAACACATGAAGCATATAAAAGAAAAAAATAAATTCCTTAACGGGTCGAGGACCGGTTAGATCCTGACAACTACGACACAGAACGCATGATTAAATAATGCTAAAAAAGGGTAAAATCTTCATAACTCAATCAATGACTAACTACAAAAACACTTATACCACAATTACGTACCTGCAGTCATATATTCCGGAAATTCAGGAACATGCATGGCTTCCAAGTCTAAAACTCGCATGAATGATTGCTCCTCAAACGGCACTTCGTTTGCAAGTGCATTTGCCACTTCTGTCACATCTGGGCACATGGTTCTCTCACCTTGATCTTCATCACCATCTGGAACAGCAAATTCATAGTTGCTTTCGAACTCTTCTTCACTGTCACTATTATAATCTTCCTGTAGAATATTCCGGTCAGTCTCAGATTGTTCAAACTCAACATACAACTCGATGAACGAGATCTGAGACCGGTTTTCAATATACATTGAAAACATCTCCTGCATGCTTGCATCGTCCGTCACATATTTGGATTGATACTGTACGAATCCACCAAACACCTATATGGGATATCTGTATAGAATACATGATATATTTCTTGCCCTCTCAGAACCAATTTTTTCACAGATTACTCCTTTTAGCTCCTCAAATGAGATAATAAAAGGAATAATAATATCTACTGGGCTTTCACAAATAAATTTTACTCCTTCAGCCGTTTCTAACAAAATCTGACCAAAATAAAATAATTTTAGCAATACTCTGTCACTCATTTTTTTCACTCACCATAAAAGAAACATAAGCTTAGTCTTAGATACTACATTATCAAAATCAAAACTGAAAAAAAGAGAGAGTTTTGAAGAAGAAGGAAGACGCAGCCGTTGAAGAAGAAGGAAGACACAGCTACTGTCCCACCTACCAGTTCACTTCACCCTTTTATATCACAACCTTTGAGGAACTCGAACCCTACGACTAGGTTAACTTGAACAAAAAAAAAATTTCTAAGACCGAACTCGGACCATCCGATTTCTTTGTTTCCTTGCCACAAAATGGAGGGTCCGAGTTCATTGATCACCAATTCATACTCTCAGCTAAGAACTCGGACCGTGCGATTTTCATACCTATTCCTAAGATGTCAACTCGTTGGGTCCGATTCCTTATACTTGAAGTTCTATCCGGTTGCCAAACAAATCGGACCATGCGATTTGTTTATAAAATTTTCAAATCCAAAGAACTCGCACGGTCCGAGTTCTTTCATTTCAAACTTACAAAAATCTGTCCCACATATATGTGTAGTCCCCCCTAACTCTATATTCAAGTATAGCACACACATGCCCTCCATAACGATAAAATTGAGACCCAAAAATAATAATTGATGGACAAAAACGACACGCTGTTATTTGGAGCTCAATTTCTGTTAAGTTAATTGCATACATGGTACTTTAGTGCGATAAGTTGGCACAGTTTGAATTGTTTACTGAATCTGAGTTGGAATTTCATATTTTTACATTTAAAAGAAATAATATTTAAAAATAATATGCAAGTGAGTTGTCCTAATTTAAAAGAACGCTAATTAACTTTATCCCTTTGTAAAATCTTGCGAAATCTAAGAATGGGGTGAAGTAATGCTCTAATTCTCTAAGTCTCCCAAGTTTAAATTAGGATAACTCATTTGTATATATTCATTTTTAAACATTATTTTTTAAATACAAAAATATAAATTTCAACTCAAATTTACCGAACAATCCAAACTATGTCAATTTGTGTCACGAAACTTAATGGAATAATGGTGTGTCACTTTTGTCTATCGATTGTCATTTTTAATTGTACTTTTATAATTTTGATTTTTTGATGCGTATATTTGTCTTTCCTAAATTTTTTATGTGTACTTTTAGATTGAAAAATTAGTATGAACAAAATTTTGGTGTAATACACGTGAATTAGATTAACAGGTGTAATGCATATATATGGCCAATAAATTTTCACAAGTTGCAAAAATTATAAAGGTGTGACACCTGTTATTTATTACAGTAGACACCTGATTACCCATCTAAAATTTCGTTGATTGCAAAAAATTAAAGAAAATAATTTATTTAATTTTTTATCTATACTTTTTCTCAGTTAATGAAAATTTTTTTATTGGTTACTTTTTTTTTACACTTATTTTTTATAGATTGCAAAAATATAATTTTATATAATAAACTCATCTTTAAATAAAAACACTGCAGTAGTTCTTACATAATGTGAAATGTGATACGATTCATGAGCCCAAATTTCTTCCCCACTTGTTGTATGTTCTTTAGCAAAGTGTGGTGCTAGTTTTGGAGGTTCTATCTTTAGGTGAGAGTAACAAGTAATGAAATAGTATATAAATTTGTGAGTGTATCATAACGATGAGGTTATATTATATGCACAAAAAAGTGTGAATTTGTCTGTAAATATTTATTTTTTTTTGTTATTTCATTTATTTTGACGTTTGCGGTGCTATAAAATGATCTTTGTGAAAGCATTGAAAGTAATATTTTAAAGAGGATGAGTAATATATTATACAGAATCGGAATTCCATATTAATATTTGACGGGACAATACAATTTCAAACTATATCGATCATTGACAAAACAAGCATGTAACAAAGGTTTTAGATTCATATATTATCATATTCGAACTCATGTGCCAATGATAGAGATGTTTCTTGAGTTTGAGAAAATAATTGCGATGGAAGTTAAATATGAATCAAATCAAGATGAAGGGAATTAATTGAGGTGGGATGAAAATAATAGTTATAGCGAAGAGAAATTTAAAGCCAATTATCAAATTGATGACAAATTCGAAAAAAATGTAAACGAAAGAATGGACATAGTAATGTAAAATGCATTAAGTGCAAGTACTACTTAAGATGTTTTCAGTGTGTCATTATTTATGTATGATCTAGATCTTAAAGTCATACATGTACCAAAATTTTCTGAATATATAAATTCCGATATACATCTTTAAATGTCACCTTTTCACTAAAGTAGTAAGCAGTGGTGTATGCCCTTTTACTTTGACAACCCTCGATACATGCAACAAACTAATAGCCTGTAGTGCTTTCGTTGCCGTCTCATTGTATGCCACTAATGAATTGAGTTTCCAAGATAATAAATTCTTCGTCGCCTATCAAAGACAAAATAACAATGTGTAATTTATTTAATTCAAGAAAGCTGTCATCGAAAAATAATAATGTTATATTAAAAATGTTATTCTTTATCAAAATATTTTTTATTTTCATAGTGTTATAAATTATTGAGTCATTGCCAAATCATATTATGTAAAATTTTGGCTACTGAAGTTGAAATAGAAACATTATAAATTAGTATTGGATGATTTCAAAAAAACGTATTTGCATTATACGGGTAAAGATATTATTATTATTATTATTATTATTATTATTATTATTATTATTATAAGTTGCTAAACTAACCACGCCTTAGTTTTGAAATTTTGAAGAAATTAGCATAGTATTTTGTTAATTTAAATTAAATTAAAAACTAATTTAAAAAACTAAATATAAACCATAATACAAAATAATTTGATAACATTATATTGCTTTTAAACAAAGTATTATTCTTTACTTTAAATCAACATTTCTTTTTTTTTTAGGCACAAAATATAATGACAAACATAAATCAACCTTTTTAATGCTCTTTGATAATTAATTATTAACTAAATTAAATCTCACAACTAGAGAATTACTTAATACGGGCAGATTTATAGACAGATTTAGTCTTTATTACAGATGAATTTTTAATTACCAACAGATTTTGTCTCTCTGTAAAAACCTCGTCAGAACTTATTTACCATCGGATTTTTTCGTCGGTAATTTACCGACAGATTTTTACCATTTATCGACAGATTTTTCCTTGATAAATTCTCCCTTCCATTTCCTTGAAAGTCGATAACTTTCCGACGGATTTTCTGTCGGTAATTAGCAACAGATTTTCTGACAAATTTTTCGTCTATAATTGGAACCTTGGAAAACCATCCCAAATTCTGAATACAGATAGAAAATCTGTCTGTAAATCTGTTAGTAAGGTAAAATAGAATTTTTTTAGATTTTTCAATTGCAAAATAAACTTGATTTCATACAAAATAAATATAAATTTAATACAAAATTTTATCTAATTTGTATTCGAATATTTATAATATTTCAAAAAATAAACAAATTCATCGTATTATCAAACTAAAAGAAAAGTAATATAAACAAGTAAGTCAATATACTTCAAAACATAAACAAAGTGTATTGATCATAAACTATAATTCTCAATATATTGTTCAACTAACCATACTAAAACTATCATCTATAGTCTTCAGTGTCATCTTCATCCTCATCATCATCATAGTCCTCATCCGAAGAGATTGAGGGTGGCGGTGGTGGCGGTGGTAGTGGAACAACACTAGAACTACTTGACGCTCTAACCTTCTCATAATAGCTAACATAAGCCTCATTCCATCTCTTCTATTTCACCTTTTTTTTCTTGGCCTTTCCAATTGTCCGGTCCAACTTTTCTAATTTCTTTTTAGTCTTTTCCAAAGGAGCCAAGCGTGTATCTAACAACTTACTAATACGTTCATGTGTTTGTTGAGTAACACGCTGAAAAAGCTCTTCATTGAGATTATGAATCTATTCTCGTAAATCAGGAACAGAATTTTGGTTTCTAGATGCTCTTCCAGATACAGAATTGGCAGAAGTGGTTCCAGACTTGATAGAGCAAGAAAAGAATGCCCTTTTCTGTAAACTCGATTCTTCTTTTGTCCATCACACACTTCCTCCCAAATCAAGTCTTCATCAATTAGTGGTAGCTCCATTCCCTGTGCTTGAGCCTAGTAATGTTGGGCCTGAACTTCTGTCAACTTTTTTATAAACTTCTTTTGTTGCACAATGATTATATCAATTATATAAATCAAGTTTCAAACAATATAGTACACTATTTAACAATAATACGATATTTATGGCTTGATTATGTCTACAATAAAATTATTCAAATATTCCTATTATCACTTTAGATTTAGTACAATACAGCATAAGATAAACCATAAACATATATATCTCTATGCATACATCAAATACAACTTGCTGGAAAAAAATTGCATCAAATTCAGAAGAAGATAGGTTTTATTATGGGACATGAAATCAATTACCTTCTCTCTCTTTGATGCCAATCTCTCCGCTCATTTAATTAATATTCTTTCACCACTTTCTTTTCCTATTCTTGCTCTCCACTCTCAAATCAATCCACTAATTGAACTATTAATTTAACAACTCATCTTTCACTTAATCACACCCTAAACTAATTAAACATTTCTAGTTGCATATATACATACATGCATGTGTGTACATAAATATTCAAGTGGCAGCATGTACATTAATTTAACATTTATGCTATATCTCACATGAGTGTCTTGAGACCGCTTGTCCACCCATTTAGACTTGTCACTTTTAAGTGTGTGGGTTTCCTTGAAGACTTCCTCGTAGGTTGGTGTACGGCCCAACTGCTTTTTTTTGTTTCACATAAAATATAAAATAAGAAAAATTTAACATAAATAGATGTCTATTAAATAAGATCTAAAGCCACTTAAATTATGTTACCATCCTCTCTATAGTTGAGCTCAATGGAATAGAACCACCGCAATGGACAGAACCACCTAAGAGTGACGCTCGATGCTCCCTTGCTTTTTTCCTTATATTTTTCCATTTCTCATCTGTTTCCCATTACCTTTCTGATGAGCGGATAATTTATACACTTTTTGGCATTGTTTTTAGGTAGTTTCTAGTATGTTTTAGTTACTTTTTAGTATATTTTTATTAGTTTTATGCAAAATTCACATTTCTGGACTTTACAATGAGTTTGTGTATTTTTCTGTGATTTCAGGTATTTTCTGGCTGAAATTGAGGGACCTGAGCAAAAATCTGATTCAGAGGCTGAGAAACGACTACAGATGCTGTTGGATTCTAAGCTCCCTGCACACGAAGTAGATTTTCTGGAGCTACAAAAGCCCAATTGGTGCACTCTCAATTGCGTTGGAAAGTAGACATCTTGGGATTTCCAGGAATATATAATAGTTTATACTTTGTCTGAGATTTGATGGCCCAAACTGGCATCCAAACGCCCACTAGAGACCCTTTTCTGGCGTAAAACGCCAGAACTGGCACCAAAGCTGGAGTTAAGCGCCCAAACTGGCACCAAAACTGGTGTTTAAACTCCAAGAAGAGCCTATGCACGTAAAAGCTTCAGTGCTCAACCGAAACACACCAAGTGGGCCCCAAAAGTGGATTTCTGCACTATCTACTCATTTTCTGTAAACCTAGTTTACTAGTTTAGTATAAATAGCACTTTTTTCTATTATATTCACATCTTTGGACCACTTTTGATCCTTTGATCAGGTCTTTGAACCCTATTTCGAATGTATTATGCTATTTGGGGAGGCTGGCCATTCGGCCATGCCTAGACCTTGTTCTTATGTATTTTCCAATAGTGGAGTTTCTACACTTCACAGATTAAGGTGAGGAGCTCTGCTGTTCCTCGAGTATTCATGCAAGTATTATTGTTTTCTATTCAATTCAAGCCTACTTCTCCTCTAAGATATACTCTTGTACTTAATTCAGTTAAGTCAAAATGAAGGGGTGACCCGTGACAATCACCCAATCTTCATTACTCGCTTAGCCAAGATCTGCGTGCCTGACAACCACAAAGCGGTCTACATAATGTTCAACGTAGTCATTGGACGATAGCTGGAGTATACTCTCTTTGGTCTCTGACCCACGAATCTGAATCACCTCTCCTGACAACAGAGCATTCGAATCCGTGACGTTAGAACCTTCGTGGTATAAGCTAGAATCAATTGGCAGCATTCTTGAGATCCAGAAAGTCTAAACCTTGTCTATGGTATTCTGAGTAGGATCTGGGATGGGATGACTGTGACGAGCTTCAAACTCGTGACTATTGGGCGCAGTGACAGTGTGCAAAAGAATAAATGTATTCTATTCCGACACGATCGAGAACCGACAGCTGATTAACCATGCGGGAAACCATAGAGGACATGTTTTTACTGAGAGAACGGATGGTAGCCATTGACAACGGTGATCCACCAACATACAGCTTGCCATGGAAGGGAGTACACATGATTGGATGAGGACAATAGAAAAGCAGAGGTTTAGAGGCAACAAAGCATCTCCAAACGCTTATCTGAAATTCCCACCAAGGAACTACATAAGTAACTGTATTTTCTTTTTTATTTTATTTATCTTTTAATTATCAACACCCCATAACCATTTGAATCCGCCTGACTGAGATTTACAAGATGACCATAGCTTGCTTCAAGCTGACAATCTCCGTGGGATCGACCCTTACTCACGTAAGGTATTACTTGGATGACCCAGTGCACTTGCTGGTCAGCTATGCGGAGTTGTGAAAAGTGCGATCACAATTTCGCATACCACTTTCCAACACCTTTTTGTAAGCAGGAATTAGCCATTCGTGGATTGTATCCACACCCTCAGGGATATCTAACATCATTTGGCTAAATCGCTTACTTGTCCTATACTTGAAAGCCCTCTAAAAAAACTTATCATCATCAATAAGAAAGTGGCTATGCACATAAAAAGGGTACTATGATATAAGAATTTAAATCCAGCTATCCATCCCATACTCATCAAGTTGTTACGTGCAAACAAGACATAACTATCAATGATACTTAAATAATATCCCAAATTTAGTGACTGATGAGGTATATATTTAAGCATGCATTAGCAAGAGTTTGCAACTTTGCATAAAGTCACATTAAACTAAATAATAATAATGACACAAACAGGAGGAACTTTATATCTTTTAGGCGGTTCATGTAAGGAAATGGTAAAATATATTATCTTATTGGCTACATAATAATGAGAACCATCCCCCAAATGGAAACCCCACAACACCCTCCTGCTGGTGTCACGCAATCAGTCAATCACATTTTAAATCCAATCCAACAAAATTCTCATTCATGTCTAGTGTCACGCAAACATCAACATGAACATAATTATAATTAAGTTGCCACATAACAATATTCATAAGAAAATAATCTTGTTCTTAGAATAATCTATATGATTTGCATGATATATATGTTACTTTTACCTTCCACTCCTTAAATCAAAGCTTCTTTTTCGGAAGAGGGACATTTCCAAACTTTTTGTACGGTTTATCATATCATTTCTTGATGATCTCTGTAATCTTATGAGAACCAGGAGAGAAAGGTAACCAACTGATAATTTCATAAAGAATTGACAAGTTAGGAAATTGAAAAAACAGTTTTAAACAGGATGTTTTTATATATGGATAATTGGTGCACGAAATTGTGATCATCAATGGCGCCATCAACATGGTACGCTCATTGCAATCTCAACTCTTTATCAGAACTCCGCACAACTAACCAGCAAGTGCACTGGGTCGTCCAAGTAATAAACCTTACGCGAGTAAGGGTCGATCCCACGGAGATTGTTGGTATGAAGCAAGCTATAGTCACCTTGTAAATCTTAGTCAGGCAGACTCAAATGGTTATAGATGAAATATGAATAAAACATAAAGATAAAGATAGAGATACTTATGTATATCATTGGTGAGAGCTTCAGATAAGCGTATGAAGATGCTTTGTCCCTTCCGTCTCTCTGCTTTCCTACTGTCTTCATCCAATCCTTCTTACTCCTTTCCATGGCAAGCTTATGCAAGGGTTTCACCGTTGTCAGTGGCTACCTCCCATCCTCTCATTGGAAATGTTCAACGCACCCTGTCACGGCACGGCTATCCATCTGTCGGTTCTCAATCAGGCCGGAATAGAATCCGGTGATTCTTTTACGTCTGTCACTAACGCCCCGCCCTCAGAAGTTTGAAGCACGTCACAGTCATTCAATCATTGAATCCTACTCAGAATACCACAGACAAGGTTAGACCTTCCGGATTCTCTTGAATGCCGCCATCAGTTCTTGCCTATACCACGAAGACTCTGATCTCACGGAATGGCTGGCTCGGTTGTCAGGCGAGCGCTCGGTTGTCAGGCGATCAACCATGCATCGTGTATCAGGAATCCAAGAGATATTCACCCAATCTAAGGTAGAACGGAGGTGGTTGTCAGTCACACGTTCATAGGTGAGAATGATGATGAGTGTCACGGATCATCACATTCATCAAGTTGAAGAACAAGTGATATCTTGGAACAAGAACAAGCGGAATTGAATAGAAGAACAATAGTAATTGCATTAATACTCGAGGTACAGCAGAGCTCCACACCTTAATCTATGGTGTGTAGAAACTCCACCGTTGAAAATACATAAGAACAAGAGTGATCATTGGTTTCGGCCCCAGAGAGGGAACCAGAAGAACCAAGATGATAATACAATAGTAAAAGGTCCTACTTATAGGGAACTAGTAGCTTAAAAATTACAAAGATGAGTAAATGACATAAAAATCTACTTCTGGGCCCACTTGGTGTGTGCTTGGGCTGTACAATGAAGCATTTTTCGTGTAGATACTTCTCTTGGAGTTAAACGCCAGCTTTTGTGCCAGTTTGGGCGTTTAACTCCCACTTTGGTGCCAGTTCCGGCGTTTAACGCTGGGAATTCTGAAGGTGACTTTAAACGCCGGTTTGGGCCATCAAATCTTGGGCAAAGTATGGACTATCATATATTGCTGGAAAGCCCAGGATGTATACTTTCCAACGCCGTTGAGAGCGCACCAATTGGGCTTCTGTAGCTCCAGAAAATTCACTTCGAGTGCAGGGAGGTCAGAATCTAACAGCATCTGCAGTCCTTTTCAGTCTCTGAATCAGATTTTTGCTCAGGTCCCTCAATTTCAGCCAAAAAATACCTGAAATCACAGAAAAACACACAAACTCATAGTAAAGTCCAGAAAAGTGAATTTTAACTAAAAACTAATAAAAATATACTAAAAACTAACTAAATCCTACTAAAAGTATACTAAAAACAATGCCAAAAAGCGTATAAATTATCCGCTCATCAATAATGCCACTCAATGGGTTTGGAATTTGGAATTTGTGTTATAATTTGCGTGATTCCTCTCAAAGTTGGAATTGTTCCTCGTAGCCGGCCAGGATCTAACTTTCTCCATAATTATTAATGCAGGTTCGGTTTTATGTTTTCGAGATCAAAGGCTACAAGTTGACAGAATCAACATAAAACTATAACAACTGTAACTAATCAACCGGTTAATTAAGTAACTAATTACTCAAATTAGATTTCGAAAATTTAGAGAGAGAATTTGAGGATTTAAAGGTGATTTTTGGACTCAGTGGGTCTTTCTGAGTCAGAAAATGTGCTTTCTGCTAAAAACTGTGAAAAACCGCGAACCGGCAGTTGAACCGGTTGAACCAGTTCAAGTCTACCCGGTACTGCGCAAGAAAAAGTTGAAAAACCTTAGAAAAACATTAGAAGTTGAAAATCGGGCGCTAATTTTCAAGGTTTGGCCCGAAATTGGGCCAAACGAGCTAAAAACGCTAACTGGTTGGATTGGGCCCAAGTTGGGCCCAAGCCCAACATATAAAAGGATTCATAAGTGAACCCATTTCAGCATAACACACAAACAAACACACTCATACATGCTGAAAAGAGAAGAAGAGAGAAACCCCATGGTTACTATTCATTACCATCTTCACAAGCTCATATCTTGAGCTATAGAGCTTCGATCGCCACACTGTTTGCGGCTATGCGTTCCTCGTGAAGAGATCTACAAAGCCCATACAAGAAACTGAAGAGGTAACAACGAAAATCTTTTCTATTCTTCTCTCCAAATTTTGGTTCTTAGGATTTTTGATTAAGTGAGTTTTTGTAATTTTGGATGTTTAGGTTTGCTCTAATCCTTGCTTAGCCTTGGGTTTTGACATCCAACTCTATTGGAAGAGGTAAGAGACGTTAAACCCTTGTGAATTTATGTTTAATTGGAATCCTAGGTTGATTTGAGGCGATTTATATGTATATAGTTTGATTATTGTGGCTTTGGGAGCTATTGGAACTTAATTGTACTTATTGGAGTGGGATTGAAAGCTTGGATTGTGGTTGGAAGCTTGTTTGTGCTAATTTGGAGATTTGGTGCATATAGGGAATCGGCCAAGGTATGGTTACGATTTTTTCTATGTAGTATATAATATTCATTGACACATAGGCTAGTGACCAATAGGATAGGTTGAACTAAAATGATGGCTGGTGTGTTAAATGTTGATTAATTGATGAATCTTGGGTTGATTGTGATGAATTATAATGATAAGATAATGTTGAATGATTGTATGGATTGGAAGTTGGTTCCTTATGATAATTGTAGTGTATTGGTTTATGGAATGTTGGGTTTGATGGTGAATTTGATCATAAGTGTTATATAATGATGTTGGAATTGAGAGTAATGAAATGAGAATGAGAATGTGGTAAGGTTAGTGTATTATGATACAACAGGTACATTTTGATGAAAAAATAGAGTTTTGGATGGTTTGGTATGATTTGGTATGGGTATGGTAAGATATGGTGGTAATTGTAAAGTTTGGTAAAATTGGATTTTTGGTAAACTTTGTTTGATCATAACTTTTGCCTCGGTTTTCAAAAATTTATAAAACTTGTCTAGAAGTAAAGATCTTTGAAAACCCTTTTAAATCGATATAAAGTTTGCAAAAATTAGAATTTTGTAGAGGAAGTTATGATCATTTAAAGTTGGTGTTAAAAATCTAAAATTCTGTAAGGTTGCAGAATTTCATGATTTCTGATATGTGCAGGCACACACTCTTGTGCGGACGCACACCCTGCAAAAATTTTTGACCTGTGTGGACGTACACACTTGTGCGCACGCACAGGTAGGGAAGTGCGTTCTGTTTGCCGCGCTAGCACAGCTTGTGCACGCACATATCTAAGAGAATATTGCAACATGTGCGGACGCACACGTTGGGAAGGCCATTCTATTGAGGGCGCTGGCACAGGTTGTGCGAGTGAACAGATTCTGTAAGTTTTGCCATCTGTGCGTACGCACACATTTTAAATTTCCTGGGCGTGCACACGCACAGACCCCTGTGCGGCTGCACACGTCCTGTTTCTCATTTTTACTTGTTTTTCAACTATTTTACCTTTCTAACAAAGTTGTAAGTTTTTATAACACCATTTTAAGATTTTTGGGCTTGGTTTTGAGTGTTAGCAAATAGAGGCCTAGGTTTCTGGCGGACTGAGGATGGTTTGATGTCATAAGACGGGTGATGGATATATGAGATGAGAAATTATGACCTGTTGATGTCTGGAATCTGAATTATGAATGGATAGTGGTTGAGATGAGTCGGGACTCGGATTGAGATGATAGATCTCTGTATGCTGAAAATGTTTTTGAAAACCACTAAAATAATGTTTTCACTAAGATTATGAGACGCTATGTGCCCGGCAGGGATGGTGGTTAATCCTGCCTGTCAAGGTAGCGGTGGCGGCGGCATAAGGACGGTGGTTAATCCCGCTTACATTGAGATGTGAGGTCTGAGGCAAGAGTATCCCGCTTGCATCCCTTCGGATCTATAGGGGTTCCCATATGAGAAATCCGAAGGGCGACGTCTCTATGGAGATGTGTCAGGTTGGTAGTTGAACCAACAATGTGATATCACAACCAGTAGGGCAGGCATTCATCATATGCATTTTCTATCTGTTTGTATACTTTGTTTATTTGTAATGGTTTGCCTAATTGAATAACATGCTTACTTGCTATTTGAATTAATTGCCTTATATACTTTTACTTGTGCTTTACTTACATTGTATATTACCTGTGTTTTCTACTGAGATTGAGGAGGTTCGGAAGGCGGTGGCGATGGAATCGCTTGGAGGATCGGTTGGTGAAAGCTGTGGGACAGATGTGTTTGGTTAGAATAGAAATTCCTTAAGATAGTTTACCCGGTTTAATTATGTTAAGGTTTATATTTTATGCTTATCTGTTATAGAATGCTTTAAGCTTGAATCTTGTGATGGATATGGAGCTTAGGATTGCCTTTGGCGTCCCGGAGTCTTATATCCTACATCACTGGGCACTGTTACCATACTGAGAACCTCCGGTTCTCATACCATATTGTTGTTGTGTTTTTCAGATATAGGTCGCAACCCACCTCGGTGAGTTATTTTGGATGGTGACAGAAGCGGAGGATCTTGGATTTTTTTGGAGTCTTTTGTTTATTTTGTTTTTACACTCTCACTTTTGTATTTTGCTTTGCTTAGCGGCTTGTATATGAGAGAACAAAACTTGTATAAGCTATTTTTACTGTTTGGTTCTGTATACCTATATATGGCTAGCCGGCTTAAACTCCGCGAGTCGTGACTAGTTTCCTATGATATTATATACTTATCTTTTGTTATATCTTATCTATTTCTTGTGCCTTAAGCTATTAGCTTCGTTAGTACGCTTTGCGTATTGAAATCCTGTTTTTGAACTGCATCCTTCATCGGACTTCTAGAATATACTATTCTTTCTATATATATATTATGTATGAGTTTAGAATTGTCATAATCTTTGATTAACATTTGCTTTACGATGCGATGTAAGGCTTAGGCTAATTAGGGTGTTACAAAAACCATGTTTCAAAATCTAGTATCTAGGAGCAAAATCATAATTTTTATGAATCAAAATTGTTATTTTGTCAATAAAAAAGAGTGGAAATAAATCTATAGAAAACTAACTTAGGATGAAGTGACGAAGTCTATGTGTATAAGTGTATTTTTGAGTAAAATTTTCAACCTTTTACTATTCTCCTATTTATAGATGAAATCGATCAACAAATAAAAGCAGCGACATTCCACCTTATTTAATGTTCTGAGTAACAATCTATGTACTAAATATAGTAGTAAACACATATCTTTAGTCTATTGGCACTTTAATCATAATCTAGAAGCATATAACTAGTGAAAACATATACAAACAAAATTAATAAAATTAATATATATGGTTGATAAACCCCATTTTTAGGGTTTATCTTGTATTGAATTTCTAAACCGTCAAAAATCCAATCATCAATGGTTATTATAGAAATTCTTTCAACTTGTATTTAGTTATAGAGATATCCAAATTTTACCTGGTTTTTTCATCTAGAACCAATCTTTCTTTTGTAAAACTATTAGTAATCGATGCAGTCTCTGAAGGAGGAGATGTACTAGAGCTTCCAGGTATCTCTGAATCAACTAATAGACTGGAATTGCGAGGCAGAAAAGGAATCAAAATTAGAAGAGGGGGTGGAGGAGGGAGACCCATACATCCTGGAGTAGGCCAACTTGGTAGAGGAAGACCCATGTAGCCTGGATTAGGAACCCTCAAATATGGTTGCTGGCTAAGTGGTCCTGACTGAAAATCTGGCACAACCGAAGTCCCAGAAGAGGTGGAGGTGGTTGAAATAGCGGCTGCGATGGTGGTGCGAAAACCTCTATGACCCTTGACACCTTTACCCTTAACCCGAGGAGCCATGACTTACATATATATTAAAGACAATATTAAATCAATACAAGCTAAAATAATATTAAAGACAAGTCAAATATTAAAAATGATTACCCTATTAAAAATCGATATCATCATCAAAGTCTGCAACATTATCATATTTATTTTTATTAGCCCCAGAACTAGAGTCGATGGACAATTTGACGATGCAGTCCTCTCCAAATGGAGACTTAAGACTAATAGGAGGCTCAGTGTCAGAAATTCTAGAAGGATTGCTCTCATCCACTTGATAAGCTACATCATTCTCTTCCTCATTCTCCTCTATATGTACATGATTGGTTTCAATTCGAACTCTTGGTTTAGTGTTTACAACAACACGCCACATAGACTTGCAATTTCCAGGATAAGGTAAGAAGTAAACTTGTTTAGCTTTTTGGGCGACAATGAAAGGATCATAGTGGTGATATCTTTTACTATGGTTGACTTCAGTTATTTTGTAGTCATTATGAATACGTGTTTCATTTGGACGACTTGGATCATATCATTGACATTTGAACAAAAAAACTCGATTAGAGTCACCACCAGTGTATTCAAGCTCGAGTATATCTTCTAATACTCCAAACTAATCACTTTCCCCGTTGCCTTCATCACCTTTAACAGACACACCGGTGTTATTAAATTTTTTTCCTTTTGCCCTTGCAAGAGTATGAAATGAATATCCATTTACTTTATAAATTGGACAACTTGTTGCTTTGTTTGAAGGACCCCTAGAAAGTGATTGCAAACCAGGATAAACAATTTCATTGCATTGATTTTGAACCTAGTTAAAAACATGCAACAAATTATTTAATAGAAGTGATATGTGATTATTAGGTAATGCATCCTTTATACACACAAATGATACGAATCTATGCACTTACGTATGATGCAAACTAAGGGGGAAATTGGTTATTGCTTTCTCCAGGACAAGTTTCTTTCCAAAACCTTGATGAAAGTAGGACTAGATTTGATTAGTATGGGATTCATTTAGTAGAACAAGTGTAATTAACTGTTTAATAAAAGATTTGCGTACTTACATATAGAAAGGGCTAACTTTGCTTTCATTTAGTAGAATTTTTATCATCATCATATTATTGAGCATTGTATATGGAATAATAATCATTAAAGATCATAATGTGATTTGTAATTGTATAGAAGTATATTTCAAGATTTAAACTTTGAAATGTGATGTTGATTTCTGAAACTAAAAGCTTTTAAGGGCTAAAACGAAACTAAACTATATGCCATTTCATAATGTTCAATGTTTGAATATTAAGTAAGAAGTTCCAAGATTACTTAAAATTGGGGGGAAGGGAGGGGAAATAAAGTTTCATATTCAATTGAATGATGCTTATTTATGAAGTATCTAGTTAAAAATGATTTCTTTTATATACATTCAAATAAATAAACAAAACATTGAACATATTTGTAAAAGATCTGTTAAAAGTTAAAACTTTTTTTTACAAATTACCAAATTAATCACATGATCAAGTGAAGTTAGATTGTATTTTTTTTTTCAATCTTAGACGTTAGGGTTCCTTATTTTAAGTTACATTATAAGCATTTTAAATATGAAAAAGATTTACAATTTTGTAATACTGACGAGGGGCTTAAAATTTCATCCTATATAGTTGAGTCTTTGTATAATTAAATTTGATGGAAATTTAAATGGAAAAAAATGAAAGTAGAATGATCATGAACAAGATCATAGAAGCTAATAAAAAAATATAGAAAGAATTTAAAAAACATACAATGCCTGGATTTTCATGGAGATCACGCTTGTACATGGCAACACATTTTTCCTTAACAAATAAAAATCGGAGATGGTGATAATCTTATTTGTTTTAAAAAATAAAATGTCATCATAGGGTTTCTAAATTACATAAATTAAAGTATATAGCCGTGTAATCTTTTAGCTTCTCTTATTAACCACTACTTTATGAAAACACTACTAATCAACCCTAGATTTGTAAATTCAATTATCTTCTCAAATTTTAATGAGCCTGAGAGAATCCATGTAAACCTCAATAATTGGACCTTGCTGGAATTTTAAAAGTAAGATAGTAACAGAACTTACTTTAATCAATCACACCATTAGAATTTTAAACAAATACAAGCATAGCAAAATATGTTGTGCAATTGAAAAATAGAGAAAGGAGATTAACAAACAACAGCTAAACATTTTACCCTGCAAAACATATCTATAAGAATAAATTGCATAATAAAAAATTAACAGGACTAGGTCTTCAACCTACAAGGATGACATTAATTATTTGAGGGTCTACTTGACTGGACCAATAAATTGGAAAAGTAACAAAGTAGCTTAGATTTAACTTATGAACTGGTATTTGAATATTTATGGATCGTTAATTTTAAATACATTAATCAAGATTTAACACACCTACCAGCGCATACCATTGCAACACACTTGCAACAAAATAAGACTACCCTCCAGGGAGTAATTTCAAATCAATATCAAATATGTTTACAATATTTCTTTGTAGATTATCTAGAATATGCAATACAAGTTCTCATTTTTATTCATCTATATTAAAAGATTTAAAGCTATCATAGTAATTCAACTTAAATTGTAAAGAAAAAAAACTAAAACTAGCTAGGATTGACTCATATTTTATGAATTTCATATCCGCATATGAAACAAGCAAAAATAGCAGTTGAATTCCACAACACTATAACACTAAATAAATCAAACTAAGAGATGTGTATTCCCTAGCATTCTTCTATGTAGAAACCCTTAACTATAAACCATCTGCAATATGATGGATGAAAAACAAGAATATGAAAAGGATTTATAGGCAGATGAAAGTTTTTACAAGAAGGAAGATTAAATAATTTTTTCTTTTAGAATAGTGAAGCAGACAGGTTAAACAAGCTTGACACAAATATGTTTAAAATAAAAGAAACCATACTACACCAAAAGTATTTGTTCTTGGCCGAAGATGCGCTTTTTTTCTTAGAAATTCTCTGCTCGCTCATTTCTTTTGGATGGGAAAGGAAAGATCACTCTTGCCAACCTAAACATACAAGACCAAATATTAGCATCAAATTGCCATCTTGAATTCAAGATTTACAAAACTAACATTTGAATCATGTCGTGTATTGGCATGAATACAAACAGAGATAAGTAAAATCAACTTTAATCATTCACAGAAATTAGAGATCTACATTACATTCGAATTTAGTGAGTAAATAATGAGCTTAAAACAAAAATTTTCAGGAGCTAAGCCAAAGAAACAGGGCAAGCCATTTTGCTATACACAATTGAGACGTCTTAGTACTGCTACAAACATGTTCGCATTGAAATATTTAAAATTTTGAAAATAACAAATAGCAGTTATATTGCCAATATATAATAGGGGAGATGTCTATACAATAGTTTAGCTGACTAATATAGGCATGATGCTGAAATTCTATGAGAGCAAAATAATGAGTTAATGACTAATTTGATTGAGAATGAGGGAAGACTAACCATAGGTTAGATGCATAACCATCTGGGAATCTAAGTTGTTGCACCCACATATACATGTCTTGTTGTTGTTCAGAAGTTAAAGTATAAGCTGCCTTAGGTTTGGACCAACAATTATCACCGACATGTTGTGAATGTAAATCTGGACGCTTGCACAGTTTAGCTAGGTCTATCCTAGCCTTTTCATTGTCTTTAGTTCTATCAGTGTTCATAACAGTATTCATTATGTTATCAAGCACATTCTTCTCTACGTGCATTACATCAAGACAGTGACGAACCAGGTTATCCTTCCAATAAGGTAACTCCCAAAACACACTTTGCTTAGTCCAATTGTGAGTAACACCATACTCTCGCGATTTGATCCACTTTCCATTATATGGTATCTTTCCAAGTCCTTTAACCCTTTGCAAAATCTCCAAACCACTTAATCTGGTAGGAGCCTCTTCACTTTCTATTTTATTCTTCCTAAAATCACTCTTATTGCACCTATAAGGGTGGTCTATCGGCAAAACCTCCGATGACAATCAAATCATGATGCGTTGCCTCCATGTGAGAGTGTAAAAGACTTGGTATCCTCCATGCAAATAGGACATGACAATCTTCCTTGTGTCATCTACCCAGACAACATCCCATAAGCTAGGAAATCATTGATAGTCCACATCAATGCCTCCTTTATGACAAAATTCTTCTTTTCTATAATATCATACGTTAAAACACTAGGATTCCACAAATCATTTAATTCGTCAATCAAGGGTCCCAAGAATACATCAATGTTGGCTTTAGGGTTATTAGGACCAGGTATTAAGCAAGTTAAAAACATATAAGGCCTTTCATACACATCCCAGGAGGTAGATTGTATGGAATAACAATTACGGGCAAACAAGAATAATGTTTGCTAAATTGGAAATTTGGGGTGAACCCATCATAGAAAAGACCTAACTTAATGTTTCTAGGCTCCAAAGCAAAATCAGAGTGGATATGGTCAAAGCTTTTCCATGCTTCCTGATGAGCGGATAATTTATACGCTTTTTGGCATTGTTTTTAGTATGTTTTTAGTATATTTTAGTTAGTTTTTATTATATTTTTATTAGTTTTTAGTTAAAATTCACTTTTCTGGACTTTACTATGAGTTTGTGTGTTTTTCTGTGATTTCAGATATTTTCTGGCTGAAATTGATGGTCCTGAGCAAAAATCTGATTCAGAGGCTGAAAAGGACTGCAGATGCTGTTGGATTCTGACCTCCCTGCACTCGAAGTGGATTTTCTGGAGCTACAGAAGCCCAATTGGCGCGCTCTCAACGGCGTTGGAAAGTAGACATCCTGGGCTTTCCAGTAATGTATAATAGTTCATACTTTGCCTGAGATTTGATGGCCCAAACCGGCGTTGCAAATCATCTTCAGAATTCCCAGCGTTTAACGCTGGAACTGGCATAAAAATTGGAGTTAAACGCCCAAACTGGCATAAAAGCTGGCGTTTGACTCCAGAAAAAGTCTCTACACATAAAAGCTTCAATGCTCGGCCCAAGCACACACCAAGTGGACCCCGGAAGTGGATTTTTACGTCATTTACTCATTTCTGTATACCCTAGGTTACTAGTTCACTATTAATAGGATCTTTTGACATTGTATCTGTACCTCATGACACTTTACACGTTTCTCATTGTATCTTTTACGGCATGAGTCTCTAAACCCCATGGTTGGGGGTGAGGAGCTCTGCTGTGTCTTGATGGATTAATGCAATTACTACTGTTTTTCATTCAATCATGCTTGCTTCTATTCTAAGATATCACTTGTTCTTAAACCGGATGAATGTGATGATCCGTGACACTCATCATCATTCTCAACTATGAACATGTGCCTAACAACCACCTCCGTTCTACCTTAGATTGAGTAGATATCTCTTGGATTCTTTAATCGGAATCTTCGTGGTATAAGCTAGAATTGATGGCGGCATTCAAGAGAATCCGGAAGGTCTAAACCTTGTCTGTGGTATTCTGAGTAGGATTCAAGGATTGAATGACTGTGATGAGCTTCAAACTCCTGAGGGCTGGGCGTTAGTGACAGACGCAAAAGAATCACTGGATTCTATTCCAACCCGATTGAGAACCGACAGATGATTAGCCGTGCTGTGACAGAGCGCGTTGAACATTTTCGCTGAGAGGATGGGAGGTAGCCATTGACAACGGTGAAACCCTACATACAGCTTGCCATGGAAGGAGCCTTGCGTGTTTGAAGAAGAAGACAGTAGGAAAGCAGTGGTTCAGAAGACAGAGTATCTCCAAAACCTCAACCTATTCTCCATTACTGCAAAACAAGTACTTATTTCATGTTCTTTTGCTTTTCACAATCAATCCTGATAATTTTTGATATCCTGACTAAGAGTTACAAGATAACCATAGCTTGCTTCAAGCCGACAATCTCCGTGGGATCGACCCTTACTCACGTAAGGTATTACTTGGACGACCCAGTACACTTGCTGGTTAGTTGTGCGGGATTGCAAAAGTGTGATTGCAATTTCGTGCACCAAGTTTTTGGTGCCGTTGCCGGGGATTGTTCGAATTTGGACAACTGACGGTTTATCTTGTTGCTTAGATTAGGACTGTTTTATTTTTGTTGGTTTAGAGTCTTTTATTTGATTTTAGTTTCATATTTTAAGTTTGGTGTCTTCCTTGTGTTTTCCTTTAAGTTTTCGAAAATTTGTGTTTGATTTTCTAAAAATTTTAAGTTTGGTGTCTTTTGTGCTTTTATTCACTTAAAATTTTTTCAAAAATTTGTTCTTGGTGTTCATCTTGACCTTTAAAGTTTTCTTGGTGTTCATCTTGACATTCAAAGTTTTCTTGTTTGTTCTCTTTGTTTTGATCTAAAATTTTTAAGTTTAGTGTCTTGTTGTTGTTTTTCTCTTTCCTAATTAAAATTTAAAAATCAAAAAAATATCCTTTCCTTATTTTACTCATAATTTTCGAAATTTTGCATTAATTTAGTCAAAGATTTTCAAAATCATATCTTTTTTTTAGTCAAGTCAAAATTCTAATCTCAAAAATTGATCTTTTCAAATCTTTTTCAAAAATCAAATCTTTTTAATTGCAATCATATTTTCAATCATATCTTTTTAATTAACTAATTGATTTAGTTTTCAATTTGCTTTGATCTTATTTTCTTTTAGTTTTCGAAATTTTATTTATTTTCCATTTATTTTATTTTATTTTTTTCCTTTCGGTCATTTTTAATAAAAAAATAAATAAATAATATCCGCATCATCTCCCTTTCTCCATCATGGATCTAGGTGAAATTGAGCAGTCCAGAAGGACTCTGGGGTCATATGCCAACCCCATTACAGCTGCATATGGGAGTAGCATCTGTATACCTCCCATTAAAGCAAGCAGCTTTGAGCTAAATCCTCAACTCATTATCATGGTGCAGCAAAATTGTCAGTATTCTGGTCTTCCACAGGAAGAACCTACTGAGTTTCTAGCACAATTCTTACAAATTGCTGACACAGTACGTGATAAAGAGGTGGATCAGGATGTCTACAGATTATTACTGTTTCCATTTGCTGTAAAAGATCAAGCTAAGAGGTGGTTGAATAACCAACCCACAGCAAGCATAAAAACATGGAGACAGTTATCAGACAAATTCCTGAATCCATTCTACCATCCAAAAAGGATGACACAGCTAAGGCTGGACATCCAAGGCTTTAAACAAGAGGATAATGAATCCCTTTATAATGCCTGGGAGAGGTACAGAGGTATGCTAAGAAAATGCCCCTCTGAAATATTTTCAGAGTGGGTACAGTTAGACATCTTCTACT
The DNA here is from genome assembly GCF_014773155.1 of Arachis stenosperma. NCBI lineage: Eukaryota > Viridiplantae > Streptophyta > Magnoliopsida > Fabales > Fabaceae > Arachis > Arachis stenosperma. The sequence goes on from NC_080379.1 coordinate 153,214,140, forward strand.
ACGGGCTTACAGAAAAAGCTCAGATGTCTCTAGACCACTCAGCTGGTGGATCTATACATATGAGGAAGACGATTGAAGAGGCTCAAGAGCTCATAGATATTGTTGCTAGAAATCAACATTTGTACTCTAGCAGTGAGTCCTCTATAAAAGAAGAAGCTACGGCAGTAACTACTGATCCTAACCCTCAAGAACAGATGGTTGAGCTTAATCAGTAATTACTCCTTATGACAAAACAATTAGCAGAATTTAAATAGATGCTCCAAGACACTAAAAATGCTAACAAGAATATGGAAGCACAATTGAATCAGACAAGACAGCAACTATCTAAACAGATAACAGAAGAATGCCAAGCTGTTAAATTAAGGAGTGGGAAGACATTGAATGTTTCAACTCAAAGCAGCAGAAAGCTAAGAAAGGAACAACTGACAGAGGATGACCAACCAACTACCCAAAATCCCTCTGAGGACAGTAAGAGCCTAGAGAGGAATGATTCTGGCGTTCAAACGCCAGAAAAGGGTAAGAAAGTGGCGTTAAACACCCAATGGGTAGCCACTTCTGGCGTTCAAACGCCAGAAAAGGGTTGCAATCTGGCGTTAAATGCCCTAAAAGCACCCAATCCTGGCGTTCAAACGCCACAAAGGGGTCAGACACTTGCAAGTGCTGATAACAACCCCCTTAAGCAGGCTCCTCCAACCACTTCTGTAGGAAATAAACCTGCAGTAACTAAGGTTGAAGAATATAAAGCCAAGATGCCTTATCCTCAGAAACTCCGCCAAGCGGAACAGGATAAGAAATTTGCCCGCTTTGCAGACTATCTAAGGACTCTTGAAATAAAGATTCCGTTTGCAAAGGCACTTGAGCAAATACCTTCTTATGCTAAGTTCATGAAAGAGATCTTAAGTCATAAGAAGGATTGGAGAGAAACTGAAAAAGTTTTTCTCACTGAAGAATGCAGTGCAGTCATATTAAAGAGCTTACCAGAGAAGCTTAAAGATCCTGGAAGCTTTATGATACCATGCACATTAGAGGGTACTTGTACCAAGAAAGCTTTATGTGATCTTGGGGCAAGTATCAACCTAATACCTGCATCCACTATCAGAAAGCTTGGCTTGGCTGAAGAAGTTAAACCAACCAGGATATGTCTCCAACTTGCTGATGGCTCCATTAAATACCCATCAGGCATAATTGAGGACATGATTGTCAAGGTTGGGCCATTTGCCTTTCCCACTGACTTTGTAGTGCTGGAAATGGAGGAGCATAAGAGTGCAACTCTCATTCTAGGAAGACCTTTCCTAGCAACTGGACGGACCCTCATTGACGTCCAAAAAGGGGAATTAACCCTGAGAGTCAATGATGACGAGTTCAAGTTGAATGTTGTCAAAGCTATGCAGCATCCAGACATGTCAAATGACTGCATGAGCACTGATATTATTGACTCTTTGGTGGAGGAGGTCAATATGACTGAAAGTCTTGAATCAGAGCTAGATGACATCTTTAAAGATGTTCAGCCTGATCTGGAGGAACTAAAGGAAATAAAAGAAATTCTGAAAATTCCTCAGGAAGAAGATAAGCCTCCTAAACCAGAGCTCAAGCCACTACCACCATCCTTGAAATATGCATTTCTGGGAGAAGGTGACACTTTTCCAGTGATCATAAGCTCTGCTCTAAATCCACAGGAAGAGGAAGCACTAATTCAAGTGCTAAGGACACACAAGACAGCTCTTGGGTGGTCCATAAGTGATCTTAAGGGCATTAGCCCAGCAAGATGCATGCACAATGCCTGGGATTGTTCTAGTTTGGACAACTGACGGTTCATCTTGTTGCTTAGATTAGGTATTTTTTTCGAAATTCTTGAAGATGAATTCTAGAGTTTCATGATGATTTGTTGAAATCTGGCTGGCTGAGAAGCCATGTCTAATCTGATTGGACCGAGGTATCAACTTATCACCACAAGAGCTTGTTGATTTTCATCAATTTTGCTTTTGGAGCAGTGATCTGCTAAGATTTGGCTGACCTTTGGTCATGTCTAGTGTTTTGGACCGAAGCTTTCTTTGAAAAGCTTGGCTGGCTGTGAAGCCATGTCTAATTCCTGGACCGGAGTCTTAGACTAGCATTGCACTGATTCCTGGAATTCTCATTAAGAATTTTGATACCTTTTTCCACTTAATTTTCGAAAAATACAAAAAAATTACAAAATCATAAAAAAACCAAAAATATTTGATGTTTCTTGCTTGAGTCTAGTGTCTCATCTTAAGTTTGGTGTCAAATGCATGTTTTTGTTACATTTTGCGAATCCATGCATATATTTCTTGTTTTGATCTTTAAATTCTATTGACTTGAGTGTTCATGTGTCTCATATAGTGTCAGTAGTACACAAACTGCTAAGTTTGGTGTCTTGCATGCATTGTTATTTGATTCTTGTTGCATTTTGATTATTAAAAATCCAAAAATATTTTTAATTTGTGTCTTTTCAAGTCAATAATACAAAGAATTGAAGATTCAGAACATACTATAGAGGAATTATACAGAAAAAGCTGAGCATTCAAAAATGCCCAGTGAAGAAGGCAGACTGGCGTTTAAACGCCAGCCAGGGCACCTGGTTGGGCGTTTAACGCCCAAAGAGGTAGCATTTTGGGCATTAAACGCCAGAATGTATACCATTCTGGGCGTTTAACGCCAGGATGGTGCTAGGGGGAAGATTTTGTTTCCAAATCAATTTTTTTTCAAGTTTTCAAAGTTTTTCAAAACCAAATCTTTTTCAAATCATATCTTTTCAATCAAATGTTTTCAAAATCAATTTCTTTCCTTTCTCAAAGATACTTACTAACAATTAATGATTTGATTGAACATTTTTTGCCTTTTCTATTAAGAAAGGTTTTATGTTTGAATCATATCTTTTCTTGTTAGGCAAGTCATTAATTTTTAAAATCATATCTTTTAAAATTGTTTTCAAATCATATCTTCTCAATCACATCTTTTTAAAACCATAACTTTTCAATTAAATCTTTTTAACCTCATCTTTTTCAAAATAGTTTTCAATCAAATCTTTTTAATTTCTAATTTCAAAATCTTTTTCAAAAATCACTTGATTTCTTTTTCACTTTTAATTTCCGAAAATTATCAATCAAATTTTCAAAATGTTTTCAAAATCTTTTAAATGAATTTTCGAAAATCCACTTCCCTCCTTCTCACATCCTACCATTTATGGAGTACCACTCCTTCTAAATGCACAATTCGATCCTTATCTAATTAAAGTTCGAATTCTTCTTCTCCTTCTTCTTTCTATTTCTTTGTTCCTCTGACATTTCAAGGAATCTCTATACTGTGACATAGAGGATTCCACATTTTCTTTTTCTCTTCTCTTTCATATGAGCAGGAGCAGAGACAAAGGCATTCTTGTTGAAGCTGACCCTGAACCTGAGAGGACCCTGAAGAGAAAACTAAGAGAAGCCAAAGCACAACTCTCTTTAGAGGACCTAACCGAATTCTTCAAGGAAGAAGACCACATGGCAGCCGAAAACAACAACAATGCCAACAATGCAAGGAAGGTGCTGGGTGACTTCACTGCACCTACTCCTGATTTCTATGGGAGAAGCATCTCTATCCCTGCCATTGGAGCAAACAACTTTGAGCTTAAGCCTCAATTAGTTTCTCTAATGCAACAGAATTGCAAGTTCCATGGACTTTCAATGGAAGATCCTCATCAGTTTTTAGCTGAATTCTTGCAAATCTGTGACACAGTCAAGACTAATGGGGTTAACCCTGAGGTCTATAGACTGATGCTATTCCCTTTTGCTGTAAGAGACAGAGCTAGAATATGGTTGGATTCTCAACCTAAAGAAAGCCTGGACTCTTGGGAAAAGCTAGTCAATGCCTTCTTGGCAAAGTTCTTTCCACCACAAAGATGGAGTAAGCTTAGAGTGGAAGTCCAAACCTTCAGACAGAAGGATGGAGAATCCCTCTATGAAGCTTGGGAAAGATACAAACAATTAATCAGAAGATGTCCTTCAGACATGCTTTCTGAATGGAGCATCATAGGTATTTTCTATGATGGTCTCTCTGAACTATCCAAGATGTCTTTGGATAGCTCTGCTGGAGGATCTCTTCATCTGAAGAAGACGCCTGCAGAAGCTCAAGAATTGATTGAAATGGTTGCAAATAACCAATTCATGTACACTTCTGAAAGAAATCCTGTGAACAATGGGACTAGTAAGAAGAAAGGAGTTCTTGAGATTGATACTCTGAATGCCATTTTGGCTCAGAACAAGATATTGACTCAACAAGTCAATTTGATTTCTCAAAGTCTGTCTGGAATGCAAAATGCACCAAGCAGTACTAAGGAAGCTTCATCTGAGGAAGAAGCCTATGATCCTGAGAACCCTTCTATGGAAGAGGTGAATTACCTAGGAGAACCCTATGGAAACACCTACAATTCTTCATGGAGAAATCACCCCAATTTCTCATGGAAGAATCAAGAGAGACCTCAACAAGGTCTCAATAACAATAATGGTGGAAGAAACAGGTTTAGCAATGGCAAGCCTTTTCCATCATCTTCTCAGCAACAGACAGAGAGTTCTAAGCAGAATACTTCTGACTTAGCAACAATGGTCTCTGATCTAATAAAGACCACTCAAAGTTTCATGAATGAAACAAGGTCCTCCATCAGAAATTTGGAAGGACAAGTGGGTCAGCTGAGCAAGAAAGTTACTGAACTCCCTCCTAGCACTCTCCCAAGTAATACAGAAGAAAATCCAAAAGGAGAGTGCAAAGCCATAGACATGGCCAAAAATGGAGAGGAAAGAGAGGAGGAGGACGCCACTGAGGAAGACCTCAGTGGGCGTGTACCAATCTCCTCTGAGTTCCTCAATGAGGAACAATGGGAATCTGAGGCTCAAAATGAGACCATAGAGATTCCATTGGACTTACTTCTGCCATTCATGAGCTCTGATGAGTATTCTTCCTCTGAAGAGGATGAGTATGTCACTGAAGAGCAAGTTGCTAAATACCTTGGAGCAATCATGAAGCTAAATGACAAGTTATTTGGAAATGAGACTTGGGAGGATGAACCTCCCTTGCTCACCAAAGAACTGGATGACTTGTCTAGGCAGAAACTGCCTCAAAAGAGGCAGGATCCTGGGAAGTTTTCTATACCTTGTACCATAGGCACCATGACCTTCAAGAAGGCCTTGTGTGACTTAGGGTCAAGTGTAACCCTCATGCCCCTCTCTGTAATGGAGAAATTAGGGATCTTTGAGGTGCAAGCTGCAAGAATCTCATTAGAGATGGCAGACAATTCAAGAAAACAAGCTCATGGACTTGTAGAGAATGTTTTGGTGAAGATTGAAGACCATTACATCCCTACTGACTTCATAGTCCTAGAGACTGGGAAGTGCATGGATGAATCCATCATCCTTGGCAGACCCTTCCTAGCCACAGCAAAGGCTGTGATTGATGTTGATAGAGGAGAGTTGATCATTCAAGTGAATGAAGAATCCTTGGTGTTTAAGGCCCAAGGACATCCCTCTATCATCATGGAGAGGAAGCATGAAGAGCTTCTCTCAAAACAGAGCCAAGCAGAGCCCCCACAGTCAAACTCTAAGTTTGGTGTTGGGAGGCCACAACCAAACTCTAAGTTTGGTGTTGAACCCCCACATTCAAACTCTAAGTTTGGTGTTGGGAGGTTCCAACACGGTTCTGAGTATCTCTGAGGCTCCATGAGAGTCCTCTGTCAAGCTAATGACATTAAAGAAGCGCTTGTTGGGAGGCAACCCAATGTTTTATAGTTAACTATTTCCTTTTGTTATTTTATCTTTTTTGTAGGTTGATGATCATAAGAAGTCACAAAAACAATGAAAAAAGCAAAAACAGAATGAAAAACAGGAAGAAAAACAGCACACCCTGGAGGAGAAGAAGCTGGCGTTCAAACGCCAGTAATGCTAGCTGTTGGGTGTTTAACGCCCAGTCTGGCACCATTCTGGGCGTTTAACGCCAGAAAGGGGTACCAGACTGGCGTTAAACGCCAGAAAAGGGCAAGAACCTGGCGTTAAACGCCAGGAATGGGCACCAGCCCGGCGTTTAACGCCAGAAATAGCTCAAAATGTGATTTTGAGCAACACTTGGTGCAGGGATGACTTTTTCTTGACACCACAGGATCTGTGGACCCCACAGGACCCCACCATCACTTTCTCTCTTCTTCCCCCACTCACCAATCACCTCAATACCTCTTCCCCAAAAACCCTTCACCTATCAAATCCCATCTTTCTCTTCACCACTCACATTCATCCTCCATGAAACCCCACCAACCTCACCCTTCAAATTCAAACCACTTTCCCTCCCAAACCTACCCTCAAATGGCCGAACCATTACCCCCCTCTCTCCTATAAATACCCTTCTTCAACCCTTCATTTTCACACAACTTAAACACCCCTTCTTTCCCTTCTTAGCCGAACACACCACCTTCCCCCTCTTCCTCATTTCTTCTTCTTCTACTCTCTTCTTTCTTCTTTTGCTTGAGGACGAGCAAACATTTTAAGTTTGGTGTGGTAAAAGCGTTGCTTTTTCATAACCATTATGGCATCCAAGGCCGGAGAAACCTCTAAAAAGAGGAAAGGGAAGGCAAAAGCTTCCACCTCCGAGTCATGGGAGATGGATAGATTCCTCTCAAGGGTGCATCAAGTCCACTTCTATGAAGTTGTGGCCTTGAAGAAGGTGATCCCCGAGGTCCCCTTTTCACTCAAAAAGGGTGAATATCCGGAGATCCGCCATGAGATCCGAAGAAGAGGTTGGGAAGTACTTACCAACCCCATTCAACAAGTCGGAATCTTGATGGTTCAAGAGTTCTATGCCAATGCATGGATCACAAAGAACCATGACCAAAGTGTGAACCCGAATCCAAAGAATTATCTCACTATGGTTCGGGGGAAATACTTGGATTTTAGTCCGGAGAGTGTGAGGGTGGCGTTCAACTTGCCTATGATGCAAGGAGATGAGCATCCTTACACTAGAAGGGTCAACTTTGATCAAAGGTTGGACCAAGTCCTCACAACCATATGTGAAGAGGGCGCACAATGGAGGCAAGATTCAAGAGGAAAGCCGGTTCAATTGAGAAGGCATGACCTCAAGCCCGTGGCTAGAGGATGGTTAGAGTTCATACAACGCTCAATCATTCCCACTAGCAACCGGTCCGAAGTTACCATAGACCGGGCCATCATGATTCATAGCATCATGATTGGAGAAGAAGTGGAAGTTCATGAGGTTATAGCTCAAGAACTCTACAAGGTGGCGGACAAGACCTCCACTTTGGCAAGATTAGCCTTTCCTCATCTCATCTGTCACCTCTGTTATTCAGTTGGAGTTGACATAGAGGGAGATACCCCCATTGATGAGGACAAGCCCATCACCAAGAAAAGGATGGAGTACACAAGAGACCCCTCTCACCATGAGATCCCTGAGATTCCTCAAGGGATGCACTTTCCTCCACAAAATTATTGGGAGCAACTAAACACCTCCCTAGGAGAATTGAGTTCCAACATGGGACAACTAAGGGTGGAGCATCAAGAACACTCCATTCTTCTCCATGAAATTAGAGAAGATCAAAGAATCATGAGGGAGGAGCAACAAAGACAAGGAAGAGACATTGAGGAGCTCAAGCACTCCATAGGATCTTCAAGAGCAAGAAAGAGCCGCCATCACTAAGGTGGACCCTTTCCTTGATTTCCTTGTTCTTTATTCTTCTGTTTTTCGATTTTTATGCTTTATGTTTATCCATGTTTGTGTCTTGTGATCATTAGTGTCTTAGTGTCTATGCCTTAAAGTTATGAATGTCCTATGAATCCATCACCTTTCTTGAATAAAAACGTGCTTAATTGAAAAGGAAAGAACTGCATGAATTCTGAATTTTATAATAGTTTAATTATTTTGATGTGGTGGCAACACTTTTGTTCTCTGAATGTATGCTTGAACAGTGCATATGTCTTTTGAATTTGTGGTTCATGAATGTTGGCTCTTGAAAGAATGATGAAAAAGGAGACATGTTACTGAGGATCTGAAAAATCATTAAAAATGATTCTTGAAGCAAGAAAAAGCAGTGAATACAAAAAAAAAAGAGAGAAGAAGCAACCAAAAAAAAAAGAAAAGAAAGAAAAAGAAAGAAATAAAGTTGTGATCCAAGGCAAATAAGAGTGTGCTTAAGAACCCTGGACACCTCTAATTGGGGACTTTAGCAAAGCTGAGTCACAATCTGAAAAGGTTCACCCAATTATGTGTCTGTGGCATGTATGTATCCGGTGGTAATACTGGAAGACAAAGTGCTTTGGGCCACAGCCAAGACTCAATAAGTAGCTGTGTTCAAGAATCATCATACTTAACTAGGAGAATCAATAACACTATCTGGATTCTGAGTTCCTAAAGAAGCCAATCATTCTGAATTACAAGGGATAGAGTGAGATGCCAAAACTATTTAGAGACAAAAAGCTAAAAGCCCCGCTCATCTAATTAATACTGATCTTCATAGATGCTTTTGGAGTTCATTGCATATTCTCTTCTTTTTATCTTATTTGATTTTCAGTTGCTTGGGGACAAGCAACAATTTAAGTTTGGTGTTGTGATGAGCGGATAATTTGTATGCTTTTTGGCATTGTTTTTAGTATATTTTTAGTATGATCTAGTTAGTTTTTAGTATATTTTTATTAGTTTTTAGTTAAAATTCACTTTTCTGGACTTTACTATGAGTTTGTGTGTTTTTCTGTGATTTCAGGTATTTTCTGGCTGAAATTGAGGGACCTGAGCAAAAATCTGATTCAGAGACTGAAAAGGACTGCAGATGCTGTTGGATTCTGACCTCCCTGCACTCGAAGTGGATTTTCTGGAGCTACAGAGGCCCAATTGGCGCGCTCTCAACGGCGTTGGAAAGTAGACATCCTGGGCTTTCCAGCAATATATAATAGTCCATACTTTGCCCAAGATTTGATGGCCCAAACCGGCGTTCAAAGTCACCTCAAGAAATTCCAGCGTTAAACGCCGGAACTGGCACCTAATTGGGAGTTAAACGCCCAAACTGGCACTAAAGCTGGCGTTTAACTCCAAGGGGAGTCTCTACACGAAATTGCTTCATTGCTCAGCCCAAGCACACACCAAGTGGGCCCGGAAGTGGATTTTTATGTCATTTACTCATCTATGTACTAGTTTTCTATAAGTAGGACCTTTTACTATTGTATTTAAGAGAGCTTTTGATCATGTTTTGAGGATTGAACCCTCTTTGGGAGGCTGGCCATTCGGCCATGCCTAGACCTTATGCTTATGTATTTTCAACGGTGGAGTTTCTACACACCATAGATTAAGGTGTGGAGCTCTGCTGTACCTCGAGTATTAATGCAATTACTATTGTTCTTCCATTCAATTCCGCTTGTTCTTTGTCCAAGATATCACTTGTTCTTCAACATGATGAAGGTGATGATTGACGCCCATCACCATTCTCACCCATGAACAAGGTGACTGACAACCATTCTTGTTCTACAAGCATCTGAGGCTTAGTGAATATCTCTTGGATTCCTGATTGCACGATGCATGGTTGATCGCCTGACAACCGAGTGCTCGCCTGACAAACGAGCCAATCATTCCGTGAGATCAGAGTCTTCGTGGTATAGGCAAGAACTGATGGCGGCATTCAAGAGAATCCGGAAGGTCTAACCTTGTCTGTGGTATTCTGAGTAGGATTCAATGATTGAATGACTGTGACGTGCTTCAAACCTGTAACCTACTGGGCGTTAGTGACAGACGCAAAAGAGTGATTCTATTCCGGTAGGAGAGGGAACCAAACCGGTGATTGGCAGTACTGTGACAGAGTGCGTGCATTAGCTTTCACTGCGCGGATGGGAGGTAGCTGCTGACAACAGTGAAACCCTACACGAGCTTGCCATGGAAAGGAGTAAGAAGGAGTGGATGAAGGCAGTAGGAAAGCAGAGAGACGGAAGGGAAGGCATCTTCATACACTTGTCTGAAGCTCTTACACCAATGATATACATAAGTATCACTATCTTTATCTTCTATGTTATTTTCGTTCATCATCATATACATTTGAGTTTGCCTGACTAAGATTTACAAGATGACCATAGCTTGCTTCAATGCTAACAATCTCCGTGGGATCGACCCTTACTCACGTAAGGTATTACTTGGACGACCCAGTGCACTTGCTGGTTAGTTGCGCGAAGTTGTGTAATGCCATGGTATTGAGCCACCAAGTTTTTTGGAGCCATTACCGGGGATTATGAGAGTTGTGAAAAAGTATTGTTCACAATTTCGCGCACCAGTTTATAAAGGATTTTTCAAAAATTGCCAAACCTCTGAGTAATCTGCTAGCTGCTGACACTCCATTTATTTTTGATAATGAGTGTCTGCAGGCGTTTGAAACTCTGAAAGCTAAGCTGGTCACAGCACCAGTCATCTCTGCACCAGACTGGACATTACCATTTTAACTAATGTGTGATGCTAGTGACCATGCCATTGGTGCAGTACTGGGACAAAGGCATGGTAAGCTTCTGCACGTCATTTATTATGGCAGCCGTATTCTAAATGATGCACAGAAGAACTACACAACCACAGAAAAGGAGTTACTTGCAGTGGTTTATGCCATTGACAAGTTCAGATCTTATTTAGTAGGATCAAAAGTGATTGTGTACACTGACCATGCTGCTCTTAAATATCTACTCACAAAGCAGGATTCAAAATCCAGACTCATAAGATGGGTGTTGCTTCTGCAAGAGTTTGATATAGAAATAAGAGACAGAAAAGGGACAGAGAATCAAGTAGCTGATCACCTGTCCTGGATAGAACCAGTAGCAGGAGCATCTCTCCCTCCTACTGAGATCTCTGAAACCTTTCCGGATGAGCAATTATCTGCTATTCAGGAAGGTCCGTGGCTTGCAAATAGTGCAGACTATAAGACTCAAGGTTCTCCTTCTGTAACCATGGAAAGGAAGCATGAAGAGCTTCTCTCAAAACAGAGTCAAACAGAGCCCCCACAGTCAAACTCTAAGTTTGGTGTTGGGAGGCCACAACCAACTTCTAAGTTTGGTATTGAACCCCCACATTCAAACTCTAAGTTTGGTGTTGGGAGGTTCCAACATGGCTCTGAGTATCTGTGAGGCTCCATGAGAGCCCACTGTCAAGCTACTGACATTAAAGAAGCGCTTGTTGGGAGGCAACCCAATGTTATATTTATTATTTTCCCTTGTTATTTTATGTTTTCTATAGGTTGATGATCATGGAAAGTCACAAAATCAATTGAAAAAGCAGAAACAGAATGAAAAACAGAAAGAAAAATAGCACACCCTGGGGGAAAACTTGCTGGCATTTAAACGCCAGTAAGGGCAGCAAATGGGCGTTTAACGCCCAGTCTGGCACCATTCTGGGCATTTAATGCCAGAAAGGGGCATCAGACTGGTGTTAAACGCCAGGAATGGGCACCAAGCTGGCGTTAAACGCCAGAAATGGGCACCATCCCGGCGTTTAACGCCAGGATTGGCAGAAGGAGCATTTTTGCTCGCCACTTGGTGCAGGGATGAATTATCCTTGACACCTCAGGATCTGTGGACCCCACAGGATCCCCACCTACCCCACCACTCTCTCTCTTCGTTCTTCTTTTGCTCGAGGACGAGCAAACCTTCTAAGTTTGGTGTGGTAAAAGTGTTGCTTTTTGCTTCTCCATAACCATTTATGGCACCTAAGGCCGGAGAAACCTCTAGAAAGAGGAAAGGGAAGGCAAAAGCTTCCACCTCCGAGCCATGGGAGATGGAGAGATTCGTCTCAAGGGATGCACTTTCCTCCACAAAACTATTGGGAGCAAATTAACACCTCCCTAGGAGAATTGAGTTCCAACATGGGACAACTAAGGGTGAAGCACCAAGAACATTCCATCCTCCTCCATGAAATTAAAGAAGATCATAGAATCATGAGAGAGGAGCAACAAAGGCAAGGAAGAGATATTGAGGAGCTCAAGCACTCCATAAGATCTTCAAGAGGAAGAACAAGCCGCCATCACTAAGGTGGACCCGTTCTTTAATCTCCTTGTTCTTTATTTTCTATTTTTTGAAATTTTATGCTTATGTTTATCTATGTTTGTGTTTTATTACATGATCATTAGTATCTTAGTGTCTATGCCTTAAAGCTATGAATGTTCTATGAATCCATCACCTTTCTTAAATGAAAAATGTTTTATTACAAAAGAACAAGAAGTACAGGATTTCAAATTTATCTCTGAAACTAGTTGAATTAGTTTGATGTGGTGACAATACTTTTTGTTTTCTGAATGAATGCTTGAACAGTGCATATGTCTTTTGAATTTGTTGTTTAAAGAATGTTAAATTTGTTGGCTCTTGAAAGAATGATGGAAAAGGAGAAATGTTATTGAGGATCTAAAAAAATCATCAAATTGATTCTTGAAGCAGAAAAAAAAAAGAAGAGAAGAAGAAAAAGCAAGCAGAAAAAGCCAATAGCCCTTTAAACCAAAAGGCAAGGGTAGAAATAAAAAGTGATCCAAGGCAAAAAGAGTGTGCTTAAGAACCCTGGACACCTCTAATTGGGGACTCTAGCAAAGCTGAGTCACAATCTAAAAAGGTTCACCCAGTTATGTGTCTGTGGCATGTATGTATCCGGTGGTAATACTGGAAGACAGAGTGCTTTGGGCCACAGCCAAGACTCATAAAGTAGCTATGTTCAAGAATCATCATACTTCACTAGGAGAATCAATAACACTATCTGAGTTCTGAGTTCCTATAGATGCCAATCATTCTAAACTTCAAGGGATAAAGTGAGATGCCAAAACTGTTCAGAAGCAAAAAGCTAATAGTCCCGCTCATCTAATTGGAGCTAAGTTTCTTTGATATTTTGGAGTCTATAGTATGTTCTCTTCTTTTTATTCTATTTTGATTTTCAGTTGCTTGGGGACAAGCAACAATTTAAGTTTGGTGTTGTGATGAGAGGATAATTTATACGCTTTTTGGCATTGTTTTTAGTATGTTTTTAGCATATTTTAGTTAGTTTTTATTATATTTTTATTAGTTTTTAGTTAAAATTCACTTTTCTGGACTTGACTATGAGTTTGTGTGTTTTTCTGTGATTTCAGATATTTTCTGGCTGAAATTGAGGGTCCTGAGCAAAAATCTGATTCAGAGGCTGAAAAGGACTGCAGATACTGTTGGATTCTGACCTCCCTGCACTCGAAGTGGATTTTCTGGAGCTACAGAAGCCCAATTGGCGCGCTCTCAACGGCGTTGGAAAGAAGACATCCTGGGCTTTCCAGAAATGTATAATAGTCCATGCTTTGCCCGAGATTTGATGGCCCAAACCGGCGTTGCATATCAGCTTCAGAATTCCCAGCGTTTAACGCTGGAACTGGCATAAAAATTGGAGTTAAACGCCCAAACTAGCATAAAAGCTGGCGTTTAACTCCAGAAAAAGTCTCTACACATAAAAGCTTCAATGCTCGGCCCAAGCACACACCAAGTGGACCCCGGAAGTGGATTTTTACGTCATTTAATCATTTCTGTATACCCTAGGTTACTAGTTCACTATTAATAGGATCTTTTGACATTGTATCTGTACCTCATGACACTTTACACGTTTCTCATTGTATCTTCTACAGCATGAGTCTCTAAACCCCATGGTTGGGGGTGAGGAGCTCTGCTGTGTCTTGATGGATTAATGCAATTACTACTGTTTTTCATTCAATCATGCTTGCTTCTATTCTAAGATATCACTTGTTCTTAAACCGGATGAATGTGATGATCTGTGACACTCATCATCATTCTCAACTATGAACATGTGCCTGACAACCACCTCCGTTCTACCTTAGATTGAGTAGATATCTCTTGGATTCTTTAATCGAAATCTTCGTGGTATAAGCTAGAATTGATGGCGGCATTCAAGAGAATCCGGAAGGTCTAAACCTTGTCTGTGGTATTCTGAGTAGGATTCAAGGATTGGATGACTGTGACGAGCTTCAAACTCCTGAGGGCTGGGCGTTAGTGACAGACGCAAAAGAATCACTGGATTCTATTCCAACCCGATTGAGAACCGACAGATGATTAGCCGTGCTGTGACAAAGCGCGTTGAACATTTTCACTGAGAGGATGGGAGGTAGCCATTGACAACGGTGAAACCCTACATACAGCTTGCCATGAAAGGAGCCTTGCGTGTTTGAAGAAGAAGACAGTAGGAAAGCAGAGGTTCAGAAGACAGAGCATCTCCAAAACCTTAACCTATTCTCCATTACTGCAAAACAAGTACTTATTTCATGTTCTTTTGCTTTTCACAATCAATCCTGATAATTTTTGATATCCTGACTAAGAGTTACAAGATAACCATAGCTTGCTTCAAGCCGACAATCTCCGTGGGATCGACCCTTACTCACGTAAGGTATTACTTGGACGACCCAGTGCACTTGCTGGTTAGTTGTGCGGGATTGCAAAAGTTTGATTGCAATTTCGTGCACCACTTCCCCATGTGACAGATGGGTCATCACGCTATCATCACGTTGATTTTTGATGTGCCACGTCATCTGCAGGGCTGAACTCATTGATGCATAAAGCCTTCGAAATCTAAGAATTAAGGGTAAGTAGTGCATCCATCTGACAAAAACTCTCTTGGACTTATAACCACCATCAGAAATAGGCTTGAATCTAGGTGCTTCACAAAACTTGCAACTAGTTAGAGCAACATCGTCTTTTCGATACAACATGCAATTGTTTGAGCAACAATCTATTTTGATTGCCTTTACTACAAGCTTTTGCACTAACTTCTTAGCCTCATAGTAATCTCTAGGTATGGCACTACCCTCAGGAGCAATTTCCCTAATTAAGGTAGCCCACTGCTTAAATGATTTCTGTGATTGGTTTCCCTCAACCTTAATGCATAGCATTCTAACAGCTATCGATAGTTGAGAGTGCACACAACCTTCCCATAAAGGCTTTTGAGCTTCCTCAAAAAGATCAAAAAAGCTTTTAGCCTCTACATGAGGATCCTCTGGACCAGTAGAATTGAAAACCATTTCATGATACCTTCTGGAGTTGTCTTCCCAGCTAATGTCATACATATCACATTCTTCCACATTTGCACCACTTCATGAACCACCTTTCCCACAATTATTGAATTCCGTCTGATTAATCCCTATGTCGTCAATCTCTCCATGTTCTTTCTAAATCCAATAATTTGGCATAAATCCCTTCCCACAAATGCATCTTAATAATGTCCAGCTCTTTATAGTTTGTGCATCTACACTTAACGCACGGGCATCTACACTTTTCTTTCGACTTCACAACATCTAACCTACTAATCATTTCTATAAACTCCTCAACCTTCTCATAAAACTCAGGTTTAATACCCCCCTCTTGTTGGATTCAACCTATCATACATCCACACTTGATGGTGCCAAGAAATTTCTTACAAATTCAATGTTTTTAGTACCTATAGATCATCCAGCACAAGCAACATTTCATCTATTATACAACACCCTATCAATATTTAACCATTTCAATATTTTCAATGCAATAGAAGCAATAACACAACATAAGCAGTATTTCATTTATCATACAATACCCTAGAAATCAATGAAGTTTACAACATAAGAATTGTACTAACCTGAACTCCAAACAAAAAGTTGAAGGGATTGGACCAAAAATCTCTGAGCAAACACACAAATTAGTCTTATAACAATCAACTACTGTGCAATGAGCGAGAGAGAGAAAGAGAGAGAGAGAGAGAGAGAGAGAGTTAGAGTATTACTTTTATAAAGAAACTTCTAACAGGAGCTCAAGGCTTGCATTTCATTAGGTAGCTTCAAAGGGATGGGATAAAGTAATAATTTATATTCACCCTCCTTATTTTGGGGTTCTGTTTCATAGGTTGATGATTCAGTTTCACATTCAAGAAGTTATTTTCTTAGTCATACTTGAAGCATGAAGGTTTCCTTTTTACTTTCTTCACTAGAGTCAAGAGAGTCACTTATAGTATTTTGTGCATTGGAGATACAGGTGCAAAAGAAGGAAAATTAACTTTCGAGAAAAATCTTGGCGTGTATTTTCAATAGAGCATGCTAAAATTTTGAAGAATTTAAAATGATATGTAACTAAATTGCCAAAATTCAATTACATGTAATTTTTTAGAGATTGAACTAAATTGCCATAAATAAAATTTATACCACATTAAACTAGTCTTACCAAGCTAGTGATATACTATTTTTATAAAGTAAACAATGCCACCTTAATTATTAAAGATGTCATCATAGGATTTCTAAATTACATAAATTAAAGTATATAGCAGTGTAATCTTTTAGCTTCTCTTATTAACCACTACTTTATGAAAACACTACTAATCAACCCTAGATTTGTAAATTCAATTATCTTCTTAAATTTTAATGAGCCTGAGAGAATCTATGTAGACCTCAATAATTGGACCTTACTGGAATTTTAAAGGTAAGAAAGTAACGGAACTTACTTTAATCTATTACACCATTAGAATTTTAAACAAATACAAGCATAGCAAAATATGTTGTGCAATTGAAAAATAGAGAAAGGAGATTAACAAATAACAGCTAAACATTTTACCCCACAAAACATATCTATAAGAATAAATTGCATAATAAAAAATTAACAGGATTAGGTCTTCAAGCTACAAGGATGACATTAATTATTTGAGGGTCCACTTGACTGGACTGATAAATTGGAAAAGTAACAAAGTAGCTTAGATTTAATTTATGAACTGGTATTTGAATATTTATGGATCGTTAATTTTAAATATATTAATCAAGATTTAACACACCTACCAGCACATACCAATACAACACACTTGCAACAAAACAAGACTACCATCTAGGGAGTAATTTCAAATCAATATCAAATATGTTTAAAATATTTCTTTGTAGATTAATTATCTAGAATATGCAATACAATATCTCATTTTTATTCATCTATATTAAAAGATTTAAAGCTATCATAGTAATTCAACTTAAATTGTAAAAAAAAAAACTAAAACTAGCTAGGTCTGACTCAGATTTTATGAATTTCATATCCGCATGAAACATGCAAACAATAGCAGTTGCATCCACTACACTATAACACTGAACAAATCAAATTAAGAGATGTGTATTTCCCACCATTCTTCTATGTAGAAACCCTTATATAAACCATCTGCAATAGGATGGATGAAAAACAAGAATATGAAAAGGATTTATTGGCAAATGAAAGTTTTTACAAGAAGAAAGACTAAATAATTTTTTCTTTTTGAATAATGAAGCAGACAGGTTAATAAGCTTGATACAAATATGCTTAAAATAAAGGAAACCGTACTGCACCAAAAGTATTTGTTTTTGTCCGAAGATGCACTTTTGTTCTTAGAAATTCTGTACTCGCTCTTTTCTTTTGGAGGGAAAAGGAAGCATCACTCTTGCCAACCTAAACGTACAAGACCAAATATTAGCATCAAATTGCTAGCTTGGATTCAAGATTTACAAAACTAAAGTTCGAATCATGTCGTGTATTGGCATGAATACAAACAGAAAAAAGTAAAATCAACTTTAATCATTCACAGAAATTAGAGATCTACATTACATTCGAATTCAGTGAGTAAATAATGAGCTTAAAGCAAAAATTTTCAAGAGCTAATCCAAAGAATCAGAGAAAGCCATTTTGCTATACACAATTGAGACATCTTAGTACTGCTACAAACATGTCCACATTAAAATATTTAAAATTTTGAAAATAACAAATAGTAGTTACAATGTCAATCTATAATAGGGGAGATGTCTTTACAACAGTTTGGCTAACTAATATAGGCAAGATGCTGAAATTCTATGAGAGCAAAATAATGAGTTAATGACCAATTTGATTGAGAATGAGGGAAGACTAACTAATACTATTTTGTTGACTTTTAATTCCACTTTCTACTTGGATCCTTGGCTCTCCACCACAACTCCTTGCACCCAAATAGACGCACCAGTCGTAATCGAACCAGATTCAACCTAACAATAAGCTCCAAATCTTGGAAACCGACAGACAAAAAGTTACAAACCAACTATTGCTCTCTATTTTTCTCTCTGTTCTACTCCCTTATCCCTTTGCCTCCTTTTCTCCAAGTCTAAGAAGAAAGAGAAAACTGAAAAAGAATAAAACAACAACTTTTTTTTAAAGGACTATTTTCAAGTTACTACTCACACCAAATGACCATTCTTCAGTAAGAGATCTGATCTAATTAAATAACCTCCCATTATATAAATTAAAAAATGTATAGAGATTTATATATATAGCTATGCAAGCTATAAATGAGGTTTCTTTATTCTTATCATTATTAATGATCTGAGAATTGGAAGATATATATAATGATCTGATGGTGGGTTGTCTAAATTTTACATTTCAGGAAGATATTATAAAAGGGACCAAGTTCAGCAAAAAAAACTGGAAATAATAATAATAATAATAATAATAATAATAATCACCAGATAATTATAATTAATCCAGAAGGGAATGAAGGAATAGTGATTTATATATAGCTGATGATGATGAATGGTAAAAATTAGTTAGTTAATGATGGTTTGATCATAAGGACTACTACTGCTTAAGTAAACAACTATACAGTTAGTATCCAATTAAATATTGATTGATGATAATGTATTATTATTGTAGCAAGAAATTAAAAGTGATGAGTAAGATATCTATATACCCTACTCATCTTCTCCCAGTTTCTTTAGCTGCAACATCACACAAACACATTAGTGAATACATTTTCAGTTTTTCGTGATTCCTCATGAGCTCTTAAGTTCAAAGAAAAAAAAATTAAGTTACCAAGCAGAAGCACCTATTATTTGCCTTATTTTATCAATTTATTTTAGCATGTTCATTTTAAAGTCGGTTTGAATTAACGATTATAACACCCAAAAAAATAGCACAGAGCAGCCATTTGAAGCCAATCTAAAAAGGTAAAATAATTCACCTACCATTCATGGGACACACACAGTCATAAAATCACAACACAAATCAAATAATCAAATAAGCGAAATGAAAATTCTGCTAATACTCCAAACACAAAACTACTGAAAAGAAGCATTATCAAAGAAGAACCCATTATTAATGCAAAAATACAAAATTGAAATCAACCATTGACAAAACGTGACATTATTAATTGTATCTGTTATAAGTTCAGATGATGCCACAAGTAGCCAAAAGTGGACACACATGATTCCAACGAAAAATGTTGTGAATCAAATATGTTATTTGGTGCACGAAATTGTGATCATCAACAATGGCGCCAAAGACTTGGAGCTCTCAAACGTGAATCACACTTTATCACAACTTTGCACAACTAACCAGCAAGTGCAATGGGTCGTCCAAGTAATAAACCTTACGTGAGTAAGGGTCGATCCCACGAAGATTGTCGGTATGAAGCAAGCTATGGTCATCTTTTAAATCTCAGTTAGGCGGATAATAATAGTTATAATGGTTTTCGAATATGAAGATAAATAAAGCATAAAATAGAGATAGAGATACTTATGTAATTCATTGGTGAGAATTTCAGATAAGTGCATAGAGATGCTTTGTTCCTGTTGAATCTCTGCTTTCCTACTGCCTTCATCCGATCCTTCATACTCCTTTCCATGGCAAGCTGTATGTAGGGCGTCACCGTTGTCAATGGCTACTTTTCATCCTCTCAGTGAAAATGGTCCAAATACTCTGTCACAGCACGGCTAATCATCTGTCGGTTCTCGATCATATTGGAATAGAATCCAGTGATTCTTTTGCGTCTGTCACTATGCCCAACACTCGCGAGTTTGAAGCTCGTCATAGTCATCCCATCTCAGATCCATACTCGGAATACCACAGACAAGGTTTAGACTTTCCGGATCGTAGGAATGGCCACCAATAATTCTAGCTTATACCACGAAGACTCCGATCTTTCGGAATAGAGGCTAAGAGATACGCGCTTGATCTAAGGTAGAATAGGAGTGGTTGTCAGGCACGCGTTCATAGGTGAGAATGATGATGAGTGTCACGGATCATCACATTCATCATGTTGAAGTGCAGCGGATATCTTAGAATAAGAATAAGTTGAATTGAATAGAAGAACAATAGTAATTGCATTAATACTCGAGGAACAGCAGAGCTCCACATCTTAATCTATGGTATGTAGAAATTCCACCGTTGAAAATACATAAGTGATAAAGGTCCAGGCATGGCCGAATGGCCAGCCCCCATGAAGGTCTAAAATCGCATACACTGATTAAAGATCCATCCAAAGACTTCGAATACAATAGTAAAAAGTTCAATTTATAGTAAACTAGTTACTAGGGTTTACAGAAATAAGTCTAAATGCAGAAATCCACTTCCGGGGACCACTTTGGTGTGTGCTTGGGATGAGCTTGAGCTTTACACGTGCAGAGGCTTCTCTTGGGGTTAAACGCCAAGTTGTAACGTGTTTTTGGCGTTTAACTCTGGTTTGTGACGTGTTTCTGGCGTTTTACTCCAGAATGCAGCATGGAACTGGTGTTGAATGCCAGTTTGCATCGTCTAAACTCGAATAAAGTATAAATTATTATATATTTCTGGAAAGCCCTGGATGTCTACTTTCCAAAGCAATTGAGAAAGAGCCATTTGGAGTTCTGTAGCTCCAGAAAATTCATTTCAAGTGCAGGGAGGTCAGAATCTAACAGCATCAGCAGTCCTTTTTCAGCCTGAATCAGATTTTTGCTCAGGTCTCTCAATTTCACCCAGAAAATACCTGAAATCACAGAAAAATACCCAAACTCATAGTAAAGTCCAGAAATGAGAATTTTGCATAAAAACTAATAAAAACATCCCTAAAAGTAGCTAGATCCTACTAAAAACTACCTAAAAACAATGCCAAAAAACGTATAAATTATCCGCTCATCATTATTAGTGAATAATTAGTTATATCCAAACATAATCCCCCAAAGAACATTATATCTTACGGGAGAAACTCCAAAAGAACTTGGAATAACCCATCTTGTTTCTGAGGCTTTTCATCAAACAGGTTACGTGCATCATCCCAAATGCATTGATTAAGTGAAAAATTCATCACAGCAACCAAATAAATCACAAAACAAAGGCAAACACTAGCTTAATCCTAAATCGAAAATGAAATCAAGCAACAATTGAACTAACACAACATGAAAATTACATTATAATAGTAAAATTTCATTGTATCAAAAACTGAAAGAAAATATAGTAGAACACGGGTGATTTAGATGAAGAAAATTACTTTTGTGCACGACGAGAGTGATAGAAGTCCAAAAGGTGTTGATGATGGTAATTGTGGTAGTGATGATTCGGATGAAGAATGCGATGGATGAAGACACTGAGGAGAAAGGTTCCAGTGTGAATAGAGCTAGACGACGTGGAAGATGACTGTGAAGCTCGTTTGGAGTGTGGAGCTCAAGAGTGTAGGGGTAGAGTTAGGTTTAACCCAATATTTTCGACGGAATAATTTAAATTACAGAAAGATTTTCTGCCTATAATAATTTAATAAAACGCAACATTTTTATTCATTTAATTACAGACAGATTTTCTGTCGGTAACTATTTCCTACGAAAAAAATTAATTTTTCTGACAGAATTATCGACGGGTTCTCTTTTCCGTCTGTAATTTATACTAATTCATTTTTTTTGTTTCCGACAAAAAATCTCTCAAATTCTTTCTGTATTTTCATGGGATAAAATTTATCAAAAATATCCGTATATAATAACTAATTTTCTAATAGTGTCTCAAAATATAATGCCTAACATAATCTTTTCTTTTATTACATTTCTTATAACTCTAATAATAATTTTTATTAACAAAATATTATGCTCTAAAAATATATATATCCTAATCACTCTTTATATCAATTATCACTAACTGCAATACCTACTTCTCATTGTTATATATCATTTATATAATATAAATATAACTTAGAGAATGTTTACATTTACATTAATACCTGCATAATATATTTAAACTAATATGCATTTAAAACTAACATACATTAACCCCAATCTCAATCATCGAACTCCTCTTACTACAAAAACCGCGACCCTATTAGTGCCACCAAATAACCATTCAATGTCCTATTAAATACAAGCAATTCCTCTTCGCTCAACCGGAACATGTGCTCCGCTTGTCAACATCGGAAAACTCTACCATGAGTTAAGATTATCTTGTAGCTGCAATGTTATGTACTGCATCCTCCCCACCTTCTCCTCTTTCAAACTTACCGTCGCACCAATGACCAGATTTGGCTAGGATTTGCCAATCTCATAGAAGACCTTCTCGTGAAGGAGCAAGCAATCATGAATTTCATGAAGCAAGATCGCGTCACCTTTTTTCCTCAATTTTTTTTGTAAAAAATTCTAAATGAATTTTCTTTGAAAAACTGAATGAAGTTGATGATGATGATTTGGAATTTGAAAGATAAATTTGTTACGAAAGGTGATGGTAGAGGGAATGTGCTAATGGTGATGGTAACCAAAGAGAAGGATGAGAAAATGAAGGGTGGGACTGTAAGAACCGGATTTTTCAAGGATAAAATTATTTAAATGCCCAAATTAAATTCCGGAAAGTTAGGATGAGAATTTGGGGATTTAAATATAATTTTTGGACTCAGTAGGTCTTTCTGAGTCAGAAAATGTGTTTTCTGTGAAATACCGTAAAAAATCGCGAACCGACAGTCGAACCGGTTGAATCGGTTCAAGTCTACCTGGTACCGCACAAGAAAAAGTGAAAACAGTAAAAAAAACCTTAGAAAAATATTAGAAATGAAAAACTGGGCGTTAATTTTAAAGATTTGGCCAAAAATTGGGCCAAACAGACTAAAAATGCTAACGGGTTGGACCGAGTCCAAGTTGGACCCAAGCCCAACATATAAAAGGGTTCATTAAGTGAACCCATTTCAGCATCACACATAAACAAACACACCCACGCTGCTGAGAAGGAGGAGATGAGAATCTCCATTTTTACTATTCACTTCAATCTTTCTAAGCTAATATCTTTAGCTACAGAGCTCCGATTGCCGCACCGTTTTCAGCTACGCATTTTTTGTGAGGAGCTCTACAAAACCTATACAAGAAACTGGAGAGCTAACCACGAAATCTTTTCTATTATTCTCCTCAAAGTTTTGAGTTTTTAAGGTTTTGGCTAAGTGAGGTTTTGTGATTTTTGGGTGTTTAGGTACACTCTAGCCTTTGATTGATGTTGGTTTTGGCTTCCAAAACTGTTGGCAAGGTAAGAGGCATTGAAACTCTTGTGAAATTTCAATTATAATGAGCCCTAGATTGATTTATGATGGATAATGTACATATAGCTTGTTTATGGTGATGTTTGGAGCTTGTTGATGCTTGTTGGAGATTCTTGGTGGGATAGATTGTGCTTGAAAGCTTGTCTTGAGCTCAATTTGTGGTTTTGGACATATTGGGGATTGGCCAAGGTATGGTTTCGATTTTCTCTATGTAGTATATAATATTCATGGACACTTAGGCTAGTGACCCATAGGATAGGTTTGAAATTCTATATGTTGTTGATGATTGGTTGGTTGATGGTGTACAATAAATTGGTATTGTTGATATGGTTAAATGATTATATTGAGATATGATGGATTTGGATGTTTGAGCATTGTTGATTAAGAATAAGAAGCATGGTTGAGTTAATGATAAAGATTGATGGTGATAAATGATGATTAGTGGATATGTGTTTGGAATGTTATATATATATTTGATTATTAAGGTTGAGAATGATGAAGTAGGATGGAAAGATTGGTATTAATTGTGAAAAGTGACCCAAGTGGGTAAATTGTGTTGTAGAGTGGAGTTTGGAATTGTTTTGGTTGGTTTGAGATATGAGAATTGGGAGAATTAGTAAATTGGGAACTTTGGGTTAAAGTTGATTTTTAATGAACTTTGTTTGATCATAACTTATGCCTTGGTTTTCAAAATTAGTTAAAAATTGTTTGAAATTAAAGTTCATTGAAAACCTTTTAATTCGATATAAGGTTTGTAAAATTTAGAATTTTGTAGAGGAAGTTATGATCATTCAAAGTTTGTGTCGAAAATCTGAAATTCTGCTAAGTTGCAGAATTTCAGGATTTTTGATATGTGTGCACGCACAGCCCTGCGAAAATCTTATTCTGTGCAGATGCACAGACCTGTGCATACGCACAGGCAGAGAAAGGGCTTTGGTTGCAGCGTTAGCACAGCTTGTGCACGTGCACATCAATGAAGAATTACGACCTGTGCGTACGCACAGCCCTGTGTGCACGCACAAGTCGGGAAGGGTCATTTGTTGGGGGCGCTCGCACAGCTTGTGCGAGTGAACAGGCTTGTAAATTTTAGCACATGTGCATACGCACACCCCTATGCGTATGCACACTTTCAAAATCTTCCTGGGCGTGCGCACGCACACCCCTGTGCGTCCGCACATGCCCTGTTTCTCAAATTTTATTTTATTTTCAACTATTTCACCTTCCCGACGAGGTTGTAAGCTTCTATGACACCTTTTTCAGGCTCTTGGGCATATTTTTCGATACTTGAAGAGTGGGAAAGGATTTAAGGGTTTTAGACGATATTATTGGGAAAACTTAGAAAATGGAGGCCTAGGTTTCTGGCATATTGAAGGTGGTTCAATGTTATGTGATGAATGGTCGATGAATGAGATGAGAATTAAGGAACTATTGAGTTCGGAACTGAAATGTGAATGAATAGTGGTTGAAAAGAGTCAAGGGCTCTGGATGAAGTGATGGATTAATCTTATACTAAAAATGTTTTTGAAAACCACTACACTACTTTTTCATTGAGATTATGAGACACTATGCGCCCGACAAGGGCCGAGGTTGGATCCCGCCTGTCGAGGTAACGGCAGCGGCGGCGGCGTAAGGCCGATTTGTTCATCCCGCTTGCGCTTAGATGTGAGGTCGGTGGCAATAGATCTCGCTCGCATCCCTTCGGATCATCAAAGCGTACAGGCGCAACACCCTGGATAGTGATCCGAGCATTATATCTCGGGGGTTCCCACACCATGATTCCGAAGGGAAACATCTTCATGGAGATGTGTCGGGTTTGCAGTTGAACCGACAATGTGATATCACAGCCAGTAGGGCAGGCATTCATCATGTGCATTTTCTATCTGTTTGTATGCTTTGCCGACTTGATATTGTTTTCCTATCTGTATAACATGTCTAATTGCTATTTGAATTAATTTCTATACATGCTTCTATCTGTGTTTTACATGTATTGTATATATTTGTGTTTTCTACTGGGATTGAGGAGGTTCGGAAGGCGGTGGCAATGGGATCGCATGGAGGATCGGTTGGTGAAGGATGTGGGATAGCGGTGTTTGATTAGGTTAGAAATTCCCTAAGATAGATCACCCTTTTATGGTGCTAAGGCTTAAGTTTTATTAGGGTTTTACATACTAGGCTTATTTGGTTTAGAATACTTTAAGCTTGAATTCTTGTGATGGATATGGAGTCTAGAATTTTCTTTGGCGTCCCGGGGTCTTATATCCTACATCACTGGGCACTATTACCATACTGAGAACCTCCGGTTCTCATACCATATTTCTGTTGTGTTTTTCAGATGCAGGTCGCAATCCACCTCGGTGAGTTGTTTGGTTGGTGACAGAAGCGGAGGATCCGAATACCATTTGGAGTCTTTTTGGTTTGTTTTGAATTTGTCTCCCGCTTTTGTATTTTTGTTTTGGCCTAGAGGCTTGTATTTGAGAGAGAACAAAATTTGTATAAGCCATTTTAAACTTCAATTTCTTTTGTCTATATATTTGGCTAGCCGACTTAAACTCCGCGAGCCGTGGCTATTTTCTTATGATATTACACTATTATACTATTATTTTTGTTTATATCACATCTGTTCCTTGTGCTTTAAGTTAGACGTTTCGTTAGTTCGTTTTGCGCTTTTAAAGCCCGTTTTTGAACTATATCCTTTATCAGACTTCTAGATAATATTATTCTTTCTATATATCATATGTATGAACTTAGAACTGTCGTAATCTTTGATTAATCTTTGCTTTATGACGCGAGGTAAAGTTTAGGCTAATTGAGATGTTACAGAGACAAAGGTTATATTAGAATTTTTCAGAAAATTAGTGCAAAAATTAGAATTTTGATTAAGGGTAGAATTAAAATAAAAAAATTGACGGCAAGGATATAATTGAAATTTATTTGTTAAGAATAAAATTAAATTAATTTCAATTAAATGTTAAGAATAATTTCAAATAAATTTAAAAACTTTAAGAACAAAAAACATACTTTATCCTACAATTAATTAGTGATATTTTTGTTTATTTATTCTTTTTAGTATGAGTAAATTTAATAGTCATATCATATATATGATATAGGTGAATTCCAATATAACTATGTTATGATAGTTGTGGTAATTATGTAAGTGTGTTCAACACTTTTTAAAAAGTTTTGTTTGATAATAAAAAAGCGTTACTTAAATTTTAGTAATATTTTTTGAAACACCATGACTACCGTAAATACACACATATACGTATATACGCACACATGCAGTCACGAAAATGAAAATTGATTATTTTCATATATATATATATATATATATATATATATATATATATATATATATATATATATATATATATATATATATATATATATATATTAGAACTACTCAAAAAATGCATATGTCATTATTACAATCTTTATGGCAATTATGTGTTTCTAATTTTAATCATGAATACTATCATAGCTAATAAAATTTGAAAGTTTATTATTTTATCATAATAATAATAATAATAATAATAATAATAATAAATTTTATTTTTCTCTTTTAAAAGATATTAAAATGATATTCTCCTCCTTTTAATTTATAAAATGTACATTTCTCTCTTTTATAACTTTTAAAAAAATCTTCTCTTCAATCCATTTAAAATTTTTTGTGTTTATTACCATTAATTTTATTCATTTTTTAAGAAAAAATAATTTTTTTACAAAAATATCCTTTAGTAAAAATTTTGTTTACCAAAATATCTTTTAACAAATTATCTTTTTATTGATTAACTTATATTTTTTTAAATATTTTTAAAAAAAATTTTAATGATTAAATTATTTTTTTCTAAAATACCCTTCAATAATTTTTTAATTATTAGAGAATTTGTTTGTAAAAATGTGAAGGAATTAAATATTAATTTTTTATATTTTGAATTTATCCATCTCGATTTGTTTTTAAACTTTGATAAAGTTGTTAATAATTTTCAATAGTTCTATTAAATAAATTCTATATTAATATTAATTGTTATACATATTAACAGTGATAAAAAATTTTTTTTAATTTAATGTTAAAATTATATATATTGATATCGAAAAATTAATAATAAAATACAAAAATAATTATCAACAAAAATTTTTGCAAAATCACAATTTAATAATTAAAAAATTATTGAAAGGTATATTAAAAAGAAAATAATTTAATCAGTAAAAAATCATTTATTAAAGGATATTTTGAAAAACAAAATTTAATTACAAAATATAAAATTTTTGTTAAAGAGTATTTTTGTCAAAAATAATTTTTTTAAAAAAAAATAGATAAAGTTAGTGTTAATTAACACAAAAAATTAAAATGAATTAAAGATGAGATTTTTTTAAATTTATAAGGGAGGAGAGTGTATATTTTACAAATAGAAAAAAGAAAAGTGTCGTTTTAGCATCTCTCAAAAAAAAAAAGAAATTTCTTCTAATAATAATAATAATAATAAAAAAGAAAAAAATGTCAAAGGAAAAACGTGATTATAATAACACACGTGGACAATTATATAGAAGTTTTGATTATATCATAAAATTACTTATCTCAAAAAAGCTTAAATTGATGAGATCCGTAACACACATGGATAGTTATATATTTGAATATAACA
Source organism: Arachis stenosperma (assembly GCF_014773155.1). Classification (NCBI taxonomy): domain Eukaryota; kingdom Viridiplantae; phylum Streptophyta; class Magnoliopsida; order Fabales; family Fabaceae; genus Arachis; species Arachis stenosperma. The sequence goes on from NC_080379.1 coordinate 153,242,051, forward strand.
AACCTACCTATAAATGGATTTTGTAAATTTTTCCTTAAAAAAAAAAAGGTTCACCAGAGGCATCTTTTGCCGTATTGTTAAGAATAAAGTTGGAATGTCATATATCTTATGAGCGTTTCAATTGAGAGAGGCTGGAATCGATGGGAGGAGGAGCTAGCTGTTGGGTCCCTTTCCTTTTGGCGTCTTGCAAGTTGCAACTACCCACTCTTGTTGCTTTAATTTTAGCGGGTATGATGGGACATGGAAAAAAGCATCACAATAAGCAAAGGAATGTTAAAGGCCGTCATTATAATTTGATTTAACATTGGACCAATTTCATTTGTGAATTCTTAGTCAATGATATCGGTTCACTTGGTTTATATCACCATGAATTGGGTTTGATTTCTAGTTCCTTCGATTGTTGTTGAGCGGGATAATTAGGAAATAAGAAAAACGACTAAAATGTTGTTTAATAAGATGCTACATTATTAAAAATGAATAATATAAAATCAATAATTAACCAATCCGGACTTTAAATGTTTAAAAAAAATTAAGATTTTTGGATGTGCATTGTATAACACTCTACCATACAGAGTCTTATGTTTAAGTCATAATTTAGAGATGACAAGGTATTACGACCTCTAAAATAAAAATTTAGTACGTATAGTAGTATGAATAATTGATTATAACTAGGAGCCTTTGAAGGAAAAGGGGTAAAATAAAATCACAACTCGAAAGCGCAACACTCCGATCGCAGACGTGACGAATAAAGGATAGGTTACGTGAGATTATATATATACAAAAGAGTGTCAAAAACAGGAATTCAAAACTCAAAATCTGGTTGCGAAGATAACCGGTCCGAGCATAGCAATATATACATGTAAATAAAATAAGAAACCCCAAGGAAATCCGAAGAGACATAAATACAGAAAACCTATTCTCCAAAATCTCCTCTAAGAGGAGTCATCACAGTTTGTATTATTCAGTGGAGATAAAAGTATCTAAGCAAAACATATAAACCAAAATAGAGTCCTGAGAACAAAGGATCTTCGCTAATCCAGAAGTCTCCAGCATGTTTCAGCAAGAAGCTTCACGTCCTGCATCTGAAAATCACAAAATCCGCATGGGTGAGAACCAGAGGTTCTCAGTATGGTAACAGTGCCCACAGAATAATCCGCAGAATGCGTGTCAGGAATGTATGGTGTGAATTGCTCAGGCTCTTGTTGTGCTTGTGTCTATGGCGGTAGCGGTGGCAGTTGCGATGGTGATGGTGGTGGTGGTGGTGGTGGTTGTGCTTGTTGATTCTCCTGATTATGAACATGATCACCCTCCTGATTCTCTTGCAATATGAGATCTGACAGATGCAAGTGGTCACCATATGTACCTCGGTACCAATGCAAGTAAATATCTAGATGATGCTGTGAGGGCACCATGTGCTCGACAAGAACATGACTATACTGATTCGTACAATGCATAACCTAAATTGAGTGGGTTCCAGACCAATCTTGATTCTTGAGACCTGTCAGAACATCGCCGTGTGCTTCACCTAGATCCCGCTCTTGATGAGGAACGTCCTGAGTCAAGCCAAATTGCCTCCTCAGTCTATCAGATGCATTCCACTCAATATATTCAAAAAAATATATAAGAGGAACTATGACACTCCAAATATGCCGAATACTGACGGATTTCAAGAGGAATCACGTCTGGATCGATCCGATCAATTGCATAAGCCTCCCAAACAAACTTTACACATTATGCAAGTAAAGGAGGATTACACACCGAATAATAATACGACTAAAGGAAAACAAATACTTATTTATTACAACATACCTGTCCTTCTTGTAGATCATCCAATGCTCTCCTAAAGTGAGCAAGACTACGATATCTGTAAGGCCGATCGGCACGCTCCTAGTTATGCCACCTGACATCAGACAATTCATTAATTAACTTTTATCAATCAAATTTAAAATACAGCATGCTACACTTTTTCAAAGGATATAGTAATTAAATTTACATGTTTGCAATCGGAAAGAGTCGAGGATTGCTAGGAATCGGCGCAAGAAATGGTAGACGGATCCAAGCCTTGGTAAGCAAAAGTGTCAGTGGACCATCAATCTCCTTCCAGTCGACACGTATTGCCCTATGATTAGGAACTAGGTATAGCAAATTAGTTGGTAATTATGGAGGTTTAGAAGCTAGAAAATAGGTTTAATTAAAAAGATACAACTTTTTCAAAACAGGGTGGTCATACGTACGCATGGATGTGATTTTTGACAAACTCACATACGCGAGCACCTCTGGCATACACAGATGTTCAAAACAAAGGGAGGCTCGCATACACATCCATCCTTCCGTGTGTGCGTATGTTCAAAACTGGGCATTCTCGCGTACGCATGCTCCTGTACGTGTACACCCCATGCGTACGTGAATGGGTTGAAATAGAGAGGATTCTCGTGTACACATGCATGTGTTCACGTATGCATGCTTTGCATTTTTCAGAAAAGCTGCTAATTCTGTAGAAATCACTTTTGCATACCAAACTTTCAACGTGCATAACTTTTTTGTTAAAAATCATTTTTATTCCAATTTTTAAACGGCATAAACTTCACGGACCCTATTTTATTTGAAATAAATTTGACAAAATTTGAGGGTCCGGAAGCCAAGTTATGGCCTGCCAAAGTTGGTCAAAAATTAAGTTTTACCAAAAATATCAAACCTCTATTTTTACCGAAACTCTCATTTCAAAATCAATGATTCACACCCTAAAACAACACCAATTGAGTCCAAAACAAGTTTATATCCATTCCATCTCTTCCACATTATACCATTTATTCAATTATATTCATTTTCACTCCAAACAATCCAAAAATCAAAATAATATAACTCATTATTCATCAAGCTACCATCATCATTAATCATCATCGTCATCAATCATTCAAAATCATCAATCATCAACTCATTCTCAAGATAACTTAATATTTTCATCAGGGTTACTAACCCTTAACATACTTACATAATTCGACCTATCTTATGGTCATTTAGACTATATTTTCAAGTGACATTATATATTATCTATGAAAAACCAAAATCATACATTGACCGATTCCTCCCTAATACTCGTACACATCAAAATTCCTCCATTCCACAAGTTCCAAAGCTCCAATTTCTCACCAATCATTAACTCAGCTCCCAAGGTTCAATCTCAAGCCTCCAATACCATCAATTTGATCCCAACACATACAATTTAATCTAATACCAACAATATCACTCAAAATCAATATAGGGTTCATAATTATCAATGATTCATAAGATTTAGTGGTTCCTCACCTTATCCACGGTCATTTGGGAGAAGACCCAACAAGTTTTCAAGGCTAATTCAATCCTAAAACACCAAAATTACATAATCTCTCAAAATAAAAACCCAAATTTTCCAAATTACAAAGAGGAAGGCTGAGTAAGAAATAGCTAGGTACTTACCATTTTGTTTGATTAGTTTTGTAGAGCTCGACGCGCTGGTCGCGTGGCCACAAACGATGCAGCGATCGGAACTCCAGATTAAAAGTTATGATGAATTGAAATTTGAGAGCAAAGGGTTCAGGTTTTCCTTGTGTTCCTCCCCTTTCAGTGTGATTCAATGTGATTTTGGGGGAAATGATGCAAGTTTTAGCTTTTATAAGATGGGCTTTGGGTTCGGTTTAGGTTCGGTCGAACTAGTTTGGCTTGTTGGCTAATTTTTAGATCAAAACTTTTAAAATTAGTGTCAAAATTCATATTTTTATTAGTTTTACCTCTTTAGATTAATAAATTTTAATTTTTTTATTTTTATTAATAATTAATTTATTAACTGATTATTTATTAATTATGTGGGGTTTACACTGATCCTTTTCATTATTAATAGTATGCAAATTTTCAGATTCATAATAGTGAAAGCTGGTGTCTTCATTAAAAATAATCTTTTGCATCAACTAGTATATAGATGGAAGGATGTTTTGTTGGATTAGGATTAGAAATAAATCTGTGACCAGTAGAAGGGTGCCCTCTAGTATTTCTAACTTTTTTTAACCCTACTTCAACCCTCTTGCTCATTAGTTGCATCCTTTGTCTGGTATTCTGCTCAGGTTCTAAGACTCCAAGGTGTGTTGAAAGTTCTCAACTAGGTTGAGATTCATAGTGGGATGCAACTAGTTCTTGAGCAACAAATGGTTCTTTAACTATGGGTGGTTCTTGAGCTGCACCCCCTCCTTACACTGTTGGTTTCACTACCGACTAAGGGATATATTGTGTCAAAACTTCAGTTTCTAATACTTGATTGTAGTTAGAATTGGCTGCACACTCTCAGCATCTCCAGTTTCCATAAATGCTGATCTAGGAGATCTCTGATTAGTTTTGATATTTTTTTTTTTTTTGGTCAGTGGATTAGACAACCCCCAATTCTAAGTACATCAATGGATTGGACAACTCCTAATTCTAAGTACACAACACACCCACACACTCCTCACACATTTTATCACATTTTTTCTCAATTGCACTCTCTAGAATTTGAATCCTAGACCTTTGAGATGGGGAGGGGGAGAATTCAACACATTGGTTTTGGGTTTGGGCTGGGTTTCTTTGGTCAATATGTTCTTCAACTTGGCAGGGAGTCTGTGGTGGTTGAAAGTTGGATTGTGGAAAGGAAAATATGGGCTTGTTGGGCTTGGGTGTAGAGGTTTTGTCAAAGTTGGGCCTGCTCAACCACAACACTCTCTCCTACTCTCTTTTTCTTAGCTGGAGTGGGGATTTTCCTTGCACAAGTCTTCGATCTGATGCTATCTGGCGTCGTTGCAGTATTACTTGGAGGAGAAGGGGCAGATTTTGTTCTTCGAGCACTATTATCAACAACATTTGGAATGTTTATTGGATGCTCACAATAAACTTCTATCCTCAACAAATCTTGGATGAAAAACTGGTTCGGTATGTCAACGTTAACCCTCTTTATTTCTAATTTTTTCCCTCTAGTATACATCATTTTTCCATTTGAAGTAGCCATTTGTTCCAAAAACAAAATAAGAAATTATTAACACAAAAGTATAATCTTTAAAGTTATGTTGAATAATAGCTCTCTTATTTGTTGGTAAGCTAGTAAAGTTATTCTTCAAATTTATGCTCAACATGTTTATATTATTCAATTGATGAATCAAATAATATTGTAAAATTTCAGTAATAGAATAATTAAATTGAAAGAAGTAATAAGTCACTCGTATATATACTTGCAATGACCGAATATATAAGAAGTAATAAGAGACTAGTATTTGTACACTGGCCACACTCAAATACTACTCAATACTGAATGATTAAATTTTCAAGCATAATAATTAAGCTTCTAGGCACATTTTTCAATCACATTATGCTTAGGACTAATTGAAAATTTAGTTTTTCTAAAATCCCAAAAAATGGAGCATAAAAAATAGTACTAATATCCACCATCTAACAAAATAAAAGAATGCAAACAGTCTCCAACGAATCAAACAATAATTCAAATGCAACAATAGCATAATTCCACAGAATCGAAGGACCGTATAATTGATTTCTCTTTCAGAGCCACGACTGACAAAAAGAAAATTAAAAATAGATATCACTGAGAGAATGTTCTTACCTTAATTGAGTTCCCGTCTCAAGCCCCAAAGTGATTCTAACTTAGTAGAGATGTTTCGCGCTGGTTGTGGAGTCTTAGAGGATCTTGATCATGGAAGTCATCTTCTCTTGTTCTTTTTATTAGTGTTGCTGATTAAGAGTATAAGCTCTTCTATTGACATTTGGTTATATTCGACTAACAGAGGTTATTTTTCATGAATACAAGTTATTTTTAAATTTTTTATGGTCAATTTTATCAATATCTTAATTTTTCATGGTCAAATTAGTACTTCAATTTTATATGAAACTAACCCATATTTGTTTCGTGTGGAGAAAGATGTGAGTAACCTTGGAGTAATCAAAGGGTATTGGAGAGATAGCCAAGTGATTAGATTTTTTTGAGGACTTGGTAGGCAATAGGATTAAATACGATTTTGGTCTTTAAGTTAGGGGGTTAAAAATTTTTTTCGTTCTTAATTTTTTTCTTATAAAATCGTCTATAAAATTTAACTTAGTTTTAAAATCGTCAATTTTATTAAATTTTTTATTTTTATTACTAAATTACCTCTAATTAATAATAATAATAATAATAATAATAATAATAATAATAATAATAATAATAATAATAATAATAATAATAATAATAATAATAATAATAATAATAATAATAATAACGCATTAAGGGGTGTTAAAGGGGGAAATGGGGAAGGGAAAACGCATTAAGGCTGGGTTTGGTAAAACTTTTTCAGGAGGTGCTTGTGCTTTTAAAAAGCACAAGCACATCATTTTGCGTTTGGTAAATTAAAAAGTTCAAGTGTTTGTGCTTGCGGCTTTTAAAAGTTAGGGGTGCTTTTGAAAGCACCTAGGAGGGAGCTTTTCAAAGTTGGCTTGTGCTTTTCAAAATTTAAAAGTCTAATATAACCTCATATGTTAACTAATTTTCAAATTTAATGTTTGCATTTATGTCTATTATAGTATTTTTAAATTTTAAAAGCTATTTTACCAAACACAATTGATGTTGCTTATATTTATTAAAAGTTGTTTTTGATTTGATTTACCAAACATAAATGCTACAACTTTTAAAAAGCCATCTTTTAAAAGTTAGCTTTTATAAGCTACTTTTAAAAAGTAAAAGCTTTACCAAACTAAGCATAAGGGAAAGGAGGGTTTCAGAAAAGAAGAAGGGAAAAGGGGGTGGGGGTGTTCAGAGAAAAAAAAGGGGGAAGGGAATCTGTTGCCAGCCCTCAAGAGTATCGTCATTCTTCGTGATTTGCACCGTTGTAGTGCCTCTCTCATGATTTGTAGCGCTGCCGACCACCATAGCGCCCTTCTCGTCACGATTTGCAGCCTACTACCACTGCATCGTCGTTCTCGTCGCAATTCGCGACGTCGCCACCACTGCCGCAGCCTTTTCCACGCGATCTGCCACCAGTACCGCAGTTCTCCTTCCTTCGCGATTCGCAATTCACCGTCGCAGTCCTTCCTCCCCCACCACCGCCACAGCCTTTCTCCTTGCGATTAGTTCACATGTTCTCCCTCAAGGTCCCTGTAGTGTTGTTTTAATTTTTTTATTCCTTTTTTCTTTAATATTTTAGATTTAAAAGAAGGTGTTTTGCTTCTATTTATTCCGATGTTCTTGTTGTTATTGATACTTATGGTTGCTTCTGTTTATTCTTTTTTTTCCATTGTTGTTGTTGGTGCTTCTGGTTGCTTTTTCTTCTGTTTCTTTTGTTGGAGAGAAAGGTAATACTCTATTTTAATTTATTGCCTTCTATTTCTTCTAGTTCTCAATGTGTATTGCTTTGTTTATCTTCTGCTTGCCTTGTTTATCTGCTTCTATTATTCATGTGTATTGCTTCTGCTTCTACTTTTTGTTTTGTTTTGTTTATCTGCTACTTGTTGCTTCTAGTTCTGCTTCTGTGATGGAGAAAAAGAAAAAGAAGAATAGAAAATGAGAATTTTGGGGAAGAAAGAAAAGTGTATTTTGGTTTAAAAGATGATTTTAAAATCAAGTTAAACTTTAGGGATGATTATATAAACAAAAAAAAGTTCGGGACGAAAAAATTTTTCGGCCCTTACCTTAGAAACTAAAATCGTACTTAATCTTAAGCAATATTATAGTTATCAAAACCAAATTGAAAATCAATCCGATCAGATTATTGGGTCACCAAGTTACTAATTCAGCCGATAGGTTATTAGTCGAACCATTTGACCCGATAATAATTAAATAAATATAAAAATTATAATAAATAAATTTTAAATGATGAAAATGAATAAATTATTTAAATTAGTGGATTTAATCCATTTTTATAAATTAATAACATTCCATATTACTCAAATCTAATTATTTAAACTAGTGTATTTATTTAATCCATTTTATATAAATTAAATAATAATAATAATAATAATAATAATAATAATAATAATAATAATAATAATAATAATAATAATAGATAAAAGTAAAAATAAATATTATATGAAGGATAATGTAACAGTTACCTTAACCGATATATAATATTATTAGCATCATATATTACAAGGAGAACGCTAGCCTAGTGGATGCTATGATGGAGGTAGGCCATTGGCCAAACAAAATATTATACTAATGCCACGTAAAATCCAACGATAAATTCGCTAAAATCATTTCACGCAAAATCTGACGATAATTAGCGGATTTTTTGTAGTGTTCCTCAAGAGGAAAAGATAAAAATGCCAAAAGCGGTAGAAGAAGGAAATGAGGAAAATAGGTTCTCCAAAAGTGTATTCATAGTATCACAAGACTGGACGTATGGTTGATACAAGCTATCATAAGCATGGTTTCCCTTAACACATGTAAAGGCCTAATTAAGCAGGGATTTGAGAATGCAAGAATTATTGTCAATTTGCTAGAATGTACACCAAGTCAAAAAGAGATGCTCTGCTTGCTCTCCTCTAACAAGAAGATGGACAGAACCTCTCTCATGTAGCAAATTTTTTGTAAGCTCGATCTCATGTTGCACATCTCTTATCAATTAAAGCTTTTATTCTTCTCAAACTCATGAGTTGTACAAGCTAGTGCCAATGACCATATCCTAACTCACTGAATTTTTTTTCAATTTTTAGGCATATTAGGCTCATTTTAGTAAAATTGCCAAATGATTCGCACACAACTACTTAAATATCTTGGAGAATTTCTTAATTTTTTTCCCTCAAATTTGCTCTCCCTAACTTTACTTTCCAAACTCACAAAAGACTTATATTGCAAATTTACTTTAATGAGAAAGTCTAGAGGACCAACAATTTTATTAAAATTTGACCAGCACTTAATCAGCAAAAAAAAATGAATAATCACACACCATTAGATATAATTTCACAGTATTAAAAATATTAATAATGACTAATTGATAGCTACAAATCACAAAACCTGCTAGGCCCTAGCACTCCTCAACTTTAATTTTACTGATAAGACATGTGAGATTTAGGACAGGATTACTCGAAGGATGATTAGTACGGTTGAGGCAAAGGGAAGAGGCTATGCATGTTTGAAAGACCAACAGGCCAAAACACTGGATTCAGTTTTCTCATTTATGGCGAGACAGGATGGTGGAGTGTGTTCTACTTGGCTCAAGTGATCCATTACTTGATTCTCCGCTCCACTCCTACCCTTAATCTCCAAATCAAACTCTTGGAGAAAGAGAATGCACCTAATGAGTTGAGGCTGCCTTAGATTTCTTAAGTATAAAATAGAAATTGTCAAAGCAAAAAACAGTTGCTAGGATGAATAATGAATAATATGAGAGTTCTTACTATCACCAGTCTCTTGATTAGAGGCATCACAAATTAATTCAAACGACAAACTCTGAATAATTGGAGTGGTGGTAAGTGTTTCCTTTAAAGTGTCAATTGTGATCAAAGTTGAACTCGACCTCCTTTTGCAACAATGAGGTAAGAGGTAGAGCAATGCAACCTATTAAAGTCTTTGATGAACCTTCAATAAAAGAAACACCCGCATCAAATCTCATTTCTTTGTCTACTCCATAAGTCAGCAAAGTTGTCACTAATAGGTACCAATCAAGTGGCTGACACTGCAAATTAAGATTGTACCTTTCTCATCAATAGAACACCATATCCTCCACTCAAGGATAAACTCCATATGAAATCTTGTTCACCAAGCCTCTATATTACCAATAGATAAAGACTTTTGGTTGTTTGGATTATGAAGCAACTCAACCATCTTATAAAAAAAGTTGTTTGATGCCGAAGCTGAGTTGATAGTTTTTCTAGGCTATATATGCATTAGGTTACAAAGGTTACGTTACAAGTTATACAATCTAAAGACACATTAATTCATCAAATCAAGAGCTGTAGAATTTCACGAGGTTATTTTCCCTTTCGAGCTTAACTCAGATTCTGCTACCATGACAGACCTATTCACAGATTATATTCTACCTATGACAATCTCAGACTAACCTTGCAACCAACATCAACTGCCAATGAAAGCTCAACAAGTAGATACAACAATAATAGCGTTAAGTGTGAAGATTGAAGGAAAGCAATAAACGAGGAGTTGAATGCCTTAAAAGCATACAAGCACATTATTGGTTGCAAGTGAGTTTACAAGGTGAAGTACAAGGCTGCTGGAACTCTAGATAGATATAAAGCTCGGTTGATAGCAAAAGGTTACGCGCAACAGCCCAGAGCAAATTTCAGAGACACATTCTACCCAGTTGCAAAACTCATTACTGTTAGAGTGTTGCTGTCAATAGCAGCCATCATCAATAATTGGAAATTTCTCTTATTAGATATCAACAATGCCTTCCTAAATGGTAACGTAGATGAAGAAATCTATATAGAGAGAGACATTCATTTGGGGAATCTAAGAAAAGGGGAGCAGCTAGTTTGGATGCTCATAAGGTTTTTGTATGTTCTTCGGCAATCTGAGAGTAATTATTAAATTCTGAGCAACTTAAAGCATTTCCTTAGTCTGGAACTTTTTAGATCGCATTATCTAAGGACACTGGTTTCTTAGTTTGCATGCCAGCTACAATTGAAGGCGATCAGATTCAGATTGATAACGTGTCTTAGAATACAAGTATTATTGGCAATAATCTTCAGGTCCGGTATGAATATCATGTAACAGAGCTGGCACAATACAAGTTAGCTCCAAAGCTATCCCATTTAATTTAAATAGCTTCCACCAACTGCTAAGATACTTAAAGGCTCCTCCTTAACAGGATTTCCTTTTTCTTTCAAGTTCCATCTTAAATGTCATTGCAAATGCAAATGTTGATTGGGGATGCTACGTACTTAGATACAACGATATCCACAGCTGGATACTGTGTCTTCCTTAGAGATTCACTAAACTCTTCAAAATCCAATAAACAAGGTGTTCGAACAAAAAATGCTCAGCAAATTCTACAACCGTAGTAATATGGATAGTTAGATTACTTGAATTTTTTCAGATTCTCATATTTCCTCAATGACGATGATAGTATGTCAGAAATTTATTTATATGGATGACCTCTAATCTTGCCACTTTTTTCAAGACAAGGTCGCAACATGATTTCTAAAATTGGTCCACATTCCGGGAAAGCATCAAATTGCAAACAATCATATTAAGTGTATACTAAAATCAGCCACTAGTATATAATACATATTAGAATATAAAATACATATTAAAAATAAGTTAAATAATACATGTTTTTATACTTAAATATATAGGTTACGTCTGTTTACAGAGATAAGACATTGAGACAGGGATACTGAGATACAAAATTATGTTTGACATATGAGACATGAAAAGAGACATTGTGTCCAAAGACACTGAGACATAGACACCGTGATACACGGTGACACATGTCTGCTGTTTGGTTTGGTGAGACACAGATTTTCGAAGGACACGGGAGGACACGGATGGACATGCATGGAGATATTAAATTTGTGTACTTCCAATTTGGTGAGACACTAAGACACAACTTGTGAGACACTAATTTTTTACTCTTTTACCCTTATTGAAATTTTAAAATTTGTCCTCTTATCTCCCTAAACCTTTCTTTTTTCTCTTCCTCTTTTAGATTCTATAACTAAATTTATATTTCTATTTTCTTCAAAAAAAATTATACATTTAATTTTTTATTTATTTAAATTTTGATTAATCTTTGATAAATTCTGAGCTTTAGTTTTTTATTTTTTAAAAAAAATATATATTTAATATTTGAATGATAATTTAAGATGATATTAGAAGAAATAAAAAATATTAAAAGAAATAAAAATTCGATGGTGATGACATGTAGTGTTTGGGATAATGGATGTACAATAATAATAGTAAAACTTGTGGTAAAATGAAGGATAATTCAGTCTTTTTAAAATATGTGTGTCTTGTTCTTTATTTTTACCAAACACAATACATAGACACAAATATTTTATGTTCATGTCTTTAATGTCTATGTCTTTGTGTCTATGTCTCATCATATACATCAATCAAACGGAACCTGAAATAGTATATTTTGTGTCTATCCTGACAATAAGGACATAAAGACACTAACAAGGGACACAACTTATTTTTCATTTTTTTCATTATTCTTGTTAATTTTTTATAGTTATATATTTTTCTTCTAAAATTTTTTAGATGAAAAAAATGAAAATAAATGAAATTTTCATAATTTATTCTAGTTTATCACCAAATAAAATATAAGAATACAAAATTTTATATTTCTATCATTTGTATGTCTTATCTTGTCCTATTCTAAAAAAAAAAACACAATCATAGTGATTGATTTTGCTGATTGATTTTAATATACAAATAACATTTTTGAATTGCAAATTTCTTAACCAATTAAGTCAGTCACTCACAACAACTAAGTTCAAATACCTAATATGCAAGTTGGGAAGATTTTTTTTTCCTTACATTTTGCTCCAAATTGAGGGAAAATACCATCAGAGAATGTGATTATAGTTAATTGAAAGTAGTTGTAGGCGGTGGGACTAATTTAGTTTAAACTCCCCTTGCTTAGATGGCAAGACAGTTATTGACTGTACTTTTAAGTTAGTCATGATTTGGACTTTTTTTTTTTAATTTAAAGTCAAGTATAACAAATACAACAAAATATCTTTTTAGACACCCTTTTAAAGTGTCACCTTTCACTTTATATAAATTGAAGTTGTTACAAATAACTAATAAAATAATCAACATAGACTTCACCTTAAAGGAAAAAAGAAACAAGGAATAACGAATAATGAATTATTACATTATACATGTTTTAATAGTGTATATACAGTGTTCGTTTAATCTTCAACCGTATTTTCTTCTACTTTTGATCTTTCCATTCTGTGGTGGTGGCAACACTTTTTTCTTGTCCATGAGTGGTTGATTCAAAGAACGATTCCATGTCTTGTTCCATGTCTTTTGCCTACATTCATCAAAATTGAAATAGTTGACAAACGGTATTCTATTCAAAATAAACCTGGCTAGCTTGCTAGGATTTTCCCTTTATGTCACATTTAATAATCAAAGGATAATAAACCTTCCAGTTAGACCTTCAAAAGATTAATCTCCAACAAGTAAATATTCTTATTGGCTACAAGAAAGAAACCTCAGCACGCCATATACAAATCTCAATTGCAAAATGAGTTCTTAGGTCAACTTGCATGCATGATGCCATGATGGTGACTAAGAGATGCGGTTCAAATTCTACTATATATTAAATATTATTGAAAATGTCTAATATCACTGCTAACAAACGACCCTAAATCAATTTGACCTTTCATAATCTCACTTTCAAAACTAATAAAGAAGTTAGTGATGATAATAAAGAGCGCAAATTTTTAAACTTCTTGTACATTTTTAATACGATCTTACTAGGAGAACAATACAAGGAGTTAATAATAAATAAATAAAAATTTTACAAATCTAAAAGAACTAAAATAAGAAAGCCAAAGTTTATGTTCTATATTTTTAAAAATTCTTCAATTCATATATATAGATAGATAGAGTAGATCTCAATGCCCTTATCCAATTACCTCTTATAAAAAATGCTACGTGAATTTTAATAATTAATTACTAAATCAACCACAATGTATTTATATATAAATATATATATTAGTATAGTAGTTATTACTTTATTACGTAGCTTTTAGTTTTTTTTTTTTAAAGGTGAGAATGTAAAATAACGAATGATGTTACACCAAAAGATAAATTAATAGAAGTAAGAGGGCATTAGGTAGAAAAACGTGAAAGAATAATAAAATGAAGTTACGTGCATGGTGCAAATAATTAAAGTTCTCAACCTTTTCTAATGCATCTTCTGCGGCTTGGGCATGTTTGTCTATATCTTGAGCTACTTTTTCAACAAACTGAGCAGCGTCATGAAGCTTTCCCTCAGGAACAATCTTGGCAACATCTTCAGCTACCTTCTCCACCCCTTCCGCCACTTCTTCCACTGCCTCCGCTATCTTTTCCGCTTCCTTCATTCTTGTTTCTATTTTCTCTATATACATATAAGGTACTATCATCATCATCATTTTTTTCTGCTCAATCCGTCATGGCAATAATATATAAATTCGTCTTAGATTAAAATTCTATTTAATGGTTTATTGCTGACTTATATAAATCTGTCCAATAATAATATTTTTAAATAAATTATAATTATATTTTTATATTTTATAAATATTAAAATATAAATTAATTTTTTAAATTATTTTTAATATCTTTTTAATTAAGTAAAATATTTTAGACAATTTTAGTATTAATAAATAATACTATATGTTATTCTAAACTTATCTTAAAAAATATGGGCTAAGAATAAAGATATATATATACACAGAATATTTAGATATGTCTAATACAAGTGTGTCCAAAAGAATATTTTTTTTATTCAAACACAGTCCGACACAAAAATTACACATGTACATACTGGAACTCAACGAAATATTTGAGTTTCATAAGCGATAATAAGTGATGATAACATGACAAATTAAAATAGACCATTTCTAAATTTTACTAGCCAAACAAAATTAAAATCAAAGAACAAAAGTAAAAAAAAAAAACTGTATATTCTATATAAAAAAAAAAACTTGTTTAAACGTAAAATCTCGTCTAATTTACACGGATCAACGAACTAATAGGACTGATAATTAATGAATTAAGAAAACTGCAGTTAATGACATGGAAATTCTAAGTTCTCTCACCTTTGAGTTGTAGCAAAGGACCCCATTTGCCCCTCGAAAAGGATAAAAGTATCGTGAATATCGTTCCTATGATCCAGAATTTCCTGCTAGATGGCAATGTCCCCAACGTAAATGCTAATTATTTAGAGATTATCGTTTCTCTTTTGGTTTTTCTCCAAATTTAAAGTCAATTTTAGCGCAGAAAACCTCTTCATTAATAGAAATTTTCCCACGATAAAAATTCAAATATTATTTCCAACTTTATTGTTTACAATGCAAAAGTTCAGCTATATATAAATCAACTATTATATAAGAATACATATTTGGAGTTCAAGAAAAAAGGTTTAATTATATTATTTTAAAAATTTGATTATTTTTTTTATAATAGATTTGATTATTCATATTATTTTATAGAGAAAATATGTAAAATAAAATATATAAATATAATAGGTGGTGGATAATAATTTTGTTATATTCACGGACATTTTTAATAAAGTTTATATATATATATATATATATATATATATATATATAAAAGTATGGAGAAAGTATGTTATTAGATTATTAAACTAAAAATATAAATTAATAATAAAGTAATAACAAATAATAATAATTTTTTAATGATCATCTAGTATTTTTCAAAAAGAAATTACTCTTTCCTAAAATAAAAAATTACTCTAATATAGATTTCTCAAAGACTTGCAAGTAGTCTGAAAAAAAAAGACTTGTCACGGAGGGAGAAATTATTACTTGTACGTTATTTCACATTATTAAGTGTAATGGCATATATAGAAAACTAAGAAGAGATTAATTAATTCGTTGATTGATTGGAGGAACTAATGAGTAAATATAATTACCAATGAGCAGGTGAAGAAGAAGGATCAACTGGACCGGGTTGAGTACTGCCAAACACACTCATATTCCTGAAAAAATAAATAAATACATAAACAGTCAACATAGAATTTAAATTTATGATTCTCTTAGCTTTAGATATTTGCAAATTTTTATTTTTCCGCACTAACATAATCGGAATTGAAATATTGGAAGGACTATTATATTATATACGTACATCTTTCTAGTGGTGGTGTAACTTGGAAATCTGAATAATCCTAAGTTGTGTTCCAAAACATAGCAGCGATTATTTTTGATGTTGGAGTTGATTCGAACGTGATGATGAGTGGTTGGAGGGAGGCCAACTTTTGAAGCTTGAGTTTTGTCCAATGTCCCTAAGCCAAAGCAAGTAACCTTTTGGGTGATGGAAATTGTGTTTGCCATTGATATGTTGGAGATAGAATTTAGTGTTTGCAAATCCTAACAACGTTGTTGGTGAGATTTTTATATCGAGAGCGAGAGGTAACATTTGAAGGGAATAATGGCGTGGCATATATACGAGTATATTTTTTTGGTAAACGGTATGACTTTTAGATTAGGTTATTTTCAATTGCAAGTTGCAAGTTTCGGAAGTAATTAATGCTCAAGTTTCAGTGTTTCGATCAATATTATGTATTGACAATTCTGATTAATACCTACTATATGATACATAATACATATCACGATTTTTTTTAATCATTTTTTATTTTAAAAATTTATCCGTATACCTTAAACAATTTGAATTTGTACTCTCATTCATCAAAGTATAAAAAACCAAGGTTCTAAAAACTGATTCGAACCGCCGATCGAACCGATCAAACCATAAACCGACAGAAATATCAATTCGAATTAATGCCAAAATCATCCGATTAAAAAATCGTTATTGAACTGTCAAACTGGCCGAAAAACAGTTGGTTGAACCGAATCTTAAATCGACCAGTTTTTGGAGTTTTAGCAAAAATGCTACCGTTTTGATCACTTTTGATGCACGTACTAAACGTCTGAACCCCTAAGCCTAAGCATAACCCAACGTCCCAACCCATCCAATCCAGCACAACGGCATAGCAGTCTCTCTCCCTCCCTTCACCTTTAAGCGCGTCATTCTTGTCACCGCCAGCGAGCTATCTTCGTCACTTCCGTCCATCCACTAGATTGCTGCTGCACCGTCGCAAGTTAGAGCTTCAAAGATTACAATCGTGTTCGTACAGCTCTCCACCATCGTCGCCGTTTCAGTTCTGGAAGCACCATCGCCAGACTTGCCTTCTGCCTCCATCGCGCAGTTCTGTTCCACCGTCGCCAGCGTCAGCTCGTTCTACATGTGAGTTCTATGAACCGGTTCCCCCTCTGTTCTATGCTTCTGCCTTCTAGCTTCTAGTTTTTTTTAAACAATAATTGTTGAATAATTAATTCATTATTGTTGAATAATCTGTAAACTTGTTATGAGTTGAATAATTATTAATTAATTTGTGAATTTTGTTGCTGTTATTGTTTAAATAATTGTTTTTAATTAATCTGTAAAAATGTTATTGATTAAATAATTGTTAATTAGTTTGTGAATTTTACTGCTATTATTGGTTAAATAATTATTGAATATTTGTTGATTAATCTGTAAATTTTTCTGCTGTTATTAATTTAATAATTGTTGAATAATCGTTTTTAGTTCATCTGTAAATCTTATTGTGGGTTGCTGTGATATTGTTATAGATAATTGTTGGATTCGTTTATTTATATTCCACTATTCACATTTAGATGATTGTCATTTAAATATGCACTGGTAAAGCTTGGATGACTATTATATCCCTTTGTGATGCTTTGGCACATTTCAAGGTACTCGCTGAGCATGAGATAGTGAGATATACTGCTGTTTTAGGAGTTTCATAGAGCAATGAATATACAACTTAGACTTTCTAGGGCAAATCTTTGTTATTGTCTAATGCTAATGAATTTTCTAATCTCTTACTTCATATTTGAGGTTAGAGATGCGAAATATAATCGTAGGTTTATTTAGTTATATTGGTTGTGATTCTTGCTCTTTAAACTTAACTTTTTGGATAAAGTTTTTATGGTGGAAAGTTCTCAGATCTATTTATTTCTGTGTTAATTTAATTTGATTATTCGTGTATAAAGTTTTGTGATGTAGTATGGATGTGGAGTTCAAGTTAAGTGGTTACATTGACAGTTTAAAAATACTGATTATTGTGTAGAGTTTTTTTTGTTTCATTTTACATTCTTCCTTGTTTCATTTAGATTCTTTCCGTTCCAATGGAAAAAATGAAATTAAAAATGCATAGAAAAATTAATTGAAGCTGGTCTAGTGATTAAATTGGATGTTTATTTATAATTTATTTATTATTTTATTTTAAATTGATTTTTTTGTTGGACCGATTAGATCAATAAATCAGTAATTAAAGCGGTTCGATCACCGATTCGATTCTCAGAACCTTGTAAAAAATTATCTCTCTCTTTCTCTCTTCATATATATATATATATAACTAATGGATTTGGATATTCTAAATTTTAAATTTCACTTTAGAAAATAAAATGTGATCTCTTACTATTTATTTCATAAGTAAGACAAAAAAAATATAAGAAAAAAAATATTTAAAGGTAAAAGATCCAAATTTAAAACGAATATATATATATATAGGTAAATTTTAGCCTACCCTTCTTATAATAACATGTAATTTACCCTCTGTGACATGTCATCTTTTAATTGGTTGCTATGTTAACTATAGTTAAATTATTGGTAATTAAATTATAGCCCAAAGTGGGTGATTATGTAATTAAATACCTCCAAATTTAATTTCAATGCCATCCAGAAATCCCATATCATCATCACCATCACCATCATCATCATCATCATCATCATTATTTTCATTTTCTTTTTCGTCTTCCCCTTCTACACTATCATCATAAAAAGCTATCATAATCGATTTCACGTTCTTAAATTTTAAGATTTTCTGAATTTCGCAAACGTAAACTTAGTCTCACCTGGACTAGGTTCACAAAACAAAAGCAGTTTTTATAACTAAATACAAAGAACACAAAACACAGAACACGACCTTACTTGAACAGGATCTGTTCTATAGGCTTGTACATCTGTATCCTTGAGTTCTAAGAAGACTTTGGTTGAACTATGACCGTGAGGTCAGAGCGTGATTAATTGTTCCAAAGCGCATGCCATCTGAACGGTGGAGGATTGTTCGCGCTACAACCTTGTGGTCGAGATGGTTTTACGGTGTTCTGACAGACTCAAATATTTTTTCCTGGCCATTTAATTAGTTATTTTCTCTAAATACTTAGTGTGTGTTTGGATTACAGTTTGCAAACGGGAGTTTGAATAAAATTAATTTTGCAAACTTGATTTTGATGAAAAGTAAGTTTGTATTAAGTGATTTATGTTTGGCAATATTTATATCAAAATGAATTATAGTAAAATAAATGTTGTTTGGATTACACTATTCAAAATCACTTTTAGATACAAAATTACTAAAATAGACATCAACTTAAATAATTTTTGTATATTATTTTAATTTAGATATTTGAATAGATGTTATTAATTAATTCTATAATAAAATTAATATTTATACACTAAGATAAAAATAATATATAAAAATTGGCAAAATATACTTTTAATTAAAACTAACAAAATATAAATTTTAGAGAGTACTAAAAATAATAAAAAAATTAAATATTTATTTTGGTAGTAATTGAAATAAATTAAAAAAATTTATGATATTTTTTATACAGTATATTTTTAGTACTCTTAGTACTCTTTTTTAGTATGTTATAATTTTTTATTATTATTATTTACAATTAATTTTTTGTTTAATTTACTTTCTTAATAGGATCAATATATTATATTAAAAAAAATAAAAATAATACAAAAAAATTATAATTATAAAAGTGTATAATATCAAATAAATAATTAATAAAAAAATAGTAAATAATAGAAAAAGATAGTTCATATAAATAAAAATAATATAAATAATACAATAGTATGCATAAAGGATAAAATTGGTAAAAAATAAAAAAAATTGAGTATTGATAGCTAAAAGCCCGTTGGTAAAACGCAGAAGCTTAAAATTGTTGCTTCTTGAAAACGTGGTTTTGAATGCAAAATCACTTCTGCGTTCATGAATCAAAAATTTGCCAAACCAAAAATTACAGCTTTCAAGATATCTAAACGTACTTCTTCTCTTTGAACGTGGTTGCCAGACACACCCTTATTTCCTGGTTCATCAAAATATGGAACACCCAATGAGTTGATTTTTTCTTTCAATTTCAGAGAGAAATGGGACTGGGGTAAATTGAATTTCTACACAATGATAAAAATATAACTTTATTTTTTAATGTTTATAGAAATTATATATTTATCTCTCTTATAAAAATATTTAATTACAAAATTACCCTACTTTAGTTAACATATTAACTCTTATTGAGTTAAATTAACTCAAACTAAAACTAAGTATCCAATTAAAGTATGTCACGTCACGAGGAGTAATTTACATGTTGAAATAGAGAGGGTTGGGTAGAACTCACCATATATATATATATTAGTAAAAAAAATGTTAAACTTCATTTTTGTCCCTATATTTATACTTTTTTTCTCGTTTTTCTCCATCGCTATAAAATAGCATATTTAGAAAGATTTATCGATAAATTTTTTTGTCATTATCGGTAAATTTATTGGTATAATTTGTCAGTGAGTGAAAACTTTATCGATAATTTTTTTTAATTGAAAAATGACCTGCAAATTTTGACTCGTTACCAGCAAAAATATCTTCTAAAATGAAGTTCCAAAATTTGACAAGGTTACCAAATTACAGACTAATTTTTCATTTATAATATCGTACTTACAAAACGAGGAAGTTTTCCAAAATTTGACGGATTCATTCTTTCTAAATTTGTTTATGCATATATCAAGCACAAAATTTAATTTAAAGTAATAAAATATATTTAAGTATATGTGTAAAAGGAGCCATCATGAATTATTTTGAAATCCCATTACTATATGTATCTTTTCTAAAAAAATATTACAATGGTATTAAATAATATAGGTCACACCTAGTTTTATTTAATTTAATCATTACTATACATATTTTATTTAATTTTATATTGATGGAAGAATTAAAATAAGTCTAATCAACCAATTTAAAATATTATTTTAATCATATTGAGATGTTACATTGGTATTTAATAGTCTATGCTAGTATCGTGTTAATAGTAGTTGAGTTAGAAATGAATAAAATTTATAAAAAAAATTATAAACTTATTTGATCATTTATAAAAATGAGAGACTAGTTTAATTCTCACTGAAAATATCAAGAAATGTTTTAGGCATTACCTGTAAAACTTAATATAATTTTAATATACATTATAAAATTATCATTCACAATAAAGATTTTGAAATTTATGATTATCACAAATAAAAATGAATAGAGTTATTAACTTTGATCCATGATAATAATGATATTAGAAAGAATTCACTTTGTCTATTCTTTTATTTCTTAATTCTTTCTTCAATTTAGTTATTGATGATAAGTAAAGAAGAAAGACTTGTAGATAGAAAGAGAGGACTGAATTCTGATTTGTTTTCATAAAAACCAACTTCCATCAAGTTGGTTACATTTCAAAAAAGTCATGTAACTTTCTTTATTTTATTATTTTAATTAAATATTTATTAAACCAATAAAATAAGACACATCACACACATGAGACATTATATAATAATATAATTTCTTACATTCTCCCACTTGGCTCATGTGTCATTATTCCTATTAATGGTTTAAGAAATATTTATCATAATGCGTATTTCTAAGCAATTACTTGCATAGCTTAATTTATGATGATAAGAATAAAACTAGCATGAGTTATAGCAGTTGTACGTCACGTAATCGACATAGTCCCTTCTATATACTACAAAGTTAGCCACATTCTTAACATGAGCCATAATTAGAAAGTATATAACATAATTATTCCAACAATAATGTCTTTATTGTAAGACAATACCTAATTATTTTAATTCTATTATGTATACAACAAATTGAAAATCAGTTAATACAGAAACATTAATTCATTTGAGCTCAAATTGTCAATATCCATACAACACAAACTTCATTAAACATACATTGATTCTATAAACTTATAATACTCATCCTTTCAACATGACTAGTAAATGTTTTGGGCGATAACCCTTTGGTCAAAGGATCAGCAACCATAATATTGGTGCTAATGTGCTCTATTGACACTATTTGTTTCTGAACTTCTTCTTTAACGGCAAAGTATTTCAATTCCATATGCTTAACACTTTTGGAATACTTGTCGTTTTTAGAAAAGAAAACTACTGTAGAGTTATCACAATAAATTTTCAACGGCCTAGCAATAGTGTCAACAATTTCGAGCCCTAAAAAGAAGTTTCGCAGCCACTTAGCCTGAACCATGGCCTCAAAGCACACCACAAATTCAGCTTCCATTGTAGAAGTAGCAATTACTGACCGCTTCGCACTCTTCCATGATATTACTCCTCCAGCTAAGAGATACAAATAACCAAAAGTGGATTTTCTTATATCTACGCAACCGACAAAATCTGAATCTGAATATCCAATCACTTTAAGGTGATTAGATCTCCTATAAGTAAGCATGTGTTATTTTGTCCCTTGCAGATACCTTAAAACTTTCTTTGTAGCTTTCCAATGATCTAATCCTTGGTTACTTTGGTATCTACCAAGCATACCAACTGCAAAACTGATATCTGGTCTTGTACAAGTCTGAACATACATCAAACTTCCAACAATAGATGCATATGGAATTCCTTTCATCTGTTTCTGTTCCAAATTATTCTTTGGACATTGCATGAGACTAAACTTGTCTCCTTTTTGAATTAAAACGGGTGATGCTAAGCATTGTGCCATTCTGAATCTCTCTAATACTTTATTAATATATGATTTCTGAGACAATCCTAATAATCATTGTGATCTATCTCAGAGTATTTCTATTCTAATCACATAACTTGCCTCACCCATATCTTTCATTTCAAAGTTATTAGAGAGATATTTCTTAGTCTCGCTTAATAGACCAAGATCATTAGATGCAAGTAAAATATCATCAACATATAGAACTAAAATAATTAATTTACTCCCACTGACCTTCAAGTATATACACCGATCAACGGTATTTTTCTTAAATACAAAAGACAGGATGGTATCATTAAATTTGATAAACCATTGGCGGGATGCTTGTTTAAGTTCATATAGTGATTTCTTAAATTTATACACCATTTGTTCTTTCTCTTCAACCAAAAAAATCCTGTTGGTTGATCCATGTAAACATCTTCCTCTAAATCTCCATTAAGAAAGGCGATTTTTACATCCATTTGATGTAACTCTAAGTTATAATGAGTCACTAAAGCCAAGATAATCCTTAAAGAACCTTTTCTAGAAACTGGTGAGAAAGTCTCTTTGTAATCAACGCCATCTTTTTTAGTAAAATCTTTGGCAACAAGACGAGCCTTGTAACGTTCAAAGTTGCCATGAGAATCATGCTAAGTCTTAAAGACCCATTTACACCCAATTCTCTTGCCTCTAACCATTTATCAGCATTATCACCATTAATGGCTTATGAGAAAGAAACTGGATCATTAGCAATACTCAAGTCATTTTCTGACTCTTGTAAATACACCAAATAATCATCAGAAATAGCAGACCTTCTTTCCCTTTGAGACCTTCTTAATGCCATTTCTTGTGGTTATTTTATTATCGGCTCCTCATTAACTATGGGATTAATAAGTTTTTGTTCCTCTTGATTGTTATTTAGTCCAACAACAACAGGATCAATAATTTGTTGTTCCTATTGATTGTGATTAGACTCAATAACATTTGGAATAACAACTCTAGAAGTAGAAGTACAAGTTGAAGGAACTTGAATTTTTACTTCTTTAATCTCCACATTTTGTGAAGCTGTACTCCCACTGGTCTCACCATTCTCAATGAACTGTGCATTGCCAGTTTCAATTATTCTTGTACTATGAGTAGGAAAATAAAATCTATATCCTTTTGATTTTTCTGGATAACCAACAAAATATCCACTGATTATTCTTGCATCCAGCTTCTTTTCTTGCGGATTATAAGCTCTTATTTCAGCTTGACATCCCCAAACATGTAGATGTCTTAAACTAGGTTTCCTCCCAGTCCATAACTCAAAAGGAGTTTTAGGAACTGCCTTACTAGGAACCCTATTTAACAAATACATAGCAGTTTTTGAAGCATACATCCATGATGATTGGATTTTTGATGGTTTAGAATTTTAAAAATGAATTTTCGTTGCAAGTATAGTTCCTAAACCAAACAATAATCTTTTCATACAAAAATTGTTTGTCACTAAAACAAACCCCTAAATTTATAAACCGAAGTATTGGAACCTCGGGTCGTTCTCTCTAGGAATTACAATAAAGTGTCTTGTTATTGGTTGTGAGTTATTTTGGGGTTTTTGAGATTTTAGACAAGAAATATAAATGGCAAAGAAAATAAACTAACAACTAACAAAGCTCTTGGTAAGATATGAGAATTAGAAGTCCTATCCTAGTTATCCTCCTCAATTGTGACAAGAATTTGTTCATTGCTACCACTTAGTTAACCTCTAACTAAGGAGGAAAATCAAGTGGATGAATCAATTTGATTTCTCAAGTCCTAATCAACTCCTAAAGGAAAGACTAGCTTTAGAGGCATTCAAATCAATTAGCAACTTCTAATTATCAATCAACAAAGGGATTAGATAACTCAAGAGTCACTAATTACTCAACCAAGGCCAAGAGGAACAAAAGCTACACTAAAATTCAACCAAGCATTTCATCAAACACTTGGAAGGTACAAAAGAAAGGCAAAGCAAATTGACAACAAGAATAGAATCTAACAACAATTATTGCAAGGAATTAACAACAACAATCAAAAGAAACACACTTATTATGAATTACCTCAAATTGAATTGAAAGAAAATGGAAGGAACAATAGTAGATCTACAATAAAGTATAAGAACAACATAAAGGAAATTACAACAAAAGAATAGAAGAATGATGAATGTGACAACAAAGAATTGAGAGGTAGAAGGAGATGAAAGCATGAATTAAAATCTAGATCTAAGATTATTGAACTAAACCTAATCCTAATTCTAGAGAGAAGTGAGAGCTTCTCTCTCTAGAAACTAACTCTAACTACTAAACTAAGCTAAACTAAACTAATGGTAACTAGATTGTTCATCCCTTTTCAATCCTTGGCTTAAATAGCATCAGAAATGAGTTGGATTGGGCCCACAAAGCTTCTAAATCGCTGGCCACGAGTTGCATTAAGTGGATCATGTGCCACCATCGGCGCGTCCGCGTACCGTGTGCGTGCGTGCCCTTATGCGCAATGCAACTGTGGCAAATCTTATATCATTTAGAAGCCCCGGATGTTAGCTTTCCAACCCAACTAAAACCGCATCATTTGGATCTCTTTAGCTCAAGTTATGGTTAATTAAGTGTGAAGAGGTCAGGCTTGACAACTTTTTGGTTCCATCATTTCTTCATGAGTTCTCCAACTTTACATGCTTTTTCTTCATTCCCTTGATCCAATCTTTGTCTCCTAAATCTGAAATCACTTAACAAACATATCAAGGCATCTAATGGAATCAAGGTAAATTACATTTAGCTATTTTAAGACCTAAAAAGCATGTTTTCACTCTTAAGCACAATTAAAGGAGAAGTTATAAAACCATGCTATTTCATTGGATAAATGTGGGTAAAAGGTGATAAAATCCCCTACATTTAACACAAGATAAACCCTACAAATGAGGTTTATCAATCCACAGTGATATAGGTAAAGATGCATTACTCATTATTGTCCTAACCATTTCTATTAAAGTACAGTTTTGCCTTTCTGATACACTATTTTATTGAGATGTACCTGGCATAGTGTATTGAGCACATATACCACGTTTTTCAAGGAATTTAGCAAATGGACCTGGATTTTGTCCTCTTTCGTCGTATCTTCCATAATATTCACCACCTCTATCAGATCTAACGATTTTCACCTTTTTATCCAACTGTCTTTCTATTTCATTTATATAAATTTCTAAAGCATTAACTGCTTGAGATTTATCATAAAGTAGATAGACATAACCATAACGTGAATAATCATTAATAAAGGTAATAAAATATTTTTCTTTATTGAAAGAGTTTACATTAAAGGGTCCACATATGTCAGTTTGTATAATTTCAAGAAGTTGGGTACTTCTTGTAGCTCTTTTCTTTGTGTGCTTTGTTTGCTTTCCTTTAATACAATCTACACAAATATTAAGATCAATGAAATCCAAATTTGGAAGGATATCATTTTTTATCAACCTATCCATTCTTTCTTTGGAAATGTGACCTAAACATTTATGCCACAAGTAAGCAGAACGTTCATTCACTAAACCTCGTTTAGTGCCAACTTTATGATGCAAAGGCATAAGTGATTTAGCATATAAATCATCAAGATTAAATTTATATAATCGATCAAAAAGTATACTAGATCCAATCATATAGTTGTGCTTAAACAAACTGAAACAACTATTATCGAAATTAAAAGAGTATCCAGCAACATCAAGTTTAGATAAAGAAACTAAATTCCTAGAAATACTTGGTACATAAAAAGTATCTAGCAAATCTAAATGATGTCCAGTGTCGAGAATCAACCGATAAGTTCTACTGGAGCTTTATCTTTATTTTCTATGTAGACAAACTTTTCATTTGGCCTTATGGTTCGGGTTGTAAGGAATCCCTGCATCAATTTAGAAACATGAGTCGTACCTCCAGAATCAATCCACCATGTATTACGAGGAACTTCAACTAAGTTTGATTCAGTACATACATAAGCATAATTAAGCTTATTACCTTTCTTTTCAAACCAAGCCTTCCTCTTTGGACAATCATTTTGGAAGTGTCCAGGTTTCTTGCAGAAATGACACTTATCTTTTTTCTAGATTTTAGAAGAGGACTCAGCAGTCTTTATTGGTCCCTTTCCATGCTTCTTTCCAGTTTTCTTTCCAACTCCTTGATGGTTCAGGTAATAGATTGAATGATTTCCTTGATTCTTAAGTCTGGTTTCCTCTTGAACTAACATACTATGTAACTCATGCACATTCCATTTATCTTTCATGGTATTATAGTTCATTTGGAAAGGACCATACTCAGACGGTAATGAGTTTAAAATAAACTGCACAAGGAAATTTTCATCCACTTCCATTCCCAATGACTTAAGTCTTGCTGCAATATTTCACTACAAGAAAATGGAACATTTGTAACAAAAAATTTGTATCAAATTTAAAATTGTTACAAATTATAGTTTTTTCGTAACAATAATTATTTATTGTTACAAATTAAGAATATTTTGTAACAACAAGAAAATTTGTTACAAAATATTTCAATATTTTGTAACAACGTGATTTCTTTTGTTACAAATTATGTTGGCTTTCGTATCGAATTGTTGTTTTGTTGCAAAATGTTATAATATTTTGTAACAAAAGATTATATTGTTGTAAAAATTCAAAACATTTTGTAACAAAATATCTATTTATTTCAAAAGCTCTAAATATTTTGTAACAAAAAATTAATTTATCACAAAATACAATATTTTTGTAACAAGTTATTTATTTGTCACAAAATTCAAAGATTTTTTATAATTAATAAAAATTTTGTTTTAACATATTAAATGTAAGACTTCAAATTTTTGAAAATTAACTTAATGAGTTATTTATGATTTATTATATTTATTTAAGATTTTATATTCAAAAATTTATTTTCTAAAAATATTTAAGTCAAATTAATGATACTTTGAGTTTAAAATTATTTTAAAATTAAATCATTTATGATTTATTGTATTATTCAAAATAAATTTTTAGAGATTTATATATTAAACGGAGTATTTTTTATTTATAATTTAAAGTTTTAATATTTAAAAAATATAAAAATTTATAGTATTTCAAGAATAATTAATTTAAAGTTTTAATAATAAAATAGTATTTCAAGAATAATTAATTTGGTTATTTCATATAATTTGAAATTAAAATTCAGTAATAAAAACATTATATAATTTAATTTGAGAAATTTGTATTATGATTAAATTACGATTTATTTTATTAAATTGAGCTTTTAGAGATTAATTTATTAAGAGTGATTAAATTTATTTTTATAAATACTTTAAGTTTATGCCAATTAATATTTATGTATAATTTTTATTATAATTCGTTATTTTATAAATTAAAATTAAAATCCCGGTAATAAAAAAAATAATAAAAAATTATATCATTTAATTTAAATAATCAATATCTTAAACATAAACTATATTTTATAAAAAATGATTAATATGTTCATTTAATAATTTAAATTAAAATAATTAATTAAACTTAATAATATATTAATAAATAATATTCTTAAATATTTTTTAAAAAATATATTTAATTTTAAAATTATTTTATTCTCCAATTTTATCAAAATATTTATTCATATTTATCTTTATTCTTTTATAAAATTCCTAATTTTTTACTCTAAATTTTTAAATTAAATCAAAAACCTAATTCCCAAATTGTAACCTAACCTAAACACCCTCCCTCACCTTCGCATGACACAGCCCCCACCCACCCCCTTTCCTTTCCAAAAACGCAACATACACACAGTGGGAATCAGAGTGGGAATCAGAGAAGAGAGATCGGGAAGGGAAAGAGGGAGCCACGCTTTGCGCCATCCAGCCCAAACCGTCGCCGCTGAACCGCCGATCTGCCTTGGAGCGTGCGAGGGAGCAAAGGCCAAGGAGAGGAAGAGCACCGTCGCGGGCTGGCCGTCGGGGGAGCTTCTACGAGCTCGCGTCATCTGCGCCGTCGCCCCCTGACCGTGTCGCTGTTGTGCCCTGATGCCGTCGAGGGAAGTTGCCACCACGGTTGGAATCGCGAACTGAGGAGGAAGTCGTCGATTCTGTCACCGGCACCATGTCTCGTCACCGTTGCTGCCACCAGAGGAAACCACTGTCACTAACGCAAGGAACAGAACTCGAAGAGGGAGGCCGCGGAGGGTGATGCTGCTGTTATCGTCGCTGTGGAGGTGAACCAACGTCGTGTCTTTGCTTCCCAGAACCACCGTTGCTGCTGCCATCATCCCCTAGCTCGGTTGTCATCGCTACTGGAAACTCTGATTGCTGTTGTTGCCCGTTAGAGAGAGGAATTGTTCTGTGAAGAGAGGGCTACTGGGGTTGCTGCTGCTGGTTCTAATTCTGTTACATTGATTCTGGTATGTTCTTTTCCTTGGTTCTGAACCATTTGCAAGTTCTGTTCTTTTCCTTGGTTCTGTTCTTTTTATTTAGGTTTTCATCTTCAATTTCTCCGATTCTGAGATTTTCGAATACTTTGTGATTTTTGCGTCTTTCTTTTGTGTGCTATGTGTGTGCAGCGACTATTATTTGGGTCTCGAATTGCATGACGAATTGGAATTCATTGAGCGTACAGCTGCCAATAAGCAACAACTCCAAAAACTATCTGATATGGTGAGCTTCAGCTTCTACTCTCCAATTTTCCATTTGCACTCGAGATGCTTGCATAAATGTGTGTGTGCTCCATGAGCATGAACAAAATCGAATTCTTTTAAGGTTCTGATAAATCCTCAATCATTATTGTGTATTGAATTAGTTTCTGGTGAACTCTGTGATCCATGAAGATAGATTTAAGATCTGGTTACAAGGTAATACTTTAGCTCAATTTCAATTTCAATTATGTGCAGTACTATACTTTGCAACTACTGACTGCCCTTCTCACTAATTCTTCACAGAGGTATTAGTATTATAAATTCTATTTGCATTAGTTCCTCAAATTGTTAAATCATCTTTCTCATTAAAGACACTTGCTGGATTCCTCTTCAGGTTGCAGGAAGCTATATTGAACATCTCTCGTGGAATAACACGGCTAATGGATATGCTCATGGATCGCGAGGTACAAGACTTGAAAGCTCCGCAGTCTTCTCAATAACTTTTTCAAACTTAATTGATGTATTTTCTCATATGGCTACACAATATATACTTGTTTAACCTTTCATATTTATGTTGGCTGGTTAAAATTTCAATAAATATGTTGGTGATAATTTGGTACTCTGTAAAAATATTTACCTTTGAAAATTGGAATATTCTAATATAGGTTGCCTATTGATACTCATTTTGAAAGAAAGCTTGAAATATAATAATGAAAGTTTACCTCCAGCTCCAGGTAATACGGAACGAAGCCTTATTACTTCTTACTCACTTGACGCGTGAAGCTGGGGTAAACTTTTTGTTCTACTAGTATTTTTTGTATTTATTGTGTTGGATGATAGAGTGTTTGTCTTATTTAAATTTATTTAATGATTATAGGACATTCAAAAGATTGTCATCTTTGAAGGTGCATTTGAGAAGATTTTGAGTATCATAAGAGGTGAAAGAAATTTAGATGGTAGAGTTGTTGTACAGGTGATATATTAATACTATCAGAAAGTTAAGTAAATTTGTTTTATGTGATTCATGATGAAGCATACTAACCCATGGTTATGGTCTCTACTTGGAACTTCCAAATTTAGATTTCCTCAAGTCTTTGTGCATACAAATATTTTTCTTTTGGGATAGATAATAGGAGTTTAGTTAAATGAGTCTTGCAGAGAGCTTACTTGTTTTGTTTTCTAATTATGATGAGCTAGTTTTGTTTACAAATCAATATGATTTATTATTATTATTATTATTATTATTATTATTATTATTATTATTATTATTATTTGGATCCAATCAGGTTTGTTGATATCAATTTTAAAGCTGAGAGGAAGTGCTTTCTCTTTTACTCAACAGAAGGTTAGATTCATTAATACTTGAATAGTGGAATTTGTAGCTAAATCTTTTGTTGTTGTAAATTTTTTTGTTCCTTTGCCAAGTATATTGATTTTTTTATTGAATGGAAAATTTAGGATGGGTGTATAGTTTCTGTGATGAGGATATTGATACTTTGATAAGCATGTGCTTATGCCTTTGGTTGGTAATAAAATAGGGTTTTGAATTTCAGCAGATTGTTGATATTGGCAAAACTCTGCCATTATTCATGGAGCTTCAAACCTTAGGTGACAGGATGTGAAGAACCATGCTCTGCAAAGTGTCTTGTTTTCAATGTTGCAGGTCTCATTTAATTTGAGTTGAACCGTTTGGTTATGATTTTCTCACATGTTTGTACTAACTGAACAATTTGAAATAGGTATTAGAGACAGTAAAGCTCAAATTTTCTAGACAATTTTTTAGAATTGCATTAATTGACACCATATTGTTATTGTTGGTTGTCTTTTCAAGTGTGTGGCACTTATTAAAAGCTTCTTCATGAGAAAGAAGATGTATGAATATGACGGAGTTTGTAATTTGTAGTTTATATTTTGGAGATTTATAATTCCTTGTTTTTCTTGTCCTATGTATCTATCTAGTTCATTAGGGTTCTCCAATGTATCTTGTTAGTTTGTACTTTAAAGTTTATATGTTGAAGATTTATAAAACAATCTTAGTTAAATGAAAGATATTTGAACTATCTATGTTATTATATATTATATGAATGCTGATTTGTTGAGTAAATTAGTTAATATATTAATTAAAAAAATAATTACAAAATAAATAGTGTTTTGTAACTAAAGAAAAAAAATGTTACAAAATCAAGTTACATTTTGTAACAAAATTTTATGATAGGAAAAAATATATTGTTACCAAAAATCTCTTCAAAATCAAAATTTGTTACCACTTTTGTAACGGCTTCTGGTTTTTTGTATCAGAAAAAATTGTTACAAAATATGGTATTGAATTGTAACAGTTTTATTTTTCGTTACAAAAACTTTTTGTAACGGGACTTACTGCAAAGGACCCTTTTTTTGTTACAAAAAACTTTTGTTTCAAAATTTCGACGTTTTGTAACAATATTTTTTGTTACAAATGCGCCTTTTTCTTGTAGTGTTGTCATTTAAATGACATGCTCATGCATAGTACGAGAACCATCAAATTTCATGGTGGTCAACGTACCCATTAACGTCCCAACAAGAGACTTATCAGCAGTTTGGGAGCGCTCTTCCATAAGTTTCATAAATTCTTTAGCATTATCAGACTTGGGAAGAGCTGACTTGATACTGTTTGCTATGCTCATCCGCATGAACATATATTAAGTCTGTTTGACTTTTTCCAAGCTTTATAATGAGCTTTTTCTTCATTGCTACTAGGAATAGTAATAGCAGCAGGTTTCTGAACTTAAAGTGCCAAATTAAGATCCAAGACACCAAGGTAAAATTGGACTTGTTCAGACCAATCAAAAAATTCAGCCCATTAATCATTGGAATAGACGTAGCATGCGAATGCAATGCGACAGGAAGAATTGCTGCAATTATCACATACTTAATATTAACACTTTGAGTCATAAGATAACTGACGTACAGAAAAATCACCAATCAAGAGTTTATAGAGAAAACAGCGTTGCAAGTATATAGCTCTTAACCAATGTTAATTCCGCGTATCAATTTAGAAGGGGTTGTCACAAAATTTGAAAATAAAATACTGGGAGTATGAATCCCAGGTCGTCTTCCAACAAGTTGCAGAAAGAGTACTACTTTATTAATCAGAGGTTTTCCAAGAAATTTTGAGTTTGAGAAACAGAGAAATAGATGATTAAGAATTTATGTATTTCAAATAAAAGCCTTGATCGGGAGAAGATTAAATGGAAGTTCTATCCCTGTTGAACTTTCCCAAGTGTAATAATAAAAGGGTTGTTATCCTACTTAGTTATCCCTTATATAATAAGCGAAAGTCAAGTAACTCCCAAATTAATCCTATCGCTTATGTCCTAATCCTTTCCTAAGAAAGGATTAGAGTTGAAGACAGGAGAATTAGCCAACAATTTCTAATTAATATTAACACTTGAGTATTCCAACTCAAAGTTGTCCTTTTAGTCTAAGTATTTCCCACCACATTACATATTAGATACGAGAAATCGAGACCATACCTTAGCCGGTTTCTCAAAGTCTCAACACCTCCAAGAACAGATTTTTGCATACAAAACCCTCTTCAAGATTTTCAAAGTCTCAATCAAGCTCAAATATTCACATATACATAACCTAAGCCACAATCATCATACCCATACACAACATCTCAATACACATCATAGAACAACAAATTACACTAGGATTGAGAATCTTACCACATCCAAGGTCCAAGGAGACAAGATTAATCTTCTCCTTTAAGAAAGTTGGGTCCTATAACATCAAAGAGCCCAAAATCTCAACATTTTGTCCATGAAACTCGAAAATAAGGACTGAAATTTCGAAGAGAAAAACGTGTCTTACCTTAATATTGGTTGTATGGGTTTTGTAAGAGTGTTCTTCCCTCCATGGCCTCCATTTCAGCGTGTTTCTTGAGTGTAGTGAGGAGAGAGAGTGCTGAAATGAGTGTATTAGGTTTAGTTTAGTTAGGCCAAGCGCCCACTTTGGGTCCGGTTGGTCCGGTTTGGCCCGTTCGATTCAATCTTGGTCCGATTTCTATAAAATTGGTACCGAAATTCTCGTCTCAGTCTCCTCTATCATATTAAGCCATAAAAATCATATTTTTTACTTTCTAGAATAAATTCTCATTTATGAGTTAATTAGCCATTAATTAATCGGATTTTACACCAAATCTGTATAGTAAATTCTTCTAGACAAAAGAGATAATTTTCTTAGAAGTGATCTATGCTAAAGGCATAGCTTTTATCCATTGAGTAAAATTGTCTAAAGCAACAATTAAAAATTTCACCTGCTCTGGTGCATGTTAAAATGGACCAAAAATGTCTAATCCCCACTTACTAAAGGGCAGCTTACCTCAGATGTGAATAGTTGTTAAACTGGGTTGTGTATTATCGGTCCATGACATTGATAGTGGTTATAATGCTTTACCTCTTCCATGCAATCTTGTTGCACGGTTGGTTTGACAGTGGTCACAATGCTTTACCTTTTCCATGGAATCTTGTTGCACGGTTGGCCAATAATAACCTGTTCTTAAGATTTTAGATGCAAAACTTTGTCCCCCTATATGTGTTCTGCAAGCTTCTTCGTGGACTTCGTCCTTGGCGAGTTTGGCATTTGCATTATTCAAGAACTTTAGTAATGATCTTATGAATCCTCTTATGTATAGGTCAGTTCCGAGCATGGTGAAGAAGATTGACTGTCATTTGAATTTGCATTTGTCTCACAGGTATCTCCCTTGTTTTAAGATAATGGATATATGGATATTGCCAGTCTGGTTCCTGGGCAATAGTCAAAATAGGTGTTAGTATAGTGTAACTCTAAGTTCGTCTAGGAAGAAGGTTATTACCAAGATCATCGGCATTGATAACACGCAAAGCAATATTCTCCTTGAAAAGGTTATTACCAAGATCATCGCAATTGAGGGCTTGCAAGTTACAGCCATGTGCATTGAGAATCTTAATCTAGTTTAAAAGGTTTAGAGCAGTAAAGGTATATGTTCCTATGTGGTAAGCCTTGCGGATGATGTATAGTTTAACTCCGAAACAGAATCAGTCACTTTAACTCTTAGTAACTTTTGCATTCTGATCTTGATATCAATTGGTGATATATTGGATCAACAAGAATTGACTTACAATCACCTGATGATCATGAAGATTATTTATACTAAATTTTGTAAAACTTGAACATTAAGAAACTTATAATCTAACAACTCATGTTCATATACGTTTCAACCTTTAATTTTATATTACCTTAAAATTTAATTTATAAACTTTATGTAAAATGATACATAGTAATTCATCAATTCTGTCTTTGTTCTTCAACTTCTGTTTTGCAACTCTACATAATATACTCCAACCATTTTCTTATATGCATCCGTTTGGAGGAAGAGTGATTTTTTTGTTTCTCTCGTATAATCGTACACCATGAAAGAATGTTATTTATTAAATCAGGAAGAAATTTTAACTGTTCCTTACAACATTTATTTTATAAATATGAAGATAAAATTACAAGCATACAAATAATGAATAACCAACTTTTCCCCCATGAACCCCCTCCCAATAAAAATAAAATCCTACAGATCTTCTAAAATTACACATTTACCACTTAATTGGTTTTTCTCTACTTTTGATCTTTTGATTCTGTAGTTGTCACAGCATTTATTTGTTGCTTAGGCAATGATTTCAACAATGAATCCAACTCATCTTCCATATCATCTACCTGCATTTTCATATATACTCATCATCATTATTTATTTATTTTTTGTTATTGGGAGGTTCAAATTAGGCTAAGAATTATATGTAACAATGTTTTCTCAACTCATAATCTTTATTGCACAAACGTTTATTAAAGGAAAAAAATTTCAAATTTGTCTAATGTTTGTTTCAATTCAAGTGATAATTTCAACTGCTGTGACTATGGGAGAAAAGTAAATAATGAATATTCTTAATTGACTTGAAGGAAGGAAAACTCAGCAAGATATCTTGGCTGAAATACGTGTTAATGCCACTTGAATTCCATGTTGAGAATTAAAACAAGCAAGTGGTTGCAAATAAATTCTAGAATATTTATTAACTAGAAAATGATAATGGTCACTACTTTTTGGTGCGTATGAAACTTCCTCGATATATAGGTAGGAAAAACTTCTAGTATTATGAATGTAAGGCCGAGTCAAAGATAGAAATAGAAAAGAAGTCAAAATAATAAATCCTAAATCAATATATCTATAATTTGACTTTCAAAGATAGTTAGTAAAAAGAAATAGTCTAGTAGATTTATTTTAATCCCTACTCTCCATTGTTGTACCAATTATGTTGACAAATTTTAAGATGTTAATCTTTCGAATAGTTTCATAGAGCAATATGGTATATATATATATATATATATAGCAATATTTGCATCTAGACATTCAATAATGATGCTAGACAATAAATATCTTTAATTGTTCTGTAAAAAGTTTAAACAAAAAGATTAGTTGTAATATAAAAATAAATAACATGTGTATATATGTACAGAGAAAAGCACAAAAAGTTAATTAGTGGTGATGATGATAGATGGGCCAAACTTTTGTGTGTCAGTACTTCTCATAATGCATATCCGCTCTTAATTAATATCATATCATCAACTTTATATATATTAGTCTAAAATAATTACATTCACATGTACATCATCATATGCGTTCGCAATTCTTTTATAGGAGTAGTTAGTTTTCATGGTAGAAAATAAAAAACAATTAAGGAATTAGGTTGCAATTGAATAAAGAAAGAAAAAGTAAAACGCATGCATTAGGTGAAAACAAGAAAATTTAAAGTAAAGACCGAGAGTTGTGCAACTATAAATTATTAAAAGAGAGAATAAATATAGAATTCATTTTTAATCGGTTAATATTAATTAATTTTTTATTATAAAATTATCTTTTAAATTTTTATTTTTAGAAGATTTAGAATTTAGATTAATATTTAAAATTTAAAATTTAAAAACAAAATCTTAGAACAATAATTAAATTATTTTCGTGTAATCTTAAGGTTACAAATTTAAATCGTAAAAATAGCTACTAATCTTAAAAAATTTTTAAGCGTACCGGTATATTGACGTTTCAGTGATTTTTAATAGTTAATCTTAAATATAAAAAATATATATAATATATATAATTAAGATCGAAACATCGATATATTGGTATACTTAAAAACTTTTTTATAATCTTTATGTGCTGCTATCGATTGAAAAGTATTATATTACTATGTTAGTTCCTGAATTAAACACTCTAAATAAAGAAAAAAGCAAACCTTTTCCAGTGTATCTCCTGCATTTTCAGCAATCTTGTCTACATTTTCAGCCACTTTCTCAACGAATTCAACAGCATCACGAAGTTTTCCTTCAGGAATAATCTTCACAACTTCTTCAGCCGCCTTGTCCACTCTCTCTGCCACCTCTTCTATCACGTCTGCGATTCTTTCTGCTTCCTCTATTGTTGTTTCAACTTTCTCTACACACAATAATAAATAAATATAATAATTACCAATTATTCTGATGAACAAAAATTAAAACAAAAATCAACGTGGAAATTAAATTCCAAGATCTCTTCTTACCTTTGAGAAGTAGCAAAGGACCCCATTTGCCCTTCGAAAATGACATCACTATCGTGAATATGGTTCCAACCACCCATAGTTTCCTGGAAAAGATAACAAACCGCTTTGCATTGTTAACTGTTTGATTCGGAGAATTAATTTTTCAAATAATTAACATCATTAATCATGATAGTCTCTTGAAATCTATGACTAACATTTGAAAATAAACAATAATTGAAAAATTTTAAGTGGTAAATAAAATCTAAATATAACGAAGAAATTAACTCAACTTTAATTTTGATACCTTCACGGTACAAATTTTTTATATAATTATTTAAGAGGAACAAGGTAAATAAGTGTATTTACCATCATTTGTCTAGCATATAAATATAAACTGTTTTTAATAAATAATTTTTTTAATTAATGTGTACAAATTCTAAAAAATATGAATACAAACTATATTAATTTATATATGTGTGTAAAATTTTAAGAAATATAGATATAAATTATATATTTTTTATGTGTAAAATATATATAAATATGAGTACAAATTATTATTAATTAAATGTTGTTAAAAAATAATAATATTTATTGATTATATAACATTACTCATCATTTAATTTTATATTTTTTGGATAAACATTTACATAATTTGATATATATATATATATATATATATATATATATATATATATATATATATATAAGTAAATTAAGTTCATCAATTCAATATAAAAGTAAATAAACATAAAATTTTACCAATTAGAAGGGGAAGGAAAAGGAGAAGGATTAACAGGAAGAGGTGGCCCTGGTTGTGTGCTGGCACACACAATAATGTTCCTGCATACGGAAAACTTGAATCTTAATAAACTAATAAATTAAAGTAGAATTAAGGATTTTGAATATAGTAAATTTAATCTCTTTACTTAGTTTATCTATCTAAAAGCTAACAATAAGAACTTGAAGGTTGAAGCTTAGGACATGGATTGAATGATTATACGTACATGTTTCTTCTGAGTGGAAGAAGATTCTGTTGTGGAACACAGGAGCTATTAAATTTGATGTTGGATCCGAAACTGATTCGAACATTGTCTACCTTTGAACTTTGACATTTGTGGAATGTTCTTGGAGCAACAATTAATGAAGATTTGTTGTGAGTGATGAAGATTGCGTTTGCCATATTGATCGGCCAATGAATCTTACTCAAATCTAGCTTCTTTGCGAAAATCTATGACAATGGTTACGTTGTGATGAGAATATAATTTAAGAAATACAATAAATTGAGATAGCTTAGATAGATATATAGAAAGAAAGATGGTAAATAATGGACATAGACAACAACGTTGATCGCAATGATATCATGACCTTATATATTATTATAAATGAATCACTAAAATTAAATAAATAGGTTGTTATTTTTCAATTGCCAGTTGCTTAGTATTTTAACCGTGGTTCATGCTGGACTCCAGCATGTGAATCAGGCATGTTTGAATAACAATAAATAAATACGGATACATTCTATAACAATAAGATCTTATTTAAATATATAATAATTAAATACTTACTTATTATTTACTATATATAATAGATATATGAACAAATATTTATTTATTTTTTTTTTTGCATAATGAGAATATGTGAGAAAATTAGTGTACAACTTCGTTTTAGAAATATCATTTATTATATATGATTCAATTCAATATATTTATTATTTTTAAAACTTAAAAAAATATTTTAATTAAAATATAAAATATTTTTTATCATCTTAACTAACTAACTAATATAAAATATTTTAATTCAGTGATTGATTGTAAATAATCTTTTGTGGTTATTATAATAAATAGTATATTAAAAACTTTGTGATTATTTTTTTATAAAATGTGAAAATAATAAATAAATTGAATTGAAAAAAAATTGCTAAAGTAACCGAAATTATGGATGCAAGAAGTACTAGAAAAAGAAAAGGTGAATCCAACATCATGGATACCCTTATGATTTGAAAAACAGAAATGATGGCTGGCTACCCTTGACTTCGTGGATACATAAGATATGTGTAAATACTAAATAGACACATAATATTTAGTTTGATTCTTTAAATTCTAACTGCTCATTAATTTTTTTTATTTTAAAAAATAACTAATTAAATTAATTCTTGAAGTTATAAATTGTGAATCTCTGTTCATACATAATTTAACTACTATTAACTGCCGTTAATATTGTGTTGACACGGAGCATTTACAATATTAGTATGACATTTCTAATAATAAAATAACATGATTCTGACTTTATTATGATTAAATAGATATTTCAAATTGCTTAATAGACTTATTTTAGTCTCAACACCAATATAAAACTAATTAACTAAAATAAATCTAATCATTAACAAATTTAAGACATCTATTTGGTTACAGTAAAATCTTAACTACTACTACATCATCTAACATTTTAACTCTCTATGTCAATAACGCTTTATTAATGGCATTTGAATTATTAGGATAACATAATTTAACATATTTATGATAGAGTATTATTTTAGAATTTCGATCATAGACTAATTACCATACATATGTTATATGATTCGGTGTATGCAGAGAAGATGTTTTTTTCCATAAGCTTCAATATTGCACAAAGATAAAAAGATTTTTTTGATAAGCATTTGGATGTGATCTTTGCTTTTAGCCATAGCTTCTTTGATTTTCTTCTTCTTTTTTTAAAAACGGTAATCCACTTTTTCACTTCTGATTTATCCCTAATCAGAGCTTCTCATTTTTTCTTGTTTTGCTTCAGAATTTAACGTAGATGATAGAAAAGAGAGAAGAGCGAGAAGAGAATGGACTTGGATCACTAGTTGGGCCATTTGCTTGTTCTTAGGCTAGATTCTTTCTTTCCTTCTTTCTTGAAGATTAACCACTCATTCTTTGGATTAAAAGTGATGATATGAATTCTTATTGGATCTGAACTAATGTTGGGCTTTGTTGGCTTGTGATTGGGCATGAAGCTAGTTGTTGGATAAATTAATCACACATACAATTGAGTTTTTAACCCACAAAATACAAATAATGTTTAGTCATCATCTATAATACGTTGTTAGTTCTTCAAACTCAACAATCTCCCTTTTGATGACAAACATTATAAAATGAATTGGAAAAGAAATAAGAAGAGTTTTAGGAACTTTCCTTTGATAATTATGCTTTGATGTAAAATTTTCCTTTTCTTTTACTCACTTGGCTCCCCTTAAATGTTTGCATTTTTTAACTTGATGACAAACCCCATTTGTAGGGTTTATCTTGTGTTGAATTTAGAATACTTTATCAACATTTTCTCACATTTACTCAATGAAATAGCATGGTTTTTTGATTGTCTCCTAATTTGTGTTTAAGTGTGAAAACATGCTTTTAGACCCTTAATTTGGTAAATTTAATCTCCCTTTGATTCCACTAGATGCCTTGATGTGTTTGTTAGTGATTTCAGATTGAAAAGGGCCCGGAATGGATCGAAGGAGTGAAGAGAAAGCATGCAAAGTGGAAAAATCATGAAAAGCCAAGGATTTGGAACGCACCCATGGACGCGCGCGCGCAAAAGACGCGTGCGCGTGGATCGCGCCATGCTCCAGGGACGCATACGCGCACTGTACGTGTACGCGTTGATGCCCACGCTGACACCTTTAATGAAATCGGCCCTGGCGATTTCAGGAGGGCTTCTGGCCCAGTTTTGAAGCCAGTCTTTGGCGGAAAAAGGCTAGAAAGACCAGGGACTGAAGGGGGAAGGCATCAATCATTCATTCAATCAATCAGCTTCTCATTACACAATTTTAGGTTTTAGATGTAGTTTCTAGAGAGAGGATCTCTCCTCTCTCTAGGTTTTACGGTTTTTAGTCTTATTTCTTCTTAATCTCAGATTTCTAATTTACTTTAATTTAGGTTTCTTCTACTATTATTGTTCTAGCACTTTAGTTATCTATTCATCATTGTGATTTTCTTATTTTGCTAAGTTAGTTTATGAACTCTTCATGTTAAATTCAATTTCTTATTTAATACATTTTGATGTATTTTATGTTTATTGCTTCTTCCTTCAATTGTCCTAATTTATATTTGCAATTAGTTGTTTAGATTTATTGTTCTCCTATTACTTTTCTATGCTTTTATTTTATGTCTTCCAAGTGTTTGATAAAATGCTTGGAAGGATGTTAGAGTAGGATTTTATGTTCTTGGCATGGGATGGTAACTTAGGAACTCTTGAGTTACTAATGTCCAAGTAGTTGATGATTGGTAGCCATTGACTCTAGTTCTCACTAATTGAATTGGTGGAGAGTTAGGACTTATGGACCTGGATTGATTTAGCTCATTTGACTTTCCTTTACTAGTTAAAGGATGATTTAATGGGATTGATCCTTGCCAATTCTCATGTTGTGGTTAGTGATAAGGATAGAGATCCTTGACCACCAAACCTTGCCAAGACCTCTTTATCATTTGATTTTCATTACCATTTACTTTTTCTTATTTCTTATTCAAAAACCCCAAAAAGATACAATCTCATAACTAATAATAAATACACTTTCCTGCAATTTCTTTGAGAGACGACCCGAGGTTTGAATACTTCGGTTATTATTTTTAGAGGTTTGTTACTTGTGACAAATTATTTTTTTGTATGAAAGGATTTTTGTTGGTTTAGAAACTATACTTGTAACGAGAATCTATTTATGAAATTTTAGACCACACAAAAGTCCGTTCATCAAAAATGGCGCCATTGCCGAGGAATTGCAAGCGTGTGCCTTATTATTGGTTATTGTGAATATTGTGCATGATTTTGCTTTTTCGTTCCTTTGTTAGTGTTTCTAATTTTACGAGTTTATTCTCATTAATTCTTATTATTTTTGTTTTTATTTGCTACTATGAATTCTCATCCCTTTGGCTATGAGTTCGGTTCAAACTATGTTGCAGGAAATGGAAGCTATAATAATAACATTCATCAAGGTTGGAACAATCAAGGATGGGAGGAGCCACAAGAATTTGATCGACCCTGTTGGCAACAACCCCCTCCAATGCACTATGAACAACAACCATTCTATGATGCATCCCAAGACCAGGTAGACCTTTTCATGACAATCAACCTCCACCAACTTACTATGAACAAAAGTCATTCCAAGGTGCATACCAAGACAATGGATATGGTAGACCCCCTTGTAGTTACCAACAAAGCCCACCATATGCCTATGAACCCCCTCCTCAACATAATTTTGAACCACCATACTCACAAGCTCTGTACTACTAAACACCCTCATATGATTCTAACCCTTACCCACCATACCAACCACCTTATGAGCCATATGAACCATAAAGGGAACCACCCCAATTCCAACCCAATTACTCCCAAGAACCACCATCTTCATATACACCTTATCCATATCCATCACTCCACGAGCCATATGATCCTAATTATGCTATCCAAGAGGAACAAGAGTCAAGGGATCGTCTCGAGAAAACACTGGACCGATTTCATGCAAGCCTTCATCAATTGGAACGAGTAGTAGGTAATTTAGCTTCCCTGCGTTTTGACACTCAACGAACTTCCATGGCTACATGTGGAGAATCAACAAAAGAGCAAAGCATGAAGGAGACACTAGAAATTCCGGTGGACAGTGAGGAGCATGACTTTGTGATGGAACAATTGGAAGAAGCCATGCTTGCCAAAGAAGAGGAGGAAGTGGTTGAAGACTTAGGAGACGCCGAACCTCCATGGGAATCCAGAATTGTAGAGTATTCCCTTAGAAAGATTGAAATTGATGTTGAGGAGGATAGTGCACAACCTCCAAGGCATATTCCTTATGAAGAATTGGAGGGAATGGATCCAGAAGCAAGTTCCCTTGGTGAAGATGATCCTGGAGCGAGTCTTCTTGGTGATGAATCTACACCCATAAATAAACTCGTTGAATATGAAGGTCCTTCTTCGATTGAATCTGAGAATGATGTGGAAGTGGAGGTCCTTCGAAAAAGATGGACGGGAGTTGAACATGCGTTGTCAAGAACGTTGGAGACTTCTCTACCTAGATTGTCATCTACTCTTTCATTCGAGTGGGTAAGACTTATCTCTATTCACTTTGCTATCCCACTCGAGTTTGGTATTCTCGAAACCGATGGTCAACTTCGGAAAATTTGGGGCATTAAGTGTAAGAGAAGAATATTTAGTGGTTGGAGTTGCAAATCAAGACTCATCAAGGTTGAAATTCCAAGATTTAGATGTAAGGGTGAGACTAGTGAACATCTGGTTGGACCTAAGAGACGAGTTTGGTATTGCATTGAGAATTCAAATTGCTTGCCACCCGATTGGAATACTGATGATCCACTTAAAGACGGGTGTGGAGACATGATTTGGGATCCCGGCATACAAGAGGATCAACCTTGGGAGCTCAAAGCTTGTGAAAAACTTCATCAAGGCTTGGTAAATTCACTGGGAAATGTCGGAGCTTGTTGGAAGTCCAAGTGTTGGTGGAGGTTTCAAGATGAGTTCAAGCACAAGCCACCATGACAAGGAGCTCACCCAATGTCCAACTTAAGGACTCTAACTAAAAGTGCGAGGTAGGAGACAACCCACCATGGTATGATCGTTCCTTTTCTTTCTTCATTTTATTTTGTTTTGTTCTTCTCAGTGTCATTCATACATTCTGCATCATCACTTGCATTTTGCATAGTACAAAAAAAAGAGGCAACCCACGTGTGCACGTGAGCAACGCGTGGGCGTCGATGCAACTATTGCTCCCCCATCCAACGAACAGAAAGTTATGATAGAATCATGCAGCTGATGTGCTAGGGGCACAATTGAACCCGCGCGTACACGTCTCTGACGCGCACGCGTCCATTGAAATTTTGGCACACCACGCGTGGGCGTGCTTGACGCGCACGCGTCGCACGTCACGTTCGCCCCCTTCATTCTGAACAGAGAGTTGTGCGGAAACGGCGATGGAAGCACGCGTTTAGAACAAAGTCAACCTACGCGAACGCGTACAGCACGCGTATGCGACCATGCGTACATCTCCTTCCACGCTTCAGCGCACATGACGCTTCCGCGTCCATCCCTTTCTCGCCCACTCATGCTGATGCGCACGATACGCGGATGCGTGGATTCAAAAATGATTAACTCTATCCACGCGAGAACCCAAGCGCAGTCGCGTACATTCCCTCACTCTCCCCCTCTTCATCTCCCTCATTCTCTCAAACCTCCATTGCCTCCCCCTAGGTT
Organism: Arachis stenosperma; assembly: GCF_014773155.1. NCBI lineage: Eukaryota > Viridiplantae > Streptophyta > Magnoliopsida > Fabales > Fabaceae > Arachis > Arachis stenosperma. The sequence continues at coordinate 153,285,992 of NC_080379.1, forward strand.
CTGCCACCGCCACTCCCACCACCGGCCGGTGCCAACCACGCTGCCGTTAGCCCCATTTTTCTTCCATCTTCTCCTCGTTCTCTACTCCGCTCAGTTGCACCTCTACCCCGCAACTCTTCCCCTGTTCAGCTTCTGCTCCACCGCCGCAGCCACCTGCGCCGCTACGAGCCATCGCTGCTAGCAGCACCACTCTGCTGCTTCTTCTTTCCATTTCCCAGTTCCCTAGTTCTGTTCTGCACTCCACCCAGGTTTCATACCCTTCCCCTGCCTGCTGTTCTATTTTTCCTTCTTTAATTTTGTTTGTTAACGATTAGATTAGCTTAGTTAGTTGATTACTCTATTTGTTAGGATTTGATAGAAATATATGCTGTTAGGTAGTTAGGATGTGGTTAGAGGATTCTAGGCCTGATAAGTGCTCCGTTCTTGTTTACTTTTCGAATAGTGCATGTTTCGCTGAATGATGGTTGCTGTGGTGATTTCTATTTTACATGCTATTACCTACTGTTGCTTTGCTAAGATTCAATTGTATGATTGTGTTTGACGCTGCCTGAACATATGTAATCCATGCTCTTACTATGCTTGTTGCAAATTTTGGATTCATATGCTTGCATTTTTACTGCTGTTTGCTATCCGGGAACGTCCAATTTACTGCCGGAATGCTGCCCAAATTTCTAGAAATTGCTTGTTTTCAACTTGTTACATAGAATTGAACTTGTAACTTTTTCAATTTAGATGTACTTGACCTCACTAAGTTCAATTCTGAGGGTATTTGGTTGTCATTTCTGTGTTATTGTTGATTCCCGTTGATATGCATTGGAAAAGGTTGGGCCATGGAACTCTTTGTCGGACTTCTGTGACAAATAGTATCCTACATAACCCTTCAATTTGAACCTTTTTGTGTCCTTACTTTTCAAGTTAAGTCAAATGCCTTTTGACTCATACTAAACTTATCATTTGACTTTAACTTGTAATTTTCTTCAATAAGGTTCATTTATTTACAATGATTGGTGGATTTCACTAGTGTGACACTTTTGATTTAAAGTTATTTTCAAATTTGCTCTTCGTTACACATAGTGCATATTTCACATTCTTACACCAATTATTGCATGTCTAGTGACCATGACACTGATTGATGAATTGCTTTCTATTATATGCTTTTATGAAAATTTCCATATTTCATCATCAATGAATGCTTTCTTCTCTTACTTGTTGAATATGTCCATCCTTGCTTTCCCTTCCTCTACTTGACTTAATTGTTTATATCCCGTTATATCTGTTTTTTAGGATGGCTGATAGAAGGAAAGCCAAGGTTACCTCCAGAAAGAGGAAGACACCCCCGGCCTCCACTCTTTCTCCTTACGCCAACTATGCTAAGAACCCACTCAATGAAAAGGACAAAGAGAACCAGCAGCTACCTGCCACCGATACAAACATGTTTTCTAACCTGTATTGTGAGCTCTGCTTTTCGACCTATCGGAAAAAAAACCTCAACATAGAGAAGAAACTGGCCATCCCCGATTACCTGAGACACTCCATTGAAGCCCGTATTCAGGGGTTGGGCCTAGGCTTTATTGATAGGGATTTGGAAAGGATAAACTCATCATGGGGTCAAGGAATTTTACTGCAATTTCTTCAGAGCGACCCTTGATTCGGTTTACCTGCGAGATGGCCAGATATTGGTTACCGAGGCTGCCATTGAGGATGCTCTCCACTGGCTACCTAAGGCCAATGCCACAGATGCCTATGAGCAGGCGGAGGTAGCAATACATTGTATGAATTTTGATTATCAGGCTCTGAGATATGTTATTGCCATCCCAAATGCCCTTTGGGTGATGGATTCTGACAACAAGAAGCCTAAGGATATGCTGTTTGCTCACTTATCTAGAGAGGCTAGGACTTGGTAGCAGATATTTGCTCACTATGTCATGCCCACTACCCATTTTTCTGAGATTCCGATGGACATGCTTGTCCTGATCGGATGTATTATGGAAGGGAAGGAGGTTTACTTCCCCTGATTGATCCGGAGGTACATGTGGCGCGCACATATCCGTGGCCTACTTCCATTTTTCACTTTGGTCACTAGGATGGCTGAGCTAGCCAGTGCTCCATGGAGGGACGATGACGTGACACCACTACCCCCAGACGAGGACGACAAGGAGGATGTTATTCCGTGGGGGACATGGGTGCACGAGAAGCCCCCATCCCGGCGTGTTTCTAGAGCCCGAGCCAGAGCAGCACCAGCAGCTGGCTGATAAACCCCATTTTGAGGGCTTATCTTGTATTGATTTCAGGGGTTTTATCAATGATTCCACACACTTTTCATACGAAAATACAGGCTTTTGTGCTCCTTTCCTAATTTTTGCCTCATGAATGAAAACATGCTTATTTTGCACTAAATTAGATACATTTCTAATATTCTCTTGGTGCCATTCGATGCCGTGACCTGTGTATTAAGTGGTTTCAGAATATAAGGCAAGGATGAACCGGAAAAGAGAAGGAGAATGAGTGCAAAGGAAGGAATCATGAGAAATTGAGCCTTGGCAACTTTAGCAAGGGCGCATGCGCGTACTTGGCGCGCCCGCATGGATTGCGCAGCTAGAAGCCAAGCTACGAGCCGGCACGTGTAGCGGCTAAGCCATGATCCCCATGGGCGTGCACGCGTACGTTACGCTTCCGCTCGCATTGCAAGATGCCCCAGTTGCGCGCACACGTGCTTTGCGCGTGCGCGCCGATGCTCGAATATGATTTTTTTAAAGAGTCACGTGACCTGGGCGTGGAGACAGTTAGAGATCCCATCTTGGGGAAGTGCCTTGGCGGGAAGAGCTTAAAAAGACCAAGGGTTGAAGGGTTAAGGGACTTTTTGTTCATTTTAGAGGGTTCTAGATTTTTTTGCTATTGGTAGTTGCACTCTTGGGTAGAGAGAGAGATTCCAAGCTCTCATTAGGGTTCATCTTCATCCATTTCTGAATTTTCAATCACTCTTTAGTGAGATCCATTGCAATTCTAAATTTACTTTGTTCATGCTCTAGATCTTCTTCTCTAATCTCAATTAGTGCTTGTAATTGCTCAATTCTTATAGATCCTAGATTCAACTTTGTAGTTTTGGATTTTATCAATTTCTTGAGAAGTTCATTTCTATTGTTGTTCTTTGTTGATTGTTGTTAATTTCTTGTGTTGGAGCACTTTTAAGTCTAATTTCTTCTCATTTTTACTATGTCTTTCATCCTTGCTCATCAACACTAGTTATGGAGTAAAAGTTTCTTACTTGGCATAGGGTATGGACCATTAGAAAGAGTTGAATAGTTTATGTCAATTGTTGATTTGGAATTAGAAAATGCTAATTGACTTGGAGTGCACTAAAGCTAGATTTTCCTAGGGTAAAACTAGGACTTGTGACTCAAGTTAGTTACTCTCATTTGACTTTCCTCTATACCTAGGGGTTAAATAAATGAAGCAAGGCCTAATTGTTATCATCATTGAAGAAACTATAAGGATAGAATTTCTAATGCCGACCTTAGGCCAAGTCTTCTAAAATTGATTGTTTGTCATCTATTTTGCTAAACCCTCAAAGAATCATAACAAGGCTTCCTAATCAATAAGATGCATTCTCTAGCAATTCCAAGGGAGGACGACTCGGGAGACTAGTACTCTCGGTTATAGATTGTAGAATTGTTTGATGCGAAGTTTGAATGTCAATTAGACTATACTCATGATTATATCCATTATTGAATTCTATATCGGCATGATAAATTTCGTTTATCACTGGCCCTTCTTCTTCCTCCGCAGCTGCAGGCTCCTCCGCACCAGCAGCAGCAGTACCACCACTAGCACCACAGCCGACATATCTTGTGGTCCAGCGTCTGTTCCGCTTCATAGAGCGAACTGAGTGCTGCATCATGCAATGCCTGGATCGAGTGGACCAGATATTCGTGGCGCTGGGCGTTGAGTTGTCCCCTCTCCCCGACTCTTCCGCATCTGAAGAGGAGCAACACGAGGAGGAGCCAGCACATCTAGCAGCACCTTTTGAGACACAGGCCCTCCTAGAGGCTCAACAGCCCCCTGAGGAGCCACAACCTCAGCCCCAGCAGCTAGATGCGACCGTTGATCCCATCCTGAGCCCGAGTAGTAGCATCGAGGACGATGCTTCATTCTAAGTGTGGGGAGGTCACCGTCGTCGCCGTCAGTGGATAGCTCTTTTGTGGTAAACATTTTTCTTTTCCTTTCAGACATTTATTTTTTTATGTTATTTTGCCTTATTTTGCACTTTTTGGATTATTGTATATATCAGTACTGTGGATACTTCTGTTCAGCTTGTTGGATTTACACTTTTGCTTTATATAGCTAGTTTTAGCTTTTAGTTGTGATATGGAAAAATGTGGATTATTGAGTTTAGTTTATCCTTTTGCAAATGAAGTTTGTGTTGCTTGAAAAAGGGGATAAACTAAAGAATTTTTAGAATTTCTCAATTACAACATTGCATTTAGAATAAGTTTAGTCAAACATTAAGATTTTTCAAGGAATTTATCTACAGGGCATCACTCCAATTAATTGGAAACTTTTGATGAACTTGCTTAAATTTTGTATCTTGTGAAGCATGTTTTGAGCTAAGAACACATAACCTGTGAGATTTTGAACTTAATTATATGATTACACTATTTAACCATGATTTTTCTTCTTGTGTGCTTTCTTCTCTATGATTGTAATCTCTGCTTTGCTTCATTCTATATGTTCATTGTTTAGTGTATATTTATGCATGCATATGATTGAGGCCATCATTTGTTATTAGCTCACTTATCCCAAATAGCCTACCCTTTCATTTACCCTTGTTTGCCACTTTGAGCCTTTTTAACCCCCAATTATTCTTTATGTTACCACATCACTAGCCTTAAGCGAAAAAACAAGTAATTAACCTAATTGGATCTTCGGCTAGCTTAAGATAGAGATTGTGTGTCAATTAAGTGTAGGAAAATATGGAAACTTTGGTTGATGAGAGTGTGTATTGTTCTATTAACAAATATTGAGAATTTGGGTGCTACTTATGTGAATTATGAAAACCATATGCATTGATTTACTATGCATAAAAAAAGGGGAATAAAATCACCCCAAAGTTGAATTCAATAAAAAGATCAATGCATATGAGATTAAATAAAAGAACATTTAAATACATGAGTATGTGAAACATATAAAAGTGAGATTATGGGTAGCTAGGCATGATTTTAGAAGTATATAGAGTGTGTGTGTGCTAGGTGAGAATCTAGGTTAGTCAAAGATTCAATTATAGCTCACTTGACCATACATATGTCTTCACCCGTACCTTATCCCTATTACAACCTTGAAAAGACCTCATGATATTTGTATTTGTACACTAGATATTTATTGATTGGTTAGATGAAGAGCAAAGTTTTAGAAAGTATGACTAGAGAAGATTAGAGTGAATCAACTCCTAAACACTTGAGTGACTAGAGCGGATACACATCCGGTGAGGGTTCGGTCGCTCAATCACATGCATTTACCACTATCTTCTATATTCTTGAAAGTTTGTGAATCCTTTTGATAGTTCAATGCAATTGTGGGTTTGATTTAATTCCTATTATTTTAGCCCTTATGCTTACATATGTTCTCTTGGAAGGATAATTTGTTTTGGCTTAAGCATTTACATTCATAATAATTAGTTGCATTTAGATAGCTTGCATATGGTTTAGTTGCACTAAATAAATGTCGTACCCCTTGTTTCCTTCTTGATTTAGCATGAGGACATGCTAAGGTTTAAGTGTGGAGAGGCTAATAAACACTATTTGTAGGGTTTATCTTGTGTTGAATTTAGAATATTTTGTCAACCTTTTTCTCACATTTACTCAATGAAATAGCATGATTTTGTGATTGTCTCCTAATTTGTGCTTAAGCGTGAAAACATGCTTTTAGACCCTTAATTTGGTAATGTTAATCTCCCTTTGATTCCACTAGATGCCTTGATGTGTTTGTTAGTGATTTCAGATTGAAAAGGGCCTAGAATGGATCGAAAGAGTGAAGAAAAAGCATGCAAAGTGGAGAAATCATGAAAAGCCAAGGATTTGGAACGTGCCCATGGACGCACGCGCAAAAGACGTGTGCGCGTGGATCGCGCCATGCTCCAGGGACGCGTACGCGCGCTGTACGCGTACGCGTTGATGCCCACGCTGACACCTTAAATGAAATCGGCCCTAGCGATTTCAGGAGGGCTTCTGGCCTAGTTTTGAAGCCAGTCTTTGGCGGAAAAAGGCTAGAAAGACCAGGGACTGAAGGGGGAAGGCATCAATCATTCATTCATTCAATCAACTTCTCATTACACAATTTCAGGTTTTAGATGTAGTTTCTAGAGAGAGAGAGGCTCTCTCCTTTCTCTAGGTTTTACGGTTCTTAGTCTTATTTCTTCTTAATTTCAGATTTCTAATTTACTTTAATTTAGGTTTCTTCTACTATTATTGTTCTAGCACTTTAGTTATCTATTCATCATCGTGATTTTCTTATTTTTTCAATTTAGTTTATGAACTCTTCATGTTAAATTCAATTTCTTATTTAATACAATTTGAGGTATTTTATGTTTATTGCTTCTTCCTTCAATTGTCCTCATTAATATTTGCAATTTGTTGTTTAGATTTATTGTTCTCCTATTACTTTTCTATGCTTTTATTTTATGCCTTCCAAGTGTTTGATAAAATGCTTGGAAGGATGTTAGAGTAGGATTTTATGTTCTTGGCTTGGGATGGTAACTTAGGAACTCTTGAGTTATTAATGTCCAAGTAATTGATGATTGGTAGCCATTGACTCTAGTTCTCACTAATTGAATTGGTAGAGAGTTAGGACTTATGGACCTGGATTGATTTAGCTCATTTGACTTTCTTTTACTAGTTAGAGGATGATTTAATGGGATTGATCCTTGCCAATTCTCATGTTGTGGTTAGTGATAAGGATAGAGATCCTTGACCACCAAACCTTGCCAAGACCTCTTTATCATTTGATTTTTATTACCATTTACTTTTTCTTATTTCTTATTCAAAAACCCCAAAAAGATACAATCTCATAACCAATAATAAATACACTTCCCTGCAATTCCTTTGAGAGATGACCCGAGGTTTGAATACTTCGGTTATTATTTTTAGGGGTTTGTTACTTGTGACAAATGATTTTTTTGTATGAAATGATTTTTATTGGTTTAGAAACTATACTTGTAACGAGAATCTATTTGTGAAATTTTAGACCACACAAAAGTCCGTTCATCACATGGGATTAACAAAAATATATAGAACCAATGCTAAACACCCAAAAACTATTTCACACAGTTTTGTACATGAGAGAACTTGTGTGATCACTAGTGTAAACTTCGGATAATTAATAAATAATTAACTAATAAATTAATTATGTGTTAAGAGAATCAGAAAATTAAATTTTATAATTTAGAGAGATAAAAATGATAAAAATACGAATTTCGACACTAATTTTAAAATTTTTTGCCCAAAAACGGGCCAACGGCTGAACCGGTTGGACCGAATTCAAACCAGACCCAAGGCCCTACATATATATACCACATAACTCAACCAGTCATCCTCAACTCACTAAGGAATCACACTGAACTTGAAATTGGGAGAAGCAAAACCTAACCCAAACTTCCATTTCAATCCTTCATATTTTTCAATCTGGAGCTCTGATTGACGAGCCGTCAGTGGCCACGCATTTTTCTTAGAATTCTCTTCGAAACGATCTGAATAAAGTGGTAAGAAATTTGAGATTTTGTGCCCAATTCTCACCCCTCTTCAATTCGTGATTTTGGATTTTTGGATGTTGAGCGATTTGGTACTTTTGATGACTTAGGTAAACTCTAATGGTGGATAATTGTTAGGTTCACCCAAATCATCCACGGATAAGGTGAAAAATATCTAACCCTTGTGAAATTATTAAATTTGTGAATCCTATATTAATTTTTGTGATATTATGTGGAATTAGATTAAATTGTGTATTTCAGGGCTAAATTGGTGAAATTGGATGCTTGGGAGTGAACCTTGGAAGCTGGATTTTATTTGATTTTAAGGTATGATTTTGGTTTCTCGTAGTTAATGTATAATGTTACGTAAAAACTTATGCTTGTTAACCGTAGGATAAGTTAAATTGTATAAATTGATTGTTTGAGTAAAGACTTAATTTAGTTTGTGGATAATAGTTGAATTTGGTGGATTGATGAATGTGTTGAAATGATTGTGAATTGATTGAGAAAGTGAGAATGTATGTTGATATTTAATGTTGATGTTGGTGGTAATTATGAGTAGAAATTGTGAATTTGATTGATGAATTAGGTGCTATTATGTTTGTGAAATCATTGAGAAGCGTGTGATAAAGGTTAAGAGTAATTGGTATGATTGTAGTCGGGGTTTGATTGATTTCAAGTTGAGCATTTTGGAAAAAACTAGAAGATTTGATGAATTCAATGAAAAAGTTGAGTTTAATGGGAATGGTTGAATGGAATCGATGAATCTATATGTTAGAAGGTTGTGGAATGGTTGAAAAGCATGTGAACATGATATAGGAACATTAGGACATGATGAAAATGATTATGATTTTGAGATGTGGAGTTATGATGGGGATAATTATGATAATGAGAATGATTAATTGTGATTATGAGGATAATGTGAATGACTAAGAGAGTGAGATATGATAATATGAATGACTGAAAGATTGAAATATACTGAGGATGGTTATGACATTGAGATGTGCTGCTTGGATATATGCAACGGTCGGACCTTGTCACACTTGCTCTGGGTTAATGTTTGAGATATATGGGTAGTAGCAAAGATTGTGGTTCGTCCCACTTGTTTCGGATTAGTAATTGAGACACATGAGCAATAGTAAGGGTTGTAGTTTGCCCCATTTGCTTCGGGTTGAGTTTATAAACACCCGCCTGGGTAGTATGTAGTAGTAGTGATTTATTCCACTTGCTCTGGGGCAAGCGGGTAGCATGCGAGGGGTTGTGGTTAAGACTCTCTTGCTTCATGAGGTGGTAGCTACCAAGACATGTTAGGTTTGGCTATATAATTGACAGATGATATCATCAGCCATAGGATAAGCATACATCATATGCATTTGTATGATTTATTTGAGTATGTATTTTTTTGGCTTGCCTAATCATTTATCTGTAATTACCTACTACTTGTCCTATCTGCTGTACTTGCTGTCCATAATTATGTTTTTTTTTGTTTGTATTTATATGTGTGTGCATTTGAGAGATCTCTCATGTGGTAGAGGTGTGATGAGGGATGTTCTATATGGTGTTTAGGAGGTTTGAAGTAGACAAAAAATGAAGAGTTAAATTAGACTTAGAATCTCGGGATACATTACCAAATTTCTGGATTAGAATAACCTTTAAATTTAATTTTAAGTATCAGAATTCTAGAAATGTCTCTGCTTTTCTCGGACGTTATATATTATCTTGAGGCAAATTCTTATGTTAGGACACATGTCTTTGCATACTTTCATTTTGATCAGCCACTATCGCCATTATCTTATCCATGGCCCTAACCACAGCTTCCCCAAGAACTATATATTTTGTTTTTTGGTCAACTTGAGGAACAACAATACATTTTCTAGGATCAAAAATCATAACAAATTTTGTACCGTCTATTCCATCAGTAGTATTTCACACCACCACAGATGGAGACAATAGAATGAACTTCATTACGCCAGCTGCTTGGAATGATTTTGGACATAGACTAATCTACAATAATAAGCATGTAGTATACTAAAGACAAAATTCTCATCATGGTCACTAGGAACAAAAGCAAGCTACAAGGAGGCACAATACATATACCACCTCAAGTAGTTCCTGATAAGTTATTATTAGACTCTTAACTTCATTGTCTACAACTTTTGGCCACTCTAGAAAGAGAATGTCATCAATTTCGATAAGAATGATCGGGATCCAAAATTGATTATAAACACATCACAAACACTAGCAGGAGCGCCAACAATTTGGATCTGAATGTAAGTGTATTACTCGCTAAAGAGGATGGGGATGGTGATGATAATATGGCTGAGGATTATTTGGTAAATGCAAATAATGACAATGATTTCATTAGTTTGTGAGATTTATGTTCTGATACTGACAAAAGCAGTGATCATGGGCTGGGGGGGAGGGAGGGAGGTGTTAGTGCTATTAGTGGTGATTAAGATGATGTAACTAGTGGTTGTTAGTTTCGTGATAGTATAGGTAATCTAATTATGTCTATGTTAAAAATTAGTTTTATACAGGATGTTTATTTGTCATGATCATACTGGCATTAGAGTTTGTATTCATATTTTCTCAATTAGCAATGAATTAATTAATAAGAAGTAGCAAATTATATAAAGGTGATGCAAATGTGAAAGTAGAGCATGCGTAAGGTGTCAAAATTGATCTATCATGCAAGAGTCAAAATAGATATAGACCTTTGGTAAATACAAAAGCAGAAATCAAAAGATGCATACAGGTGATTGAAATTTTGAAAGAAAAATTGAACAAGGAGAATTAGTTTGCATATTTTTAGAGTAGATAAATATATTACATTAAGTTTATCGAGATAAATATGAGAGAATATTTTTTTAATGAAATTTTATACATTAAATAGCTCCTATTAAACTTTAGGAACAATTGTGATATAGAAACTCTATGAACTGATAATTTCATATTAAAACCCAAAAAACTATTGAAACTCTACTTATTATTATACAACAAGAATTTATGGATGCTTATTGTGAAGGATAGAGTAGGTATAGACACTAAAAAAAGAAAAGATCAACACAACTCAAGATTAGAAGTAACTAATAACTAAATATATTTAGTTATTAACCTATAAAGCAATTAGAGGTGTTAAGCTCACTGTTATATATAGTAGCACTCATATAGGCTTATGTAAGCAGAATTCTAAATACAATTTCATGCATAAAATTTTTTTTAATTTTATCTTTGATTATTATATTCTAAAGATCATCTACTTCATTGTTTTTGTTTTCACAATGTCTAGATACTACTTAGTAAAAACATTGACATGGTATCCAAAGCAAGCAGTTAAACACCATGAAAATGATCTTTGTTAATACTTCCACTACATTCAAGTATCCCCTTCTAGTAATCACTAATAAATTAGACGAAAATAATTTTTTCACATGGAATTATTCAACAATTATCATTGTAGAAAGCTAGAATTTGGAAGGACATTTCAAGAAAGAAATGATCCCTCCTCAATTCACTGATTCAACTGATCCAACAAAGCCTACCAAAGTCGAATATGAAGCATGCAGAAAATGGAAGCCTCAAGACTTATCTCTTATGACATAGTTGTTAGCTTCCATGAACAATAATTTCAAAAATAAATTGGTTCACTGCAACTACTTTTATGAGATGTTGGACAAAATTTAAGAATTTTTCACTATTCCTCAATAACTAGAGTTAAAATGCTAAAATTACAATTGAAATCAGTGAAACAAACAATTACAACAATTAAAAATCTTGCTAAGATGATAATCTTGTTTATTCTTTAATAGTAATTGATTCACCATACTATGAAGACGATTCATGGGAGAAAGAAGAATATCATGGATTCATCACTTCAGTCATGTTCAAAATAGAAAAATTCACAATAATTAAAGTAGAATCCTTCTTGATTACATATTAAGAGATGCTCAACTATTTCAAGAAACATAATCAAACTATCCTAATCAAATCTTTAATGAACAACAATGTCCATTGGTTAGACTTTTTAGTGAGATTTTAATCTAATAAGAGGCAGAGGTGAAAGATTCATGAGGGAAAGAAGGTTTAACAATCAAACCAATTGATTGTTCCATTAAATTTGCATCAAATCTCATCATGCTACTTGAAAATTGCTACTAGAAATTCGATCAACTAGTCAAATAATGAAATGCATCTTTTTTATCGCAATCATTTCAGTTACTTACACTACCTCCCTCTTATACCTAGCCAAGAGCTATTCTGGCAACACCCTTCTTTATTCGAGACTCCCTTTAGTATCCAAATTCTGGTGCTAGTCACCATGTTACATTTGAACCAAGTAATTTTCTTGAAGTAGCTACATCTCAAACAGGCTTAGACCAATACTATATAGGTAATGTTGAAGGGACCAAAATATCTAATTTAGGCTCTTCTATTTTATTTGATTGAAAATTTACTCCTTCATTAAATTGAATAATTTTTTCTTGTGCTACAAATAACTCAAAATCTGCTTAGTGTATTACAATTTGTAACTGATACTTCAATATTATTTGAAATTTTTGGCCTCACTACTGTTATGTTTGTGATTAGGTCTTTAGAAATCACCTGCTACATCTAGAAATAGAATCTATATTTTTCCTAATTAAATGAATGTACTAAGAAAACTTCCTTGACTGTAACAAGAAATATACACAATTTCAGTTTATATGTGGCATAAACAATTAGGTTATTCTTCAAATAAAATTGTATTAAATGTTGTTAATAAATATCAGATTTCTCATTCTCATTCTTCCAATATTTTAAATATTTGTGAATTTTGTTTTATGTATAAATTTCATCAATTACCTTTTTTCTGACTTTAAATTAGTATATATACATCCATTAAAGCTTGTCTATGTAGATGTTTGAGGTCTATCACCTATCATATCTTGACATTGTTATAGGTGTTATATTAGTTTTGTAAATGCACAAACAAGATACACATCTATATATCTTTTTGTTAACAAATAAGAGGCATTGAGAGTTTATAAACAATACAAACGTCTAGCAAACAAATTTCTTTATTCTTAGCTTTTATCTTCTCTTCAATATCAATGCTAGCTACCTCTTACTCTGTCTCCTCTATCTCCACGCTAATAAGCATACATATGTTTAGATTATTCATTCTATTAACTGTACCTGAAAGAGTATTTCCTTTTCATTCTATCAACTTATCTTATCTTTTAAACAAGAACATCTCTAACACATGCAAGAGTTTAAATATTAAGTTAAATAAGACAATTTGGATAATTATTTTCCTAGTATTCTCAAGAAACAGAAATATAACATTTTAAAATTAACACTGAGTAAGAGAATTTAAATAAACTAACGCTTTTGGAAATTTATTACAGGAATATATTATCTAGTAATTGGTAGTTATCAAAGCATAACCATAATCTTAACTTGCACTTTTGCAGAATCTCATCAAACATCAGATACACCTCAGAGTGAAAAATCTACGGCACAAATGAGTTCTAATGTAATAATTCCTAAACAATAATTAATACTAGGGGAGGGGGAGTAGAAGTTACCTTGGCAGCAAGAAGTCCAAGTGCAAAAGCACTCCCTTTCTCAACCTCATGCTCAAACGGCAACAGCTTCTAAACAAGGTCTTCTTCCGTCACGGAAAGAGCTTGGAGGTGCTGAACCAAATCCGAAATAGCTCCTCCTTCGACAATCACATTCACCACTTTCTCTGCAAGACACAACCACCGAAGGATTTACACCAAGAGACATGCACCAACGAATTTGCTAAAAACTAAAACGAAGGGAGCAACACGCTAGGAGATCGAGGATGAGGAACGGAGAATTTACCGTTTTTGGCAAGATCGGCGAGCGCGTGAGTGGTGCGCTTGGTGGTGGCTCGATCTGACTCTTTCCATGAGAAAGTGGAGTTGAGGATGAAAACCTGCTCCTGGATGTCGGCAAGGATAGCGTCGCGGGTGTCGCCGATTACTCTCCCTGTGATCTCAGACGCTACGGCTAGCTTGATGGTGTCCATAGCGAAGAAAAGAATACAGTGGCGTAGATCTAGGGTTTCTTTTTCACTCTTGTTCCTCTTTTGATTTTTTTGGACAAGTAGATTAGGGATTGACTATTTGTTTGGACAATTAGGCTTAGAAATTTAAATTATTAATTAATGGAGGTTTCATATTTTGCCATAAATAAAATATGTTATGGAAGTTTTTTAAAGCTTTCACAAAAAAATTCCAAAAACAAGCAGAAATATTGTAGTGTAACACCAAAACTTAAAGCATGAAATGAAGTACATGTGGGAATATATTTATTTATTTCAATTAACTCATTTTAAAATTGATGTCAAGCAAAGACAATGAACTAAATAAGACCAAAAAAAATTTATATAGGCAATTGTGAACCAACATCTTCCCTAAAAGTCCAGGGTTCATAATCATTTGTGCCTTCTTCAGAATGACCTCTGTAGAAGGGAAACAAGGAACCTACATCCATCCATCTTCCAAAAATCCTAGGTGTTGCATTTTCAGCTAATCCCCTAAAATCAAGACCAAAAAATGGCTTACCATTGAGTCCCTGAACACAGCAAATGCAAAAAATGAAGGGATATAGAAAACTTAATGGATTCCAATATTTATTTTGTAAATACATAAATATCCAATAAACAATATTACCTCGCAAAACCATTGACACACTCAACAAAGAGAAACTTCACAAAATAAATTCAAAATCACGCTACAGAACTACATCTTACTATTGTATAACCGAATCACATCCTACTTGCATATATTACCCACAAGTTTTTTATAAAACATTCCTTAAAACAGCAGGTTCATTCATACCATTCCATATGCCATCAACACCATTAGATATGAAATCTTTAACTAGATTAGCCCATAGAAGATAAACCTGCAATATATAGGATGGATATTCTAAAATGGAGAACCTAAAAACGTTAAATTTGAGATGAACCCCATTAAGTTCAATTTATCAATTCCAATACCTGCAACATATCACTGGAACACTTACAACATCAGAAAACTAGCTAGCATGTACCTTATTATAATAACATCAGTAAAATCTGGTCCATAAATGAAGCTCTTGTGCCTTCTACCTGGCAACTCCCTTCCTCGTCCATATGCCAGTAGCGGATCAACAACTGGCCAATTACCAAGGTTCTGTAATAAGTAGCATGGCATGCCATTAAGATAATAACTTATAGATTGATTAGACCCTAAATTTAAAATTTGAAATACAATCCTTGCATGATAAAATGGTAGATATCTTAGAAATTATCAACCACTCTACTAGCTATTGATTAAGACAAACTTTTGCTGAAATTAGCCTACTATATAAATTTTGGATTATCCAACTCCAATATCGTAGCCAATTATTAGAAACAATAATGTTTTACCGTGGATCATAAAAAACATAGATGCTGTATAAACAAACCTATCTACCTTCCAACAATGCCATCACATAATAAACCATAGGCAGGTTTCTTCTACTTATTAGCTCTACTCGATTATTTTGTTTGATAAACCACCACATTCTTGAACTAACAATAACAATATTCTAAATAATAGTGAAAAATCTAGCATGGAAAAGAAAGAACATTAATTTAGTTACCTCCATTACTTCATAGTAGTTGCATTATACAGAGGCAGAGTCACCAAAAATTGGTGTTGTTTCTAACCACGGGAATTGTAGCCGCTACACACACATGACACACACAAAAGAAAGACGCAAAAATCACAAAGTATTCAAAAATCTCATAATCAGAAAAATTGAAGACGAAAACCTAAATCAAGAATTGATGGTTTATCAGTGGTTAAGAGAAGGGGGGTTGAATCTTAGCCCCTTTTTTTGCTTAGTAACTCTTGTTGGCCTTTAGAACACTTGAGGATATATTTCTTGTTTTTGTCTCGTGCCTAGTTAAGAGACATTTTCGTTTTGTCTCGTGACCAGCCAGGAGATATTTTTTCAATTTTGTCTCCTATACAACAGAAGCAGAAATGAAGTAGAAGAAAGAGAAAATTACACTCAGATATATCCTGGTTCAGCTGTAAAGTGCAATACAGCCTACATCCAGTCTCCATCACAACAATGATGGAATTTCACTATAATCATCCTTGATTACATACACCAATTCTCCCTAGGAACTACCCTTTCTATCTGGGACAAGTCCAGAATCTAATCTCCAATCCTGAACTTGACTTGGTCACTGCCAAGCTTTCAACTGCTAAGTGCTAACCCAACTTGCAAGGGGATTCCCACAGAATCATGAAACATAACACAGATGTACAAAGGACCTTTAAGGACATCTATGTCTTTTTCTTTTAATTTTACACTCTCTGCCTTTTTTCGCTCTATAGCTTTTTCTTACAAACCTCACTGTTTGCCTTTTTTCATGAGACTCAAGACAGACAAATTTAAACAGAAAAATACAGAATGAAGAACATTGAAGGAGAAGAATTTCTGTCAGCTTAGGTAGCTTTGTGAACACTGTGCCTTGCACTCTCACTCCTTGCTTCAAACCCTGGCTGTTCTCCCTTATTTAGAGAAGGGAAAGCCCCCACGGTTGAAACTAATGAACCAAGCTAAACTTCTTCTTCTTCATGCAAAACCGGTTCGACCAGAGAGAGAGGAGAGATAACCGAATGTTATATTCAACATGCAATTACCTTTGTGTCTTCCCTTTACAACAAGCTTCATCAATCTGGACCTTCCATCTTGCGTTGCACTCCAAGACGGATTCCTAGCCCTTGATGCTTCTTGATGCATGATAGCTTCTTCTGCTCAAATTTCTGCATCTTCTCTACATAGCTATAGTAGCTACCTCCTGTGGCAGTTGATCAAAAGCTGAGACAAGCCATCCCTTAAAGATCTTTTTCCTCTTACCGAAATCTTCTTCTTCCATTTTTTAGTATGGAGAGCTTGAGCTTACTTCACCAAATCTTACCCTTATTTGGTGAAGATCTCATCCATAACATACTTTTTGTTTTCTTTTTCTTGCCATCATTGTGATGGTCTTATTGCTTGCTTCTTCTTCTTCACTCTGATAGCTTGCAAAAGCTTCCATGCTTTCTTGTGAAATGACCGAGAGTGAGAAGAAAGAGTAGAGAAAAAAGAGAATGAAGAAAAGCATTCAATGAATTTTGAACAAATGAATTAAACTAAATTAATTTTCTTCCCTTTTTTGCTTTAGGTAGCGTGTAGAATTGATGATCTCAATCAAATCAGATACTAATTTCTCTCTCATGGTTCCCAATGCAAGTTAATGATAATTGAATTAAATTTGGAATCCATCACATGGGATAGAGAGATCCGTTGGAAGCAAGAAATATTTGCTCTCTCTTTTTTCTTCATTTCAGACCAACATGTTAGTTTCTAGCAAGCAATTTAATTTTGGGCTAGTTCAACATAATTCTAGCCCAATTAACCATAAATTGCTTCAGCCATAACACTTAAGTATTTTAAACAGGGCTGAATGTTTTCATTCACATTGGGCTTGCAATTTTTCTTTTCTTTTCGTCCCAAGTGACATAACCATAATTTCAGCCATCATAAACACAATAACTTAATATCAAGGCTGAGTATATGGATTCATGTTGAGCTAGCAAATTTCTTTCTCAGCCCAACACCAAAACCTGCACTGCAAAATTCCTTAATTAACACATATGAACCAAAGTCCAATTAATAATTTTGCAAATAATCATATTAATAATGTTTAGTCATCACTAATATTAATTTAGAGTTTTTCAAACTCATCAATCTCCCCCTTGATGACAAACATTATTAAAAATTGAAATGGAAAGAAATTAAAGATTAGAGTACTCCCTTTAAAAGTTATGATTCCTTTTCCTTTCATATTGTCACATAGCTCCCCCTCAATATATGCCATTTTACCAAGGGAAGCTTTTACCTGTAACAAATTTTATCAAGCCTAAGGCAACAATGTTATTCAACATATTAAATATGAGATGTTGAATGGCTTGATTTATGAGCAGAAATAGCTTGATAAACAAAACTCATTTGTTATCATATAAATGATTTTCTGCTCAATCTCACACAAAGCAATTGAGTACATATCAACCAAAAATATTTTTGATGTTTCAAGAAATTGTTGTTCAAGTTAATTGAAAATATTTTTCAGCCAACATATCAGAGCAAACTAATCATAGCAAGGAAAACATTTTTAATCAAGCATGATCATCTCAAAACACAACAACTATCAGAATTTATTTACATATCAAAGCTTAAAGGAACTGCAAAAAAAAAATAATTAATCCAGAATACAGCAAGCATATCCATAAAGGTAAATCAAATGCATCAAGCAGATCACCACAACAAATAATTGAAACAAGGGTGATCATGAATCCACAAAGGATTTCATCCCCTATTTTCTCTCAATTTCAATTTTTTCAGCCATCATTTCTCCCCCTTTTGTCATCAAAGGGGCACCTGCAAAAAATGACATTGGAAACAAAATATCCAAAATATAACCAAAATACCAAGAGTTTTATCACAGTGTCACAAGTCTAAAGAATCCAAGCAGACTACAAAACATCAAAACAATCCAAACAGAACCAGAGGTAACCAAAGAAATCAATCATCGGACAGATTGTACTCTGGTCCAGAATCATCATTCTTTTTAGCAGCGCTCATCTCTTCTTCTAAATATTTCATCATCAGTCCTACCCTTTCTTGGCAGTTTGTCAAAGCCTTTTCGTTTTCATAGGCTTATTTACGGGCAGCCTTGTACGATTGCACCATTAAGTTGGACATGTTGGAGAATTCATTGAGCATTTCCTGGGTAGATTCTGCTACCTTTGATGGTTCGGCTAGGCGGCTTTCTAGGTCACTGTCAGAAGGCATTGACTTTTTCCCTTTCATGCTTTTTCCTGAAGCTCCTTCTCCCTTAATGAATGAAACCTTATTCTCTACAGCTTCATTTGTTAGATCAACTTTAAAAAACTCAAAAATGCTGGTGAGAAACATGCCATAGGGAAGGTTTGCCTATTTGGTACTTTTAATAGATTCCCACATATGCCATATCATAAGGTATGCAAAAGAAATGGAAGAGGAAGTTACAATAGCAAAAAGTATAAGAGAATCAGAAACAGTTACTCTGTTGTGTGAGCCACTCTGTGGAGTTAGAATATGAGTAACAATTCTGTGCAACAATGAGTTTTCGGGACCGAGTGCCTTGTGAGTGTGGACGGTGCCATCCAAGCCAGAGAAGTTCTCACAGATTTGTTGCAGGGCGATCTGATGTGTAACTCCAACCTAAGAGTCCCATTTCTCAGACATGTACGTTCTTGGTTCCTCATCAATGTAACCCAGGGCAGCGCTGATTGTCTCTGAGTTCAGAGTCAAATGTACCCGCTTCACATAGGAATGAATGGTACCATCGATCAGCCTCATATTCGCATAAATTCTTGTACCAAGCCTGGGTAAACAAGTTTCTGAATATGGAGTAGAGGAGTCCATTTCAGATTCTCAAACAGAGGAAATAACTTCATTCCTTTTTCTGCAAGTGAGTCCAGATTCACTAGGTGTGTGGCACATAAGTGACGTTTCTCCATTACTTCCTTGTGGAACTCATAAGAGGCACACGAGTTGAATCTTGCGGGGTCATAGTGTGAATGAGGTTTGTTGTATTTATTTTTGAATTCCAATGATTCCAGATTGGCCGGTTCCCCCGTGTTGTATAACACAAATCTTTTGGTCTTCTGTGAACTTCGTCCAGGGGTTGCCTTCTTCGGTGGTGAGGGAGAGGGTGAAGTGTGAGACTCCTCTTCTTCTTCCATGACTGGTTCCTTGTTCTTTTCAGTTTTTCCTCTCCCAAAGGTTTTCTGGGCTATCACTTTCCTGCGCATTGTATCGGTTTGTTTGGATGGAGGTGAGTGGGATGGAGAAGATGTGGAGTATATATGAATGTGTGTATGGGTTTGAGGGTTTGAGAATGAAGGATTTTTGGGTAAGGGGGTTCAGTTACTCCTCCTTAGTGCAACTTTCTTTTTCATGATATGAAGAAAGGTGAATGGAGAGGGAAGATGAAGAGAGGGCCGAAGGGAGTTGTGAGTGGAGGGAGGTTAGAGGTGCATTAAATGCTGATTGGAAAGAGATAGTGGAGGGAGTTAATGACCATCAAAAGGCGCGGTTATTAACCAAGGAAAGATTTAAAAGTTAAAAACTGAAAGATTTGTTCCTAGAATCAAGGGATGAGAGAAGGATAAAGATTTGATTTGATACACAACTCCTTCCTTTGATAAGACAACCTCCAAAATCATGATTAAGGCAACTTCAAACAGAAAACAGGTCAGACCAAGGTCAAAGAGATTTTTGGGGCCCAAGATAATCAATGTAAGCGCTGTCTCCCCCTGTTTGATGGCCCGTTCATCACAGCTTGAAATTTGTCTCCTGTTTTTTGACGAGACAAAAACACACAGAATCAAAAAATTCACAAGTTATCAATAGAACATAATTCTATCATTCCCAAACTACTTCTCAAGGTGCAGAATTTGTCCTCACACAAGGGCTTAGTGAAAATATCCGCAAGTTGATCTTCGGATTTTACAAATTGAATATCAATAGTTTCCTTTTGCACATGTTCTCTAATGAAATGATATTTAATTTTAATGTGCTTGGTTCTTGAGTGCAAAATAGGATTTTTTTTTTGAAATATTTATGGCACTCATATTGTCACAAAACAAGGGTATACTATTGATCTTTAATTTGTAATCCTCTAATTGAGTTTTTAACTATATTAATTGTGAACAACAAGCAGAGACAGAGATATATTCAGCTTCGGCTATGGATAGAGTTACTGTGACTTGTTTTTTGCTTGACCACATGTTGAGTGAGCTTCCAAGGAAGCAACACATTCCTGATGTGCTTCTTTTATCCACCCGATCTCCCACATAATCTGCATCACAAAATCTTATTGCACAAAACTCATAAGATTTTGGATACCATAGACCATAATCACTAGTTCCCTTAATGTATCTAATGATGTGTTTAATGGCTGAAAGATGGGATTCTTTTGGGTGAGATTAAATTCTTGAACATACACCCACACTTTGAACAATATCCGGTCTAGAGGAGGTAAGATATATAAGTGATTCGATCATTCCTCTATACCTTGTTTCATTCACATCTTTCCCATTATAATCCTTTTCAAGTTTACTGTTTGGATGCATTGGAGTTCCCATTGGTTTGAAAATTTCTAGGCCAAATTTTTTGATTAATTTTTTAGCATACTTTCCTTGGTGAATAAAAGTACCACTAGGAGTTTGTTTAATTTGGAGACCAAGAAAGAAATTTAGCTCTCCCATTAAACTCATTTCAAACTCACTAGTCATGAGTTTTCCAAACTCTTCACACAAGGATTCATTGGCCGATCCAAACACAATATCATTCACATAAACTTGAACTAGGAGAATATCATCATTAGATACTTTAATAAATAAAATTGTATCGGTGGTACCCCTTTGAAAGTGATTTTCCAATAAGAAGGCACTAAGCCTTTCATACCAAGCTCTTGGAGCTTGTCTAAGACCATAAAGAGCCTTAGAAAGTTTAAAACATGATTTAAAAATTTTTTATTTTCAAAACCGGGGGGTTGTGCCACATACACTTCTCTATCAATAAAGCCATTAAGGAAAGGACATTTAACATCAATTTGAAACATTTTGAAACCCTTATGGGTAACATAGGCAAGAAGTAACCTGATTGCTTCCATTCTAGCTATCGGAGTAAAAGACTCATCAAAATCTATACCCTCTTCTTAATCGTAACCTTGGGCCACTAATCTAGCCTTGTTACTAACAACTTTACCATCCTTACCAAGTTTATTCTTAAAAACCCACTTAGTACCCGTGACTTTCTTACCATCTGGATGAGGTACTAGTATCCAAACCTCATTTTTGTCAAATTGAGCCAGCTCCTCTTGCATAGCTTTGACCCAAGAGGGATTTTCAAGGGCTTGCTTCACATTGTTGGACTCTATTTGTGACAAAAAGGCAAATTTATTTGGTTTGGATTGCTTCTTTGTTGAGGATCTTGTTGTTACTCCTTGAGAGGGATCACCAATGATGAAGTCGTGGGGATAACCCCTCATGGATTTCCATTCTCTTGGTTTTTGAAATGAGGTTGAGCCTTGTTGAGCTTCATCACGCTGGTCTGTTCCAGAATCTGTGATTGGCACAGGAGACAAAACAGAAATGTCTCCTCCATCCTGACGAGACAAAACTGGGCAGACATATTCTTCATTTTGACCAGACTTGGGATTTTCTCCACTGGTTTCCTTGTTAACAGCATCTTCACAATCTGTATCATCATCTATCATAGCACTGGGAATTGAATTAGAATCACAAAAAGATACATGTATGGATTCCTCTATGGTTTTATGTTCTTTGAGGTAAATTCTATAAGCTTTGCTAGTGGTGGAGTATCCAACAAACATTCCCTCATAAGATTTTGGATCAAATTTACCAAGATTTTCTTTATTGTTAAGCACAAAATATTTGCATCCAAAAAATGGAAATACTTAAGATTTGGAGGGGTTCCTTTCCATAGCTCATAAGAAGTTTTCTTTAACCCTTTTCTAATGATGGTCCTATTCAAAATATAATAAGCTGTATTTACAGCTTCAGCCCATAGAAATTTTGGAACCTCATTTTCACATAACATAGCCCTAGTCATTTCTTGAAGGCTTTTATTCCTTCTTTTAACAACCCAATTTTTTGAGGTGTCTTGGGCATGAAAAGTTACGAACAATTCCAAAATCATCACAGAATTTTTCAAAGTCTTGGTTTTCAAATTCTTTTTCGTGATCACTTCTCAAATGGGCAACTTTTAAATCTTTTTCATTTTGAATTCTTTTGCAACGGGTTGAAAAAGCATGAAAAGCATCATTTTTATGAGCAAGAAAAAGTACCCAACCAAAGCTAGAGTAATCATCCACCACCACTAAGCCATAGTGTTTACCTCCTAAACTTTGAGTTCTTATAAGTCCAAAAAGATCAATGTGTAACATCTCTAATGGCCTCTTGGTTGAAATTCCATCTTTTGTTTTAAAAGAAGATTTTACTTGTTTGCCTAATTGACAAGCATCACAAGTAAGATCCTTATCAAATTTAATATTTGGAATTCCTCTTACCAAGTTTTTCTTAACTAGCTTAGAAATTTGGTACATGCTAGCATGACCCAATTTCTTATGTCATAGCCATTTTTCATATTCAAGAGAGGTAAAACATGTTATTTTTTATCTTTCAAGTCCTCAAGAGTCAATCCATACACGTTATTACACCTTTTAGCCTCAAACAAAATATCCGCAAATTTTTCACATACAACTAAACACACAAATTTTCTAAAACAACTTCAAAACCTAGATCACACAATAGGCTAACACTAAGTAAATTATGTTTCAAACCATCAACAAGAAGAACATCATTTATAGAAGATGAGAAACTTTTACCAACTTTTCCAATGACCACTATTTTTCCTTTACCATCATCACCGAAAGTGACAAACCCTCCATCATACTCATCAAGCTTTATGAAGAAGGTTGCCTTTTCGGTCATATGCCTAGAGCATCCGTTGTCCATATACCACATATTGTCCTTCCGCTTGGATGCTAGACATACCTACAAAATGAGCTTAAGTGACCTTAGGTATCCAAATCTTCTTGGATCCTTTCAAGTTAAACCATCTCCTATGTCCCAAACCATTGTAGTAAAAAACAACTTTGTAAACTTTGTCACCAATCAATCTTTCACAAAAAAAACTTTGAATGGGAAAGTGTCCATTTCGGTTGCATAGTCTACAAAATCTTGGAGTTTCTGTTTTGCTAAAGCTTGTTGGGTTTTGAGACCTTGTATCATTTGAAGATGAGGCTATATTTTCAAAATAAGGTTTTTCAACAGATTTAAAATTTTTGTGAAACTCCAAGCCAGCTTTATCATAGAGTGGTTTTTGACTAGCCAAGATTTGATTTAGATTTTCAGAAATTTGAGTGAACTTGGCTAAGTCATTTTCAAGACTTTTGATCTTTTTCAACAACTCTTCATTTTCTTTAAAACAGTTTACGTATGCAACAACAGAATGATCACTTTCACAGCTTCTAGGTTGAGCTTTTAACTGCTTATTTTCTTTAACAAGTTCAACAGTAGTTTCAGCCTCTCTTAGTTTATCTTTAAGAAAACCATTTTCAGCTTTTAAGATGGTGATTTGTTGCTCAAGATCTTGGTTTTTAAGCAGAAAACATCTAATTTTTTCAGAAAGGTGGTCTATTATAAGATGAAGATCTTCAGTGTCAGGATTGTGAAAGACTACCTGATCAATGTGATCTACCATGAGACATGGTTGTGACTTGGTCTCGGATTCTTCATGATCCTTTAAGTCATTTTTTAAGTCCTCCCATGAAGCCATCAGTCCATTTTTCTTTCCTCTCTTTGGCTTCTCCTCCTTCTTCAATTTAGGGTAATCAGATTTAAAATGCCCAGTTTCTTTGCAGTTGTAGCATGTCACCTTGCTGAAATCTTTCTTTTATTTTCTTGAGCTACTTCCCTTACCTCTTTCCTTGAACTTCACCATTTTCTTGAATTTTTTGGCAAACAACACAAATTTATTTTCAGAGGAATTATCACTGGATTCATCATCCAGGGGGTTAGTAACAAATGTAAAAGCAATTCCTTTCTTTTTTGAGTCTTTTTTCAAATAAGTATTTTCGAAAGCAAGCAAATTTCCTCTCAAGTCATCATATATCATGGAATCTAGACTACTACTCTCAGATATGATTAATGCTTTAGTTTTCCACTCTTTAGTGAGACATCTCAAAACTCTTCTCACAAGCACAGAATCAGGATACATAATTTCCATAGCATCCAAGCCAACAATGATGATGTTGAATCTTTCGAACAGCTCATCAATAGATTCTCCTTCCTTCATTGCTAACATTTCATACTCTCTGTTCAACATATCTATCCGGGTCTTCTTTACTATGGTGGTTCTTTCATGGGTGATTTGAAGTTTGTCCCAGCTTTCCTTTGCCGTTGTGCATCGTGATACCCGTCGGTATTCCTTGAAGCTGATAGAACAGTTGAGCAGATTGATAGTCTTGGCATTGAGCTCCACCTTCTTTCTATCTTCTTCGGTCCAGGTTGCTTCAGGTTTGAGAGAGGTTACTCCTTCTGCACTTGTGGTGGTTGAAAATTGAGGACCCTCCAGGATCATTTTCAAAAGTTTGTAGTCTACTGCTTGCACAAAAATCTTCATTCTTTCCTTCCAATAGGTGTAGTTTTTTCCATTGAAAAGAGGAGGTCTGTTGCTTCACTGTCCTTCTATCAAGTTGTAGGACACCAGATTAGAGCCACTGTTTTCTGCCATCTGGATCTTTTCTCCAAGCTGCAAAGCTTGATCTCTTTGAGAATAAACTCTGATACCAATTGATGGTTCATCAGTGGCTAAGAGAAGGGGGGTTGAATCTTAGCCCTTTTTTTTACTCAGTAACTCTTGCTGGCCTTCAGAACACTTGAGGAGATATTTCTTGTTTTTGTCTCGTGCCTAGTCAAGAGACATTTTTGTTTTGTCTTGTGACCAGCCAGAAGATATTTTTTCAGTTTTGTCTCCTATACAGCAGAAGCAGAAATGAAGTAGAAGAGAGAGAAAATTACACCCAGATATATCCTGGTTCAGTTGCAAAGTGCAATACAGCCTACATCCAGTCTCCATCACAACAATGATGGAATTTCACTATAATCATCCTTGATTACAAACACCAATTCTCCCTAGGAACTACCCTTCCTATCTGGGACAAGTCCAGAATCTAATCTCCAATCCTGAACTTGACTTGGTCACTGCCAAGCTTTCAACTGCTAAGTGCTAACCCAACTTGTAAGGAAATTCCCACAGAATCATGAAACATAACACAGATGTACAAAGGACCTCTAAGGACATCTATGACTTTTTCTTTTAATTTTGCACTCTCTGCCTTTTTTCGCTCTATGGCTTTTTCTTACAAACCTCACTGTTTGCCTTTTTTTATGAGACTCAAGACAGACAAAATTAAACAAAAAATTACACAATGAAGAACATTGAAGGAGAAAAATTTCTGTCAGCTTAGGTAGCTATGTGAACACTGTGCCTTGCACTCTAACTCCTTGCTTCAAACCCTGGATGTTCTCCCTTATTTATAGAAGGGGAAGCCTCCACGGTTGAAACCAATGAACCAAGCTAAACTTCTTCTTCTTCATGCAAAACCGGTTCGGCCAGAGAGAGAGAGGAGAGATAACCGAATGCTATATCCAACATGCAATTACCTCTGTGTCTTCCCTTTACACCAAGCTTCATCAATCCGGACCTTCCATCTTTCCTTGCACTCCAAGACGGATTCCTAGCCCTTGATGCTTCTTGATGCATGACAGCTTCTTCTACTCAAACTTCTGCATCTTCTCCACGTAGCTACAGTAGGTACCTCCTGTGGTAGTTGATCAAAAGCTGAGACAAGCCATCCCTTAAAGATATTCTTCCTCTGACCAAGATCTTTTTCTTCCATTTTTTTGTATGGAGAGCTTGAGCTTACTTCACCAAATCTTACCCTTATTTGGTGAAGATATCAGCCACAACATACTTTTTATTTTCTTTTTCTTGCCATCATTGTGATGGTCTTATTGCTTGCTTCTTCTTCTTCACTCTGATAGCTTGCAAAAGCTTTCATGCTTTCCTGTGAAATGATCGAGAGTGAGAAGAAAGAGTAAAGAGAAAGAGAATGAAGAAAAGTATTCAATAAATTTTGAACAAATGAATTAAACTAAATTAATTTTCTTCCCTTTTTTGCTTTAGGTAGTGTGTAACATTGATGATCTCAATCAAATCAGATGCTAATTTCTCTTTCATGGTTCTCAATGTAAGTTAATAATAATTGAATTAAATTTGGAATCCATCAAATGGGATAGAGAGATCCGTTGAAAACAAGAAACATTTGCTGTCTCTCTTTTCTTCATTTCGGACCAACAAGCTAGTTTCTAGCAAGCAATTTAATTTTGGGCTAGTTCAACATAATTCTGACCCAATTAACCACAAATTGCTTCAGCCATAACACTTAAGTATTTTGCACAGGGCTGAATGTTTTCATTCACATTGGGCTTGCAATTTTTCTTTTCTTTTCGGCCCAAGTGACATAACCATAATTTCAACCATCATAAACACAATAACTTAATATCAAGGCTGAGTATATGGATTCATGTTGAGCTAGCAAATTTCTTTCTCGACCCAACACCAAATCCTGCACTGCAAAATTCCTTAATTAAGATATATGAACCAAAGTCCAATTAATAATTTTGAAAATGATCATATTAATAACGTTTAGTCATCACTAATATTAATTTATAATTTTCCAAACTCATCAAGAACAATCAGAGCGGTTAAAGTGACATCGAGACCGAAATTGAGATCTGAAAATTGTATGCGCGCGCATGACCGATGACGGTGCAAGCAGCAGAGGCGCGTCAGTTACAATCGACAATGAAAAAGATTGAGTGAGAATGGTGATTAAAATATTGCAGTGTGTTTAAGAGATTGAATTGAGAATGAAATTTGAAGAATGTAGTGCGCGTGAGATTTGCGATAGTGCATGTGGAAAAGTGAGAATCTAATCAAGAACCTCCTCAACCTCTGCGTCAGACTTCCCTACCACCATTAACGATGGTTTAGAAGATGAAGGTAGTGCTGCAAGTTTTGCCATATTTTCGTTTCTTCCTTAGCGAACGACATTGACAATAAGAACCAAACCTAACAATGGAGATCTGAGACACGGATGAACAAGAATAACGATGCGGATTTGAGGGTGGGGGGGAGATAAAATATGAAGAATGATCAATTTTAATGACTGTGAACGATTGAAGGATGATGGACGGTCATCGACGATGGTAAGACCTACAATGGTGGTCGGCGAAGGAGGGAAGGGTGTGAGGAGTTTCTCTCTTTTTGTTACTTGAGTTAGGGAACAAAATTTCTGACTAAATTAATACGAGACGAAAAAAATATAATAAAGAATTAGTGAAAATATTGATAATGGCCACTATTGATTTAGTGAAAATAAAATTAAAAGAATAAAAAATAATAATTTAACAACAATAATAATAATTGCTAGTATAATATATAGTAATAATGGCAATTATATAATTGCTATAATAACATAGCTTAAATAAAAGAAATAGTGGTTATTATATTATGGCCACTAAAAATTTATCTCTAAAATAAATTTTTCTTATAGTAATATATAGTAGTATTATTTATTTGTCCTTATTAGTTTGTTAAATTTACCCCTACTATATTAGAGGAATATAATATAAATTTTTTATTAAATTTGACTCTATATATAAAATTATTTGTTAACCAAATTGATCTCATAAAATTACTTTATTAAAACTCAATTATTTTATTAATTAGTTAATATATACATAGTTTCTAGATCTTAAGTCTCAACAATTATTTTATAAAAATAAATATTTTTATATACCTTAGTTAAATTTAAGATACTTTTAGTGTGACAACAAAAAAAAATAATTTGATTATTTTAATTATATCTATTATTTTTTTAATTCAACTTTTGGCATCTAATAATCAACTTGATAACTTTTTATCAGGTGTATGAGCAATCTAAATATCAATAATCAAACTTAAATTAGATTTAAATTGTGTTCATTTCTTATTTTTTGAAGTTAGAAAAGATATGTTTATATGTTGATATTTTTCTTTTAAAGTTATCTTTGATTTTGACCATCATGGATAAAAGAATTTTTTGCTATGAATATTATAATAAAAAATTGATTTTGTGATTGTATGAAAATGTTTAAATGATTATTTAGTAGCGTATATAAAAAGAGGGATTATGCTTTTTGAAAATGAAGAGTAGATTGATAAAATGATTTGAATGAGGATAACAAACTTATGCTATGAAAATTATAAATTCAATAGTGATTGAGATTTTATTTTGGTACTTTAAAAGATATTTTTCTTAAAATGAAAGTGTTTGATTATATTAACAGTAAAATTATCCTATATTTTAAAATATAAAAAATAGATAAATTTTAAATAATATTTTATTATTTTAGATTATTAAATTCTTTTTAATATTATCCTATATTATAAAATATAAAAAAACAGATAAATTTTAAATAATATTTTATTATCTTAGATTATTAAATTCTTTTTAATAGATATATTAGTAAAATAATTTAAAAATTAATTATATTTTATAATAATAAAAAATATCATTATAATATATATACAGTACTTGTCTCTTCTATTAAAAATTTTTGGATCTGTGAATAGCCATAAAGAATAGAGTAGGTATAAGCATTAAAAGTGAAGATCAAGACTCAGCTCAAGATTAGAAACAACTAATTAACTAATTATATTTAGTAGCTAACCTGGAAAGTAGGTAAAGTTGTTAAGTTCACTGTTATATATAATAGCACTCATATAGGCTTGTGTAATTAGAATTCTAAATACAATTTCATTTCATGCATATTTTTCTTTCAATTTCTTTCATTATCTTATTCCAGGGATTATCTTTTTCATTTTTTTCGTTTCTTCCTACACTCTTTCAACACTTCTTAGCAGAAACTTTGACACTTATAATTTGCAACTGCGTTCATTTCATGATATTCTAAATTTTTTAGAAAGTAAGGTTTGAATTTGCCTTAGTGAAACCTTAAAATAAAAAATTCATCCTAGCGTATTTCTCATTAGAAAAAAAAGAAATAAAATACGCTTCCAGCGATATTTTTTTTATAAAAATGAAAAATACAAAAAGAGAATTCTTCGTCAAGTGAAAATTCATGTGTAGTCGACTTCACGTAAAGTTAATGGTTGAAAGCTGTTAGATGTGAAAATTTAGTCAAATCAGTCAAATTATCTAACGACTCTCAACTATCAACTTCACCTGAAGTCTACTGCACCTGAGTTTCCACCATCAAAGAATTGTATTTTCGGTAAACGTCTCCTGCAAAATTTCTTTCCCCCTGTATTCTTGAAAATCATCTATAGTGCACATTATTAGACTAGACATTTCACCTAAAATACGGCCTCATTCAAACCTTTTAGAATTGGAACTGTTCCAGATCAATGTTCCAATAAATCAATGAAATGATAAATTAAATGGCCCTACACGGCAATACTCTAAGAGCAAGTAGTACTTGAGTTCATTGGCATGCTTATCCCATTATTCATCAATGACAGAAACAACAAATTCTTTCACGTGAAGAAGCAAAAGTAAGTACTTTGCCCCGCGAAATTCTATATCTTATTACTATTATTTATATATTTATATATATCCAGCCTCAAATTGACGGTCCACGAGCTAATGTAGACTTCTTCGTTGCCGGTTTCCATGCAACTAACATCCTGTTTTATATTTTATTTATTTATTTAACATTTAAGAGTAAATACTATTTTCAATTCTCAGGCCACTTGTTTGAAATATAAAGTATTTTTACAATTTAAAAATTCAATAATCGATTTCTAAGTATTTAAGTAATTAGTGGCCTTTAATATATTAGTAGAGTACCATGTACAGGAGTAATAAAAACTGCTTAAAGTAATTACTTAAATAGTTAAGATCCGATTAAGTAAAATTCTAGTCTGGATCATCTATTTTTACTACACATATTTTGCTTTTTAATTTATTAAATTTTTAAATAAATTAAATATTACTCTCTCCACTCCAATTAACTAGGCGATTATATCCACCACTTTGACAAAATTATATATGCAAGAAATGAATGTATTTAAATATAAATTATTTCTACTTATATTAGTTCTTTTAATATATTATTTGGTCAAGATAAACAATTATATTTAGAAGCCACGCACAAGATTAACTTTTGAACTTTTGTGAATTAACGTGTGTTTTTAACTTTTGTAAATTGAAGAAAAGGATAGAGGAGAAGGTGAAGTGCTCAGTACGTACTACGTAGAAGCTACTAAAATACTACTAAAATACTCGCATGCAATAAACGTGCAATTTGCAAGAATTTAGACGTCAAAATTTACATGAATGTCCAATGTTGCATACTTTTCAAAGTCAAGTTTCTATCAAATACTCATTGTCCTTTTGTCTTATCATCATCATGAATAAGCTTTAATATTATTTATTCCAAACTATAGTTACATACTGTAAAGGTAGTTAGGACTTTTGGCATATATAATTCTATCTATATTCTCTTTTTTAGATATTTTTTTAATATATGTACTTTATTTTTGTACTTATTTTATCCTCTCTAAAAACTCTCATTAAGATCCAATGTGTTCATCCATTTTTATATGTTTATCAAGAATCCAAATTTACATTATTATTGAACCTTAACATGATATCTAGAGTATAAATTGATCCATGGCGTTAACAATTTTTTCTGTCACCGCAAACAAAATTTTTTTAGTCCCAAATTTGAATCTGAAACTACCAAAGCTTTTGGAACAATTTTTGCCAAGAATGAAGAATGGATTTAACAAGATAATAATTTGAGCTCATAGATTCTAACTTTCATCGATTCCTCTTTGAAGAATATCATAGTGCATTGCTCGTCCTCTCTAAAATTCTGGCAAAAACTTTAACACCATTCGGATCTACAAAGACAAAAATAAAAAATTTCCGCAAATCAACTCAAACATATCAAGAAAAAAATCTTTCTATCAACGATTACCTTTCCAAAATCAAGAATCTAGTTGCATTATTGACTGCCACAGGTTACAATCTTTCTAACGAAGACCATCTTGAAGCGATTTCTAAAAGTTGCCTTGAGGAATTTTCAAGTTATATCTCTTTAATCCAAGTGAAACCAGAACTATTTAGTATCGGTGCAGTTGAACATCTACTCACCTCTCATGAAGACACCATAAAAAAGTTCAAACAATTATCACTCACTTTGGCCCAAGTTAATTTGGCACAAAATTTCTCTTTTAATCAACCCTTTTTTGGGCATAGCTTGGAGGCACAAGAGGTACAAGAAGAGGCTGTTCTAATCGTGGTGGAAGGTTCAATTGGGGCTCTTCACGCTCTTAGTCTCAATTGTGAGGTCGTTTAGGCCATGTAGTGCAAAATTGTCACTACCGGTTTGATACACAGTTTCAAGGTCGAAATGCGCCATTTCGACTACCAACTATGATTCCATATGTGAATTCCATGCCACCACCTCCATCATCCGCGTTTCATCAACTAAGGGCTTACTTCCCCAACCCCTCATCCATCACTGATTCACCATATGGTACCCTGACTCTGTGACTGCTGCACGAAACTGGCTCCGCAAAATTCGCATAGACAGACCGATAAGTATACTAGGTCATCCAAGTAATACTTGAGGTGAGTCAGGATCGATCCCACGAGGATTGTTGGTTTAAGCAAGCAGTGGACACCTTGTAGATCTTAGTTAGGCGGATAGAAAATTATAAGTTGTCACGGAAAAAAGCATAAAACAAAATAATTAAATAAAACATTACTAATGAGACATGAATTTAATGGTGATAGAATGGTTGAGACTTCGGAGATGCTTTGTCTTTCCGGATTAACTTTTCTTATTGTATTCTTCAATAACCTTCCAATTCCTTCAATGGCAGCTGTAAGTAATTAACTCATGTCCTCTCATCAAGTTAACATCGTCTACTGTAGCAATCCACCATGTTGAGATGACTCATATCCTCTCATCAAGCCACCTCTAGGTTTCTCACTGTAGCAGAAGATGAAGCTCTAAGCAGTCCAGTCCCCTTCACGATCCTACTCAAGGCGCCACAGATAAGGCAGATCTTCCGGATCAGAAAGTGCCGCTTCTCTGACTCTAGCCTTAATGCCACGAAGACCTCACGCATCCATACTCAACGGGATTATATGTCACATATCCAAAGTTGCCCAGATGCTCTATTGGAATCCGCAATGCAATCTCTAACTTTAGTTCAATGCTATTCGGGTCAGGAATCGCACGGAACCCATATAGAACAAGGGTGATTATCACAGGCCACCCTCAATTCACAAGATAAAGAACGAGGTTACATAAGAAAACAGAATCAGACATATTGAATAAAAACAGTAATATTATTAATCCATGAAACTCAACAGAGGAGGTTAGTGACTCATGCTGATAGAAAAATACAATGAAAGGTTCGAATGGGCAAGAGTTTTTAACAAGGGTGAACTCTTGTATATATATACTAATCTAATCACTACAAGAAAAAAGGCCTATGGCCACGCTTTTTTTTGCCATGCTTTTATGAACTCTTGTATATATATACTAATCTAATATGACTAAGGATTACAGAAATAAGATAAACTAAGTTGATAGTGTGAAAATCCACTTCTGGGACCCACTTGGTGAGTGTTTGGGCTGAGGATGAGTGTCTTCCACGTGCTAGTGTCCCTTAGTGGCGTTGAACGCTGGGTAGGGACCCCCTTTTGGGCATTGAACTCTAGTTGCTCCCCTGTGGCCGCTGGACGCCAGGAATGGGGCTGGTGGCTGGCATTGAATGCCAATTTTAGGCATTGATTTCCGAAACAAAGTATAGACTATTATATATTTCTAGAAAGCCCTAGATGTTAGCTTTCCATAGCCATTGAGAGCACGTCATTTGGACCTCTATAGCTCAAGAAAAGCTCATTCGAGTGCACGGAGGTCAGATCCTAATAGCATCTGCAGTCCTTTCTCTGCTTCTGAATCAGACTTCTGCTCAAACTCCTCAATTTCAGCCAAAAAATACCTAAAATCACCATAAAACACAAACTCAAAGTAGAATCCAAAAATATAAATTTTGCACTAAAACCTATGAAAACATAATAAAAACTTAAACAAAACATAAAAAAAAAACTATATGAAAACAATGCCAAAAAGCGTATAAAATATCCGCTAATCAGAACACCAAAATTAAAATGTTGCATATCCCAAGCAACCAAAAACAAAGTAGGATAAAAAGAAGAGAAGGATACAATAAATCTCAGAGTTCTCAATGAAGCTCAGTTTTGATTAGATGAGCGGGACTAGTAGCTTTTTGCTTCTAAACAGGTTTGGCATCTCACCTTCCATTGAAGCTCAGAATGATTGACATCTTTAGAAAATTAGAATCCAGATGATATTATTGATTCTCCTAGTTAAGTTCTTTTTATTCTTGAACACATCTTCTTTAGAGCCTTGGCTGTGACCTTAAGCACTTTGTTTTCCAGTATTACCACCGGATACATAAATGCCACAGACACTTTAACTGGGTGAACCCCTTAGGATTGTGATTCAGCTTTGCTAGAATCCCCAACCAGTGGTGTCCAGAATTCTTAAGCACACTCTTTTCTTTGGACCATGACTTTAACTGCTCAGTCTCAAGTTTTTCACTTGACACCTTCACACCACAAGCATATAGTTAGGGAACCAGCTCAATTGAACTGTTTAGACTAAGATATTTCTTTTAGGCCCTCCTAACCATTGATACTCAAAGCCTTGGATCCTTGCTCTTTCCTTTTGGTTTAAAGAGCTATTAGCTTTTTCTGCTTTTTTTTCGCATAATAACAATAATTTTTTTTCTTTTATTGCTTTTTGCTACTTTTTCTTTCTTCAAGAATCAATTTTTGGATTTTTCAGATCACCAATAATATTTCACTTTTATCATCATTCTTTCAAAAGCCAACATTCTTTACTCCAATATCAAATATGCACTATTCATTCATACATTCAAAAAACAAAAGCAATGCCACCACATCAAAAATTGAACTATTCTTAATATAAAACACAAATTCATGCATCTTACTTCTTTTTCAATAAAATAATTTTCTTTTAAGTGAGGTGAGAGATGCATGGAATATTTTATAACTTTAAGACATAAAATAAAGATGATCATACACTAGAAACAGACAATAAGACAAAATACATGGAAAACAGAACAATAACATAGGCAACAGGGGAGTAAAGGGAACGAATTCACCTTGGTGATGGTGGCCACTACTCCTTCTGGAGGATCCAATGGAGTGCTTGATTTCCTCTATGTCACACCCTTGCCTCTGTTGTTTTTTCCTCATGGCTCTTTGATCTTCTCTTGTCATGGAGGATGGTGGAGTGCTCTTGATATCCCAGCCTTAGTTGGTTCATACTAGAGCTCAATTCTCCTAGAGAAGTGTGTAATTGGTCCCAGTAACACCGGGTCATCTAAGTAATACCTCAGGTGAGTGAGGGTCGATCCCATGAGAATTATCAAACTTAGCAACAATGGTTATCCAATTGGCTTAGTTAGGAAAACAAAAAAGGTTATTTGATGGTGTAATTCATATAAAATAGTGAACAAGAGAATAAAGAAAGCAAATAAAAGGTTTGGTGTAAAAATAGTGAGTGAAAACAGTTAAGGTTTCGGAGATGTTTACTTTTTCGGATTAAAAGTTCTTACCAACTATTTTAACAATGCATGATTCATTCTATGTCAAACTGTAAGTGTCTAAACCCTAATCTCTTAGTGATTTAGCCTCATCTAACCTTCATTAACCGCCACTCTCGTGGTCACTTAATTCCGATTAGAGGGTTAAGTTCAAAAACTAGTTTATGGTCACAAAAACCCTAATTATCCAAAACTAACAGGATTATATGTCACATATCCCAATTAGTTCATGTAATTAGCAATTTAGGAGGAATTTGTTTTCAAGCTGTTGTCCAAGTGAGGTAACTCTCTTGAGAATCATAAGAACTCATGTAGAATAAGGGTCATACTCTCGTTCCACCTAGATTCATAAGATTAAGAACGAAAATAATTCTTGAAACTGAATCAATACATTAATTAAAATAAAAAAGCAATAGTCTTAACCCATAGAAATAAACAGAGCTCATAACCTTAACCGAATAGGTTTAGTGGCTCATGACTTACAGAGAAAACTAGAGTTTTGAAAAAATGTAACATGCATTGGAGAGAAGATTCGAACCTTCCTGTCAAGGGTGAATCTTTTCCCTTTCATATCTAACCTAATTTGATTTGATACTAAAATAAAATAATAAATTCTAAACGTAAAAGATTTTGTTTGTAAATAAAAATAACTAAAATAAGATAAAAGATAATAATTAAAAGAAAAATCCCACTAAAGATGCTCCCTTGGGTGAGTTTGACCCGTATTCTGGCGTTTTTCTAGCACTTAGCGCCGTCAATGGGAAGTTCTGGCGTTCAGTGCTAGAGAGGGGTAGTGAGTTCTGTCTTCTTGGGTGCTAAACGCTAGGCTCGGCATTTAGCACCAGATTTGGCAGTCATTCCAGAACAAAAGTATAGACAATTATATATCATTGAAAAGCTCTAGAAGTTAGATTTTTAATGTCGTTAGAACTGCGTCAATTGAACCTTTGTAGCTCAAGTTATGTCGTTGGAATGTAGGAAGGTCAACGTTGACAAAATCTACTTTCTTCCTTTGTTTTCTACCAAATTCGCCTGAACTTTACCTAAAATCATAAAAATACCAAAACAACTCAAAGTAGCATCCAAAGAGGATTTTTGTACTAAAATATAATAAAACTTAATAATTTCTAACTAAAAATAACTAAAAAATGAAGGAAAAAAGGGTACAAGATGCTCATGCATCACATGCTCTATGATCTACTTTTTTTCGATGAGCATGCAAAGTGAAAGCAAAGGTTAAATAGCCAAAAATTTTTAGACGAGTTAAATCTAAAATGGAGCCATTAAGAATATGACATGAATCATGTTTTAATGTAACTTGAAGTACTCTATTAATTATGTGGGTGGCATGTGCAACTGCATAATACTAGAAACAATTTAGAATGTTAGAAACAAATATGAGTACCCAAGTTATATTTAGAATATCTTGATGTTTTTTTTTTCAACAGTTCTATTTTGCTATAATTTTTTCACACAACTTCTTTGATAAGAAATTCTCATTTTTTGATAGAAAAAAGTCATCAAGAATTTTCGGTCATTATCAGCTTTGATGGATTTTATCGTGATTCCCTTTTGTGTGTAAAATTTTCACAAAATCCTTAAAAGAGGGCAAGTTTCAAATTTAATTTTCATAAAACAGATCCAAGTGAACTTATTCCTATGCTCAAAATAGTGAGAAAATATCTATAGGCAAAAGTAAATAGTGTGTCAATTGTCTCCAAAATATTAGCATGAATCAAATCAAAAGAAAATTCATATTTACTTAAAATATTAGAAAAAGCTAACCTCGTTTTCTTTGCATAATGATATGGATCACATAATATATCATTGTTTGAACATGAAATAAATGAAGCATTTTTTGTAGTTGCTGTATTCTGCTAAAAGAAATATGACTTAACTTACGATTCTAAAGAACACGTTGTGAAGTGTGTCAAGTATTTATGTTTTGTTTTTGTGTCACTGTATACAAATTTTTTTTCTAATTTGCTAAAATTAACAACCAGCTTTACTTGAGTACTCATTGTGTATAA
The DNA here is from genome assembly GCF_014773155.1 of Arachis stenosperma. Classification (NCBI taxonomy): domain Eukaryota; kingdom Viridiplantae; phylum Streptophyta; class Magnoliopsida; order Fabales; family Fabaceae; genus Arachis; species Arachis stenosperma. Next base: position 153,323,177 of record NC_080379.1, read on the forward strand.
CACCCTTTTTTTATTAGCAACTCCAATCATCCTCAGAGTAAACTGCTTTTGAATCTCATAATTATATGCATTGAATATAAAAAAAATAAGAGAAAGCATTAGTAGCTTTCGAAATAGAAATAAGATTACATTTAAAATTTGACACATATAAACCTCAGTCAAATAGAAATCATTTAAGAAGAAAACTATTCCATATAAGGATATAACAGCTTGTGAACTATTTGGCATGATAATTCTAACTAGATTAATGTGATTAAGATTAAAAGATATTTGAGAAGTTGCTTTAGTATCTAAAATCCAATACTAAGAATTAAAATCAAAACAAGAAAGAGAAATGAAATAGAATATACCAACTGAAGGATCATGGATAGTTGCCAAATTTCCATAATAGAGAGGTTCTTTATGGTGTTAGAATAATGTAACAAATGCTTCTTTTTGCCTATCTAAAAATATCTCATTTAAACTAATATTGCCTTCATTTTGGATAGAAGGTGTGGTGCTGCATTCTCCATTACTTGTTAGAGTAATTTGGATGCATATGTAATCGGAAGCCATGCTTCTGGTAACAGATATCCACAAGTGCTTGTTTTTCATAATGAGAGAAATTTTGGAAACTCCTCTCCCAATACCTCTACCACCGTGTCCCTTTCTTCTTCCTCTAACATTATTGATTGGCTCCAAATTTGCCTCTTCTACCACTAGCATTTACAAATTTGGCACTATCTTGGCCATTATAGTATGTTTCAAAGGAATTAACATTTATAGAGTTAGCATGAATAATATTGTAAATAGTATTGATCAACATTTTAAAATTTGGCTCAGTAAGATGCATCAATTATCTCTTAATGAAGAAGTAAAGAGAACTTTGTATTCAAATTCGGAAGGAACTTAAGCAATACAATTTGGGAACACTCTCTTGCATATTGGTTATTAAGACCTTATTATGTCTAACCCACAACTACGATTATCTAAACATACACAACTTGATATGGGCCTTAACTCATCTAGTTCTTCTTGGATGTCTTTTAATTTTGTATAGTAGGAGATGATGGATAACTCACCTAACTTGGTGCTAAACATATCCTTCTCAAACTCAGCAATTCAGAATAAATCACTCTCATATAATTAATATTTGTGGTCTTTTAAAATTCATGTGCATTATCATACTACAGCATGCTCTGCATAATTTTTGAGCTTAATATCCCATGTAACCGTAAGAGTACGGATGTATTGCAAGGTCTAAGACATCGTATAAATCATATGTTTAAGATATCTTAAACGATGTATCATTAATGAATCTAATTTTATTCTTCAATTTCAAATGGTTTAACATCAATTTGAAACAAGGATGCTAGTTGGTGCATGAAATTGTGATCATCAATGGCGCCATCAACATGGTACGCTCAATTGCAATCTCAACTCTTTATCACAACTTTGCACAACTAACCAGCAAGTGCACTGGGTCGTCCAAGTAATAAACCTTACGTGAGTAAGGGTCGATCCCACAGAGATTGTTGGTATGAAGCAAGCTATGGTCATCTTGTAAATCTCAGTCAGGCGGATTCAAATGGTTATGGAGGATTAATGATTAAAAGATAAATAAAACATAAAATAAAGATAGAGATACTTATGTAATTCATTGGTGAGAATTTCAGATAAGCGTATGGAGATGCTTTGTCCCTTCCGTCTCTCTGCTTTCATACTGTCTTCATCCAATCCTTCTTACTCCTTTCCATGGCAAGCTGTATGTTGGGCATCACCGTTGTCAATGGCTACAGTCCCGTCCTCTCAGTGAAAATGTTCAACGCACTCTGTCACAGCACGGCTATTCATCTATCGGTTCTCGATCATGTCGGAATAGAATCCAGTGATTCTTTTGCGTCTGTCACTAACGCCCCACCATCGCGAGTTTGAAGCTCGTCACAGTCATTCAATCCCTGAATCCTACTCAGAATACCACAGACAAGGTTTAGACCTTCCGGATTCTCAAGAATGGCCACCAATTGATTCTAGCTTATACCACGAAGATTCTGATTAAGGAATCCAAGAGATACACACTCAAGCCTTGTTTGCATGTAGAACGGAAGTGGTTGTCAGGCACGCGTTCATAAGTGAGAATGATGATGAGCGTTACATAATCATCACATTCATCATGTTCTTGGGTGTGAATGAATATCTTAGAACAAGAATAAGATGAATTGAATGGAGAATAGTAGTAATTGCATTGATACTCGAGGTACAGCAGAGCTCCACACCTTAATCTATGGTGTGTAGAAACTCCACCGTTGAAAATACATAAGAACAAAGTCTAGGCATGGCCAAATGGCCAGCCTCCCAAAGAGGGTTCAATCATAAAAACATGATCAAAAGATGATCCGAAGATTGAAAGATCCCCCCCCCCAAATACAATAGCAAAAGGTCCTATTTATAGAGAGCTAGTAGCCTAGGGTTTACAGAAATGAGTAAATGACGTAAAAATCCACTTCCGGGCCCACTTGGTGTGTGCTTGGGCTGAGCATTGAAGCTTCCATGTGTAGAGATTTTTCTTGGAGTTAAACACCAGCTTTTATGCCAGTTTGGGCGTTTAACTCCCACTTTTATGCTAGTTCCGGTGTTTAACGCCGGAAATTCTGAAGCTGACTTGGAACGCCTGTTTGGGCCATCAAATCTCGAGCAAAGTATGGACTATTATATATTGCTGAAAAGTCCTGGATGTCTACTTTCCAACGCAATTAAGAGCGCGCTAATTGGGTTTCTGTAGCTCAAGAAAATCCACTTCGAGTGCAGGGAGGTCAGAATCCAACAGCATCTGCAGCCCTTTTCAGCCTCTGAATCAAATTTTTGCTCATGTCCCTCAATTTCAGCCAGAAAATACCTGAAATCACAGAAAAACACACAAACTCATAGTAAAGTCCAGAAAAAGTGAATTTTAAATAAAAACTAATAAAAATATAATAAAAACTAACTAAAACATACTAAAAGCATACTAAAAACAATGCCAAAAAGCGTATAAATTATCTGCTCATCAGTAGTTTAATGTAGTCAGCGGAGTGGTTATGAAAATAATACCAGGTATCTTGTAAGGATGAAGATAATAACAACTTAAAAGATCTGAAAGGAGGTTAGAGTTGGTTCTGGAGGTAGCTTGGAAAGTTTGAAATTAAGTCATTCTCCTTGCAAAGTTCTAAGAATCTACTGCAGAAAATTGTGTGTGTCTAGATTCACCACCTCATATTGCTCATTCGTAGTCACTAATGAACAAATCAGCAACATCTATTTCTCACAAACTATTCTCAAAGCGGTTTCTCATATGTGATAATAAAACCAAACTTTTTCGCAAGCACCATAGGTAATGCACCATAATAAAGTTCTATTTAGACAATTAGACTTGTAAAGTTAGGTGATAAAATGGTGGAGGAAGTACCATATGATAAAGTTCCATTTAGATTTAAAATAGTGGAGGAAGTACCATATATGAGAGAAACTCAGAAATTAAAGAAACATGATGAATCGCATAGAATTCTTATTACTATCATCCACATATATACAACTTTTCTCACTACAATGAAAGCTTATTGGAGGATTTGAAGGATGGGAAACAACTTGACTACCACTAGACGACGATACTACTTCTTGTTATATATTACATTGTTTTAAATATATTACACAATTTGTTTTCCAAAGATAACATTTCATTGAATGAAACTTAAGGATGGGTCCACGGTGAACTCCTTACAAAATTCATGATGGGCTTTCCCATAAAAAACTAATATGATATCGATGTCACTTAGACAAGAAAGAAAATGTTCAAGAAAAAGAAAAAGAGAAGAGCTTTATGAAGGATAACGTGGTCTTCTCCTGTACGTGATAAAAGAAAGAAAATATCTTTCTTTTAGACGCTTCATCTTCCTTCTCTTTCCAGTGCTTGAAAGTCATTCTCCAATTTGGTAGCTGCCTCCAAAATTTGCCGGTGACAAATTCTCTCACCCTAAAAAATTAGTTTATTTCTTGCTATCCACAATTGCCACAAAAGGTGAGCTACAAATTGAATCTTCTTCCTCCCATTTCTATTTTGTTCCAAGTCTTTTTTGAATTGAAGCCACCATTTTCATATTTCATCATCATCATTCATGTTGATGGATGTCACACCTGAATTTTGCCAGGTTGCCGTCGCTTGTGGCAGGTTAGCAAGCAATGTCGTAGTGATTCCTCCTCTTGGCCACATCTCAAACAAATTGGGGAGATCTCAGGTAACCTTTTAGAGATTTTTCTTGCAACTGGAAAGCCATTATGAAATAACCTCCATAAAAAAACTCTGATTTTTGTGGGCATTTTAGATTCCACAAGGAGGACCAGAGTTTCTTTGACTTGCATTGAGCCGAAAGTACCTCCAATGGTGGGTGATAAAATTGGTGAGCTACCTTATACCCCGAAGCAAAAGTATATAGGTCTCTCCTCTCCAATGACAAGTTAGGCTTGTCTTCTCCTTCTATAATTTCTGTTTGTAAGATGGCTTGGGTAATTTCTGGACTGAATTGTGCTATTATTGATTGGTGGTTCCATTCCTTGTACTCTGTCATTAGTTGTTCAACCCATTCTACTGGTGGATAGTTGGTTGTTTGAATTATTGTAGCCAGTGTCGAAAACTGTTTAATCCAAGAATCTGTCATTACCTTCACCGAGTTATCCCTTCCTATCTTCCAGATAAGCCCTTTTTCTATGACTTTTCTCCCTTCCAGCATGCTTCTCCACCCCCAAGAGGGGTTGTTACCTAATTTGGCTCTTAGAAAATTTGAATACCTAAAGTATTTATTTTTGTATACTCTAAAAATTGGTGAGTCAGGTCTATTCAGCAACCGCCAACCCTGTTTTCCGAACATAGCCATATTGAAAGTCCTAAGATCCTTAAAGTTTAAGCCTCCCTGGGACTTTTGTCTATAGATTACAGTCCATTTAATCCAATGCATCTTCCTTTCTGTTCCTCTCTGTCCCCACCAAAACTGTGTTATCATCTTATGAAGTTCTTCCATTAAGGTCTCTGGGAGCTTAAAACAGCTCAAAGTATAAATAGGGATAGCAGTTACCACTACTTTAATTAGCACTTCTCTGTTGTTGGCTGATAACAAGGATCATTTCGATTGCTGAAGCTTCTTGGACACTCTATTCTTAAGATAATTAAAGGTAGCCTTCTTCGATCTGTTAACCACGGAGGGAAGTCCTAAATATCTGTCCTGGTTTTCTACATGAGGCACCTATAATACATCTGACAGCTGATTTCTTATGACTTCTGGTGTGTTATAGCTGAAAAACACTGATGATTTATCCAAATTAATGACTTGACCACTAATCTGGGAATAGGTATGTAGCACACTCAATAAGTGTTGGCAATCCTCAGCTATAGCTCTGCTAAATAGGATTGAGTCATCCGCAAAAAATAGGTGACTAATAGTTGGACATCTGCGATTAAATCTCAAGCCCACAATTTTTTACCTCTGTTCTCCCCTGTGGAGCAGATGGGAGAGCCCCTCTGCGCAAAAAAGAAATAGATAGGGTGAGAGAGGATTGCCTTACCAAAATCCTCTACTTGGTTTGAAAAAACCATAAGGTTGTCCTTTCACAGTAACAGAATAAGAGACTGTCATCACGCACTCGTTTAACCAGTCTACCCACTTTTTGCAAAAACCTATATTCTCCATCATAGCCCAAACAAAACTCCATTCCACCCTATCATATGCCTTACTCATATCTAATTTGAGAGCCATCTCCTTTTCTCCAAACCGCTTAGTTTTTACGAAGTGCATGAATTCATGAGCAATTAGAACATTATCACTAATAAGTCGACCTTTAATAAAAGCACTCTGATTGTGACTAATGATTTATCCATGACATTCTGTAACCTATGCACTAGGATCTTAGAGATAATTTTATAGAAAATACTGCTCAAACTAATAGGCCAAATTTGCTTCATAGTATCAGCATTAGAGACCTTTGAAATCAAATAAATATTGGTGTGATTAAAAGCTCTCAATAAATGACCCCCCGAAAGAAGCTAACCACTGCCTGTATCACATCAGTCCTTATAACATCCCAAAAAAATTGATAAAATTTGGCAGTAAAACTGTCATCTCCAGGAGCAGAAAAGGGATTTATTGAAAAAACAGCATCTCTTACCTCCTTTTCTGTAACTGGTCTAGTGAGTATTCTGTTGATACTGGTTTCAATTTTCACTGGTACATCCTCTATCTCATCCGTAGGGTCCTTCGGATCAGAGGATTTGAATAAATCCTCAAAATAATTTTGGGCTATGCCTGCTATTCCTTCTGGATCTGATATACTTTTTCCTTCGTCATTTGTCAATCTAGATATACAATTCTTTCTATTCCGTGTTTGGAACTTGGAATGAAAGAACTTTGTGTTGTTGTCACCCCACTTAAGCCACTGAACCCTGGATTTTTCTTTCTAGTACCTTTCCTCCATCAAGTAAGCCTCCTCCAGTTCCTCTTCCAATTGACGTATAACCAGTCCATTTGCTTCTATACCCTTGCTTTTCTCCTCTTCCAGCTTACCCAATAATAGAGCAATATGAGTTTGTGTTTTTAAGGTCGTCGTCTTCTGCTAATTGACAATAGCATGCCTGCATTGTTTTAATTTCTGGAACAATTTATACATTGAGGACCCTTCACCTTCCACCGCCCAGACTGCTTTACTAAGTTGACCACTTCTTCCTTCTCGCACCATCGTTCTTGAAACCTGAATCTCCTCTTGGTTTTAATTAGCGTTGCTGCAGAATTTAAGAGCAAAGAACAATAGTCTGATCCGACTTCACTTAGATGCGATATTAAGGCTGTCGAATAGAAATTTCTCCACTCATTAGAGATCAATCCCCGGTCCAGTCTCTCCTTGACCAGTGTACTACCGAATTGTCTATTAGACCAGGTGTACATTGGCCCCTCATATCCAAGATCACATAGGTTTCCTCCATTAATAAAGTCTATGAAGTTCTGAACTGAAGATGCTGGCTTAACTCTTTCACCTTCTTTCTCATGTTATGCCACAATTGCATTCAAGTCTCCAATTACTAATTTGAGATCACCACACATTTCTAACACTTCTAGTAGTTTGATAAACTGCTCACTTCTTAACCTGTCATCCGTGCTCAAATATACTCCAATTACATCCCACACCTTCTGCAATTTAGGATCTTCCCATTTGTAGTGAATGTAGAAGTCCTCATGTTGGCAAATCCACACATCAACCTCATCCTTCCAAGTTACCACCAAACCTCCTGCATGTCCTCTTGGTTTAACACAGAATAGATTAGTAAATCCAGTTCCTCGAACAGTCCTTTTCACATTCAAGGTATTATTTTTAGTTTCACTCAAAAATAACACCTCGGGGGAATGGATTTTACAAAACCCTTTCATGCTGTAAATTTTCAGGGGTTTTTCCAAACCCCAACAATTCTACATGATCATCTTCATGGAGTGGTGGGTGCCTTTTTTCGGGTGCCACCCTCTCCCATCTCCATAGTTCGTTCTTCTGATTGGTAGAGCTTTTTATTTTCAGCTACTATTTTTCTTTCCTCCATATCCTCTGTGCTTCTTTTAGATCTGGTAAAGGAACTTTGTTTCTTATTTTTTCTCGCCATTTGTTTCAGTTTCTGCCTCCCTCCAATTTCAACATTCTCCTTATTTCTTCTGCTAGCAAAACAAAATTGATTTTGCTGCTGTAATATCTGATTCTCTTGCATCTCTGTTGCATTTTTCAACAGGAAGTTGTCTGAAACATTCTCATTTATAATAATTTCCTTCAGCACCTGCATTTTTACCCTTCCCTCTTGTATCTTCAGCTGGCTTTGGATCTTCTCATTCTCCTTACACTCCTTATTAGTCTCTTCCCTCATAGATAAGTCTGATAGGCCTTTAAGTAGGTTAACTGGTGTAGGATTCTGGTTTCAGGATACTCCTTCTGTCTCCTCCTTACTGTTATAGTAGTTGGTGTTTTGCTTCTCGATACCTATCCTCCTTCCGCTCTGTTCAGCTTGCAGCCATCCTCCCCCACAACTCTTCCTCCACTTCTCCGTTCATAGCGTCCTTCAATTGCTCATGACATCCGCGTACCTCGTGTCCTACCTGTCTGCAGTAATTGCAAAAATTATTGATTCGTTCATATCGCAATTTTAATTCAATAACTCTCTCATCCGAACCTGCTATCTTCAGAATTCTTCTCAGCGCCCTTGTTACATCTAAATTGATTTGGACTTTAACTATTCTATACTCCTCCTTCCCCTTAATAAGAAAAATGTCCACATCCAAAACCTCTCCCAAGGCACCACCCACCTTTCGTCCTAATTCTTTGATTTTGCAGTGTTCTGGCAAAACCCAAAGTTGGATCCATATTGGGACATACGCAAATTCCTTTTCCTCAATTGCTACTCCTTGCCTCCATTTCCTTAGGTTCAAGATATAATTCTTAAATAACCAAGGTGCTCTTTTTTCAATTCTTAGAACATCCATTTCATTTGCAAAAAAGAATTGAAAGAGATTACTTCTGCGGCTTCGAACTTTAAAACCTGCTGGCTATCCCCATATAGAAAACAGGGCTGATTCCATTGTTCTAACACTAAATGCTCGGTCTGCTAACATTCTCCCAACAAGACTTCGTGAGCATTTCTGCAACCCTTCTACAATGTATTTGTCTTCAAAACCCACCACAACCTCCTCTTCCTCCAATTCCCGTGATCTTCCTTTTCTAGATGAACCTCCAAAGTCAGTCATTAATAGAGAACTATGTGCAATCACTAGTCACAGATCAAAGTATGAAAACTTCACTCAAGAGTTGATTTATGTGAAAATAAGGATTACTCTACTAACCCTAACAGAGCATAGTTTAAAAAGCCCAACAGAACCACAATATATATATATATATATATATATATTACACAATTATATATTATATTTTTTAATTAATATATAATCTAAAATATTTAATTAAATATTATTTTATATTTGTTTATTTTTATTTATATTTTATATTTGTTCTTTTTTAAATTAACTATTTACAAATTATTAAAATAAATATTAAATTTTTTTAAAATATTAACTATTAAATTTTTTTATGTTTCTCATCATAAATGTCTAGCTTTATTGTCAAAAAAATTATTTAAATAAAAAAATTTATATTTCCTAAACTTTATATTTTTTTTTCTTTTTTTATTTTATTCACTTCTCTCTTTTGCTTTTTTCTTTCTTTCTCTTCTTTCGTATTTTTTTTCTTTTATTCATTTTTTTTGTCTTTTTCTCTCTTCTTTCTATCTCATCATAATTGTCCGTTTGTCACAAATTAGATTCATTATCATTATCATAAATTAGATTCATCATTAATGCCAGATTTGTTTTAAATAAATGATGAGCCAAACAAACTATGATTATTAAGGAGATACAAAAGAAAAAAAATGAAAAAGTGTGTTGTATATTTTAACTAGTATTTTAGTTTAAGGTGATTCAGTTAATAAAATATAGTTATAGATTAAATTAGTTACACTAAAATTAATCATCATTAAAATTAATTATTAATATAAAATATATATTAAAATAAATTAAATAATATATAAAATATATAAATACATAATAATTAATTTATATAAAATATATAAATTAAATAATTAATTTTAATGTATAAATGATCTTATAAAAAAACTTAGAGAATGCTATATAAAAAAGACTCGGCGACAACCGAAAAGGTGAGGGAAAAAAGCCAAAAAAGAGAAAAATACATAAGTATAAAACTACGGTAGTCGGTTGAATAATATTTTTCACGACAATAAATTAATAAATTGCATATTTATTTTAAGAAAAATAAAAAAAAATATTTTCAATAAAAAAAGTGGCAACTTTGACCACTATTCCTTGGTATTAAAAAAAATTGAAAAGTTTCATTTATAAAATAAAGAGAAAGTTTAGGAGTTAGTAATTTTTGTATTTTCTAGTCAGCATTTAATTATTAAAATAAAAGTGATAGATCTTCCATCATTAAATATTATTAGATATAATCTTACATCATTAAAAATACTATTTATGGCCAATTAATAATTACAAAACACCAAAATTACTGTCCCTAGCATTCCTCTAAAATAAAATAAAGTCATGCGATGTAACGCACGTTCCGTATTAAAAAAAGCTATCTACCAATATTCATTTCAATCTGCGGAATTAATTATCACAAAACAAAAACTTTTCCAACGGCGAGGAGCGCCTTGTTTAACAAAAAGGATCGATACTTCTGATCCTGTAAACATTTCATTCACACATCATCATCAATGGCAGACACAATTATCTCTACTCAAAAAATTATAACTTGCTTAGCATCAGGAGCAGCTGTTAGATGCAAGAACAATAATATTAATAATAATGCTTCAAAGGTTGATCAGTTTCCAAGCACTCACCGTCTTCGGTTCAGCTCTGTAGCTAAGCAGAGTCGCTTCTCTTTTCTGGATCAGAAGAAAAATGAAGGCACTAGAAAGAAGTAAGCTAATAAGTAACCTTATTATTTATTAGTTAGCTTTTTTTTTATATATATATAATAATAATTGCATATGCTTCTTTAATATTAATTAATTCATGCAGAAAATTGGCGATCTGTGCTTTACCACCAGAAACCCCGGTTCCGATTGATGTAACTTCACACGGCCAGTTGTGGGATTTCATCACAAACTCCTCACTCTCTGATTGGTAATGCAAATTAACTCTGCATGTGTTTTTGGATACTTTTAATCTCGTGTCTTTTTTTTTTCTTTCTTAACCTTTTTTTTTTAATTTCCGTTGTCTTCTTCTTGAGTATTCATTGAGTAAAAAGCAAACCAAAATAAATTAAAATAACACCAAAATAGCCCATAATGACTATAAAGTATATAAACCTCTTTTTAAAAGAAAAAAACAAAAGAAAAATCAAAGGATCTGAATAAATGAAGGTTGGAGTAATTATGTTGGAGTTGTTTACCGTGATGTGGTAAATAATTAGTTGCTTGCTTACTTTGTTTGACCAAATCTCACTTTATTTGGTGTATTTGGGAACCTTTATTTTTACTTTGAAGTTTGATGTAAATTTGTATTTCATAGGAAATGAAATTCTTGTGATGCAGGCAAGTTTGGGTTGGTGGATCTGCAGTTACAGTACTTCTATCCTTTGCCACCAAGGGCAAATGGGGACCTTTGTTACAATTGCAAGGTAAGAAAATAATTATATGATCTATGTTAAGGATTTAATCAATTATTGTTTTCATTAACGAAATATAATCATTTATATACCTTCTTTTAGTTTATTAATTAGTTTAATCTTTAAAAAAAATAATTCTGTAATATGAAATCAAAATTTTTATAATTAAAAGATCTAAATTTCAATACTTGTTATATAAGAAAAGCACTCTTAAATATTGCTATTAGCCCAAATAAATAATTAATTAACTTGCACCAACCTTGCTATCTAAGTATATCTCTTGAAATTATTGTGTATGATATTTGTGTAGACAAACTTCAAACAACAATAGATCAAGCAGAAAAGGTTGTAGATATGGTGGAAGATGTGGCTGAGAGAGTGGAAAAAGTGGCAGAAGAAGCAGCCAATAATCTTCCTGAGGGAAAGCTTCAGGATGCTGCTGAGTATATTGAAAATTTGGCTGAGAAAATAGACAAGAGTGCTGAAATGGCGGAGGCTGCATTAGAAAAGGTAATGAGTTTTTTGTGTGTTATTTTATTAAAGTATATTTATTAAAAAAAATCTAAATATATTAGCAGAGTATGTGTTGACTAAAATATTTATATTAAAATATAAATAGACGAAAATTTTAATGTATCAAATATATATTATGATAAATATTTTAATATAAACTTAAATATTAGCGTTTTTGAAATAACGAATATTCTTTTAAAAATGAATACTTTTATCTAAGATGCACTGAATTAATTATTGTCTATTTAACATCTACTGCTAATCTTAAAAATAATACGACTCAAACGTATTATTAACCTATTTCTCTTTGAACATCACCAACTTCTCCTTGTCCTTTTCTTATCTTTTTTCGATCCCATGATGATATTTTATTCTCTGATCTGTCACCCACCCACCCAAAGCATCGTAATAATCAAATAACGTGCACATCCTTTCTCACTTAAAAAAAATGTGGGAAACAAGTTAAAGCCTATAGTTTATTTACTATAATTTATAAGAAGGTGAAATAAAATGTATATATTAAAAAGCGATAACGATAAGGTTAAAAATTTACAACTTGATTGTTGATACTTTCAACACTACTTTTTTGTACTTCAAAAATTTTGTTTTGGTTGTGTGCTTATTTTATTTTATTTAATTTATTTTTTTATCAATTCCTGTTGTAATAAATAATTTAGTATTGTAATCTAGAAATATTTGGAATTTAATAAATTTTATAATTTATAGTTATTATTTAATTATTAATAATATTTTTAATAATATAAAATTATATTTACTAACATAAAATTATTTATTTTATTATAATTAAATATTGATCAAATTTTAATAAAAGTGTTGGCTCTTTTAACTTTTTTTTTTGTGATATTTTACATGGAAATACATATCTTATATCAACTTTTAAATTTTCATATTGTGGTATCCGGAGGTGGTAAGTGCTAACAAATCAGAACCCGACAATTTATCCTGTGCACGCGACCAACCACTATGTGGGGGATATTTATCATTCAAACAAACTTTTTATTTAAATATTATGTAATAATTTTTTATGATGATATTATGATAACCTTAAAAAAAATACAAATTTATAATTAATAAAACTGTATTTAAACAAGTTCATTCATCTTAGTTTTCTTTAAAAGAGAAAAAATATATCCAATCATTATATCTAGTAGCAAATATAAAGTAAGATTTCTGTTTCACTTTAAGAACTCTTTAAAAACACCAATTGAATTATATATTTTGAAGGACAACTGATTTTTTAAAAAGATACAATTGTATGCGTTGAAGAATGTTGATCTCTGATTTGAATAATTAAATTAAATGTAATAAGTTAATTAATAATGTTTAATTTGCACATGCAACTTGCAGATAGAAGACATTAGTGAGCAGCTGGAATCCTTCGTTGAGTCAACACAGGAATTAAAAACTGTCACGACTACAGTGCAAGCCAAGGATCAGAATTAGAGGAATATCAATGTTGAATTTCAATGCATGCATGTGATATTTAGTTATGCACTAAAATAGTAATGTTAGTTATACATTATTCAACTTTTTTTAATGAATTCAGTCCAACTAAATTAAATAATAAAATTTAAAATAATATTAATTATAATTAATATTTATTATATTAAATTAATTTAATTAAATTTAATTAACAAAAAAATGTGAATATATAGTATTATTCCACTAAAATGATCAATTTGACAGTCCAAAATTATATTTAAATGTCCGTCAATTTTCATATATGTAAAATATTTCGTGTGCTTCCTAGAAGCTAAGCATTAGCACTTTGGACATATTCATTTGCTCATGAGCCTTGTAGATTATTATTAAGAGATTAATTATGAAACTAACTTTTATCAGTTACTGTGAGTCAAATTTTTTATTTTAAATTTTAAGTTCTAAATATTAAATTATATGTCCTAAATTCTCTAAAACAAGATTAAAAAATAATTTTAAAATAAAAAATTGACTAATATATATATATATATATATATATATATATATATATATATATATATATATATATATATATATATTAACGGTTTAAAAGTGAGTTCCTTATGATTTTCCTATTATTATTTGAGGACAAGAGCGTTTAATTACTTGAGTAACTTAAACCTTCAATCAGTTGTAATTTTTGAATGACCAACGCATAAGCTTCTAAACTAAATCTTACAATTGATTCATGCTTCCTTTTTTTTTCCTTTTTGCCTCAAGAGTTTGTTTAATCATTTTCATCCCAATGGAGTCAAATTGAATGTATATAAACAGAATAGGAGCCATTAGATAAAGATGCTGAAAACGTTTTTTATAAAGATATTTTTTAATAATTAAAATTTAATATATATAATCGATTAAATCATGTTATTTTTGTTAAAATTAAATTAGATAAATTGATTTGACTAAAAAATGGTGAATCAAATTTTGAATTGGTCTAAATTAATATTTTTTTTTATAGAAAATGACTACAATATCCTATTATAGAAAATAATTAAAATATTTCTATTATATATATTAATTTTGAGAATTCTAAATTTTAGTTTTTTATTTTTCTATCATATGGTTAGGATTTAAAATTTTTAAAATTAATATATATATATATATATATATATATATATAATAAGAATATTTTAATCATTTTCTATAATAAGGGTATTATAGTAATTTTTTATAAAAAAATATTATTAATTTAGATCAGTTCAAGATTTGATTCACAATTTTTTCGGTTAAATTAATTTGTCTAGCCTAATTTTAACAAAAATAATATAATTTAATCGATTATATATGTTAAATTTTAATTACTGAAAAATATTAAAAAAAAAAAGACATTTTAGACGTTTTTATCTGAATGGCTCCCAAACAGAATATGTCAAAGCTATTACATGCTAAGTTCCTTAAGGCTTGCCTTATTTGATTGTTCTCTCAAAATTTTGAAATAAAGAAAGAGAAAATCATTTGCAGAAAATCATTTCCTTGTTTCTTCTTTTTCTCTCTTCATCTTCAATAGAAAATCATTAGTTTCCTTCTTTTTGCTTTTATATATCTTCAATAGAAAATATTTTTTATCAAAATTAAGACATTCAATACCAACATAATATTAACGGCTTATTTGGATAAATTTCTAAAACAAAAATTTTTTAAATTATTTTTTTAAAAGATTTTCTAAAAAATAATTTTATATTTAGATTTCTTATAAAAAATGTTTTTATCTATCGACTAATAAATAGAAATGAATAAAAAAACTATCTATATATAGTAACTTCGTAGCACGATCATACACGAATATGAATAATCTACCATTAAACAAAGTAATCTAGCTACATCACATCACATAATGATTACATATAGTGCATAGATACCATGAAAAAAAAAATCACAAAAAACCACCTCATTAAACATTTCTAAAGACCTCCACGAATATCTATCTATTTATAATATATTAAAATTGAATTTTTCCCAACTAATGAAGGTGACGTGTCAATCTCTTACGACTCTGTTTTCTCTCCAAAATAAATTTTTCTATTTTCTATTTTAAATTATTTTATAAAAAATATCTTTACTATAATTAATATTTAATGAATAATACATAATTATACTAATTTAGAAAATATCTTTATTATAGTTATATAAAATCAATATTTAATACATTATTAAACTACTTATCAATTATCAATCAAAAATATTTTTAATCATTTTAATTATATTGATAATATGATAATTATATGATAATGGCACTGATTATTAATAACCAATTTATATTTCTCTAAATAAATTTATTTTAAAAAATATCTTTATTATAATTATATTACAATATTACAATTAATATTTAATAAATAATGCATAATTATACTAATTTAAGAAAATATCTTTATTATCTATCTATTCTATTTATTCTATTATATAAAAATCATATTTTTACACTTAATGATGAAACTGATATGGCATGCTCTTGAAGTATTTTTTGATTTATTTCATTTAATTCGTTAAAGCAAATCAATTATAATTAATTAATTATATCAATTAATTAATTTGATTAGACATTCAAATCTCACCATTTATTATAATTTATATGAATTGATTAATTATATCAGTTAATTAATTTGGTTAATTATATTAATTATTTGATTTGATTGGAGTAAATATCAAATTATTTAATAATTAATTTAATTAAATTATTTTTCTCAATATCATCTATTTATACAAGATCAAATATTTTTTTACTCATTCGCTCTCTTTTCTCTCCTTCCCTCCCTCCCTTCCTCCTCTCTCTCATGTTTAAGGTACAATTTTTATAATTTCTTTAATTTTTGTTTCTTTTATCTTTATTTATACATTTTATTTTTTATTTTTTATTTTAATTTTTGTTTATTTTAATTGATTATTATTAGGTGCATTTTTTTTTTCTTTTAGCATCTGATTAACAAAAAAGATGTGTTATCTTTACGTTGTTTTTAAATAATCTTACTATAATTTTATTTTGTAATATTCTATTTTGTCATGTGTGCTTCAATTCATATATATATATATATATATATATATATATATATATATATATATATTGTTTTTTTATTCAGAATTAATATATACGTTGTTTGTGTATGTGGTTTATATATATAGTCTTTTTTTTATTCACAATTAATATATATATTGTTCGTGTATGTAGTTTATATGTTAATACTTTTATTGATTCTCTTTATTATTTTTTTGTGTGTCTCTTTGTTGCTCTTTATTTTAGTTATATTCATTGATTTTTCTGTATTGATGCTCTTTTTATTTGAAATATCGTGACAATTTAGAGTGTATGTTGTGACCCATGTGATATTCGTTAATTTGGTGTATCTTTTTAGATGGTTTATGTTATAATGTGTTTAAGGAGTTTACTTAAAATTATAATATGATATATAAATTTATGATATAATTTATAGTATGCTAAAATATTAAGATATTATCATATAGATATTTTTTTATTTGTCCATTAGATTCAACTATATAGGATTTTGAAAATTATGCAATTATGTAATTAGTTATTTTTTTATATAAGAGTAAAGCTAGGGAACCAAAAGCATATCAGCCAAAACCCAGCCAAATACTTTTGGATGAATTCAAAATTTTTACGAGTTAATATACATGGATGTTTCTTCTACTAAGTATTAGAATGTTTCTTTTTCATATTAAATGGATATTCTTTTATATATTTTTCGAATTTATGATTGTTAGAAGTGGATAGATTAATGTGAGAAAAAAGAGGAAGGTTTTTATAGGTTTTAATTAGGTTTACTTAATCAATTTAAAATTTTTTAAATTTTAAATTTAAAAAATTTAAAATTAATTAATTATTGATAAAAATTAATATAGTTTTGTTTAGTTTTTAGCTGATAAGCTTTTGGTTCCTTATACTTTTCCTTTATATAATTATTGTATTCATCATTTACATTAGTGAGACTATTTTCATTATTAATATTTATAAATTGTATTGAAAGAATATAGTTTAGGATATTTAATTTTTTACTATTTATTAAAAAATGCATAATTACTTAACGATATTTATTTTTTAAATTCATTATGTATGTAATTTTATTCTTTTTTCTGACAAAATTTTACTCATGATGGTAATTCTTCTAACGGTGTAAATGTGAAAAATTATATTTTTATTTTTTGGTATAATCGATATATTATTAATAATGAATAGTAATTAACCCTTCATATTTTTAATCAAAGCATTTTGACGATAGTTTTTATTTACAGATATTAATGGATGATTGTTTCTTTAAAAATAAAATGCATTATGATTTTAGGTTATTTCATAATTAACAATAATACTTGATTATTTTTTTAAAAATAAATTACATTGTGATTTTAGGTTATTTCACAATAATAATTAATGTTCATACTATTGAATTACTCTAAATTTTTTATTTTCTATCGTTAGTAGTTATCCTAAATTAAAAAGATTATGTTGAATTGTTGAATAATCCAAGTATAACCAAGTTAATTTAGTTTATTTGTTTATTAATATAATTGATTGAAAGTATAAATGATAAATAAGACAAGCAAATAATTAGAAAAATAGAATGTTAGTAATTACTTAAAATAGATAATAAAAATAAGTTATAGGGTATTACTTTATTTAAATTATTAATAATTAAAAGAATAAAAGGTCAGAAATTATTTTTAAAATAGACATTAAATTTAGTTTTATGGTACTAATTTATTTAAGTTAATAATAAAATTTTATAATTTCCAGATTTATATCTACTCAATTTCCAGTAAAAAAAATTTAGACTTTAATTACTAAAATCCTTTCAATTCAAAACAACCAGAAACCTTTATTTTGAACAAAATCAAACATTATTTCAATCAAACTGGCAATCATATTCATTCAATACAAATCAGACAATTCATAAGACTCACATAATCACCAGAAATAGATTTCGCACATCATATCTATTTGTAACAATTTTCAATTTAAATACATTAGTTTGTATAAAAATTCCCTACCTTGACAAGCGAAACCACAGCCCAAACGCCTCACAAAGTCCTTTCTGTCTCAATCCGAATTGACGGCAACCAACAACTCGGCTCCACTTGCTTTCTCAACAACCACAACGACTTTAATCGCAACACTGATGCGTGAGCATCTTTCATATCTTTTCCTAGTGAATTTGCATTTAAATTGTTGAGTTTAATCAAGAATCAATTATCTTTTAGCCACTATGGATGCTACTTTGAGTCCTGTGCAATTATATTTATTTTAGGTAGTATTTGGCTGGATCTGATGGAGTTTCCACAGAAAAAGAGAAGAAGGCGAATGATACTGTTAACCTTGACCTCTCTGCACTCAAATCTGAACAACTCGAGCTACAGAGGTCCAATTGACGTGATTCCAAAAACGTTGAAAAGCTAACTTCTAGAGCTTTCCAACGATATATAATAGTCTATACTTATCTTCCATCAACTCTGCCAAGGCTGCGCCTAACTTGAGATTTCTCAAGTTAGACGCAAGAAACAACAACAACACGCAACATTTGCTCTCCTCCAAGTAAAGCGCATTGCCTCCTCTTCAGTCCAAGTAAGGCGCCTTGTGTGGTGAACAGCATGAAGTTAGGCGCAGCTCTTAATCAAGTTAGGCGTGGATCCAGTGAAGCCAAGTGGTCGCCACGTTACAAGACGCGGATTATTTAATTAATTCTGATTTAAATTTAAATTTTATTTTAAAGTAGGAAAAGATATTATTTTAATTTTATAAAATAGATTTTAAATTAATTAGGATTAGATATAAAAATAGGAAACTTTTCTTCTGGGGATTATTCCATCTCATCCCAAAAATTCACAGTTTACCAGAATCCTAGTTTTCACTCTTTTCCATGAGAAACTAAACCTCCACTGTTAAGGTTAGGAGCTCTGTCTATTGTATGGATTGATTCTATTCCTTGTTTTTTCTATTTTAATTTATGTACTGATTTATATTTCAAGAATTATTTTTGTTCTTTATTTTATGAAATTGGGTGGAACGAAAGTATGACCCTCTTTCTAATTGAGTTCTTGTATAACTTGGAAAAACTCTTTACTTGAACAACAGCTTGAAAATATATTTTCCAAAATTTCTAATTATCTAGATTTAACGGGATACGTGACATATAATCCTCTTATATTTGGATAATTAGGATTTTTGTGGCATAATAACTAGAATTAAACTTCGTCCTCTAATTGGAATTAATTGACCAAGGAATTGGCGGTTGATGAATTTTAGAGGAGACTAAAAAGGTCTAAGGAATTAGTATTTAGTCACATATAGTTTGCCATGAATTAATTCTTACATGATTGATGAGCGGATAATTTATACGCTTTTTAATTTGGCATTATTTTCAGGTAATTTTTAGTATGATTTAGATAGTTTTTAGTATATAATTATTAGTTTTTATGCAAAAATCATATTTCTAGATTTTACTATGAGTTTATGTGTTTTTCTGTGATTTTAGGTATTTTCTGGCTGAAATTGAAGGACCTGAGCAAAAATCTGATTCAGAGGCTGAAAAAGGACTGCAGATGCTGTTGGATTCTGACCTCTATGTACTCGAATGGATTTTCTATAGCTACAAACGCCCAATTGGTGCACTCTCAATTGCGTTGGAAAGTAGACATCTTGGGCTTTCCAGTAATATATAATAATTCATACTTTGCCTGAGTTTTGATAATGCAAACTGGCGTTTTAATGCCAACTTTCTACCCTTTTCTGGTGTTAAATGCTAGAACTGGCATAAAAACTGGCGTTTAGCTCCAAGAAAAGCCTATGCACATGAAAGCTTCAATGCTCAGCCCAAGCACATACCAAATGGGCCCCCGGAAGTGGATTTCTGCATCATTTACTTATTTCTGTAAACCCTAGGTTACTAGTTTATTATAAAAAGGACCTTTTACTATTGTATTTTTATATGGAGATCTTTAGACCATTTTGGAGACTATCTTTGTATCACTATTGATCTCTTGATCACGCTTAGGAGGTTGGCCATTCGGCCATGCCTGGACCTTCATCACTTATGTATTTTCAACGGTGGAGTTTCTACACCTTATAGATTAAGGTGTGGAGCTCTGCTGTTCCTCATGAATTAATGCAATTACTACTGTTTTCTATTCAATTCAAGCTTATTCTTTTTCTAAGATGTTCATTCGCACTTCAACATGATGAATGTGATGATCAAGTGACACTCATCACCATTCTCACTTATGAACGCGTGCCTGACAACCACTTCCGTTCTACCTGAAAACAAGCTTGAATGCATATCTCTTGGCCTCCTGGTCCACGACGCATGGTTGCCTCTCTTGACAATAGAGCCTTCCATTCCGTGAGATCAGAGTCTTCGTGGTATAAGCTAGAATCAATTGGCAGCATCTTGAGATCCGAAAAGTCTAAACCTTATCTGTGGTATTCCGAGTAGGATCTAGGATGGGATAACTGTGACGAGCTTTAAACTCGTGAGTGCTGGGCGTAGTGACAGTGCGCAAAAGGATCATTGGATCTTATTCCAACACAAGTGAGAACCGACAGATGATTAGCCCTACGTAACCCGTAGCCGGACTATTTTTACTGATAGGACGGACAGTAGTCATTCACAACAGTGATCCCCCAACAAAAAGCTTGCCATGGAAAGGAGTACGCATGACTGGATGAAAGCAGTAGGAAAGCAGGGATTCAAAAGGAACAAAGCATCTCCATACGCTTATTTGAAATTTCTACCAATGAATTACATAAGTATCTCTATCCTATTTTATGTTTTATTTGTCTTTTAATTATCAAAATCCCATAACCATTTGAATATGCCTTACTGAGATTTACAAGATGACCATAGCTTGCTTCAAGCCGACAATCTCCGTGGGATTGACCCTTACTCACGTAAGGTATTACTTGGACAACCCAGTGCACTTGCTGGTCAGCTACGCGGAGTTGTGAAGAAAGTGTGTGAGATCACGATTTCGCGTACCAAGTTTTGGCGCCGTTGCTGGAGATTGTTCGAGTTTGGACAACTGATGGTTCATCTTGTTGCTCAGATTAGGTAATTTTCTTTTTTTTTTATTTTGCTCTTCAGAATTTTTAAGAATGAATTCTAGAGTTTCAGATGATGCTTTTATCATCACAGGAGTCTTTTTTATTCCCATCAATTTGGCTGTTGTGTGTAATGCTCTACTAAAGCTTGGCTAGCCATGCCTAATCTTTTTAGATTGAAGCTTTAGACTAACATTGCATGATTTCTGGAATTCTTATTAAAAATTTTGAGTTTCTTATTTTCTTTTTCAAAATAATTTTCGAAAAAAATACAAAAAAAATTACAAAATCATAAAACAACAAAATATTTTGTATTTCTTGTTTGAGTCTAGTGTCAAATTTTAAGTTTGGTGTCAATTGCATGTTTTTTATTTTTCTTGCATTTTTTGAAAATGTGTTCTTGTGTTCTTCGTTAATCTTCAAGTTGTTCTTGATGATTTTCTTTTTCTGATCTTTAAATTCTCTTGTTTTGTGTCTTTTGTTGTTTCTCATGTGCATTCTCAAATTGTTAGTGTCTCTAGTATGAAAATTTCTAAGTTTGGTGTCTTGCATGTCTTTCTTTTCTTAAAAATTTTCAAAAAAATGTTCTTGATGTTCATCATAACATTCATAGTGTTCTAGATGTTCATCTTGACACTCAAAGTGTTCTTGCATGCATCCCTTATTTGATCCTAGTTTTTCATGATTAGTTTCATTTTGTTGTTTTTCTCTATCATCATTAAAAATTCAAAAAATTCAAAAATATATCTTTTCAAGTCAGTAATACAGAGAATTAAAGATTCAGAACATATAGCAAAGGAATCACAGAGAAAAAGCTGGACGTTCAAAACGCCCAGTAAGAAAGGATTTCTGGCGTTTAACGCAAACCAGGGTACCTGGTTAGGCGTTAAACACCCAAAGAGGTAGCATTCTGGGCGTTAAATGCCAGAATACCTAGCATCCTGGGCGTTTAACGCCAGGATAACACCAAGGAGGTAATTTTGTTTTCAATTCAAATCTTTTTCAATTTTTCAAGTTTTAAAACTAATTTTTCAAACCTTATATTTTTCATATCCTCTCTTATCAATCATATCTTTTTCAAAATCAAATCTTTTTTATTTTTCTTTTAATATTTTTGAAAATCCTTGCTAACAATTAATGTTGTGATTCAAAAATTTCAAGTTTGTTACTTTCTTGTTAAGAAAGGTTCAATATTTGAATTTTAGAATCATATCTTTTAATTTCTTGTTAGTCAAGTCATCAATTTTAAAAATCTTCTTCAATCATATCTTTTCAATCATATATTTTTAAAATCATATCTTTTTAAAATTAAATTTTTTCAATCATATCTCTTTTAATTTGATTTCAACCTTTTTTTCTAACTTCTTATCTTTTCAAAATTATTTTCAAATCTTTTTCAACTAATCACTATTTCTTATCTTTTTCAAAACCACCTAACCACTTTTCCACTCCCAATTTTCGAAAATCACTAACCACTTTTTCAAAAATCTTTTTAATTTTTGAAAACTCTCTCTCATCTCTTTCTATTTAATCACTAACACTTATCCTCCTTTAATAATTCGGACCCCCTCCCTCTCTATAAGTTCGAATTCTTCTCTCTACCTCATCCTTCTATTCCTATTTTCCTCTGACACCTCAAGGAATCTCTATACTGTGACATAGAGGATTCCATACTTTCTTGTTCTCTTCTTTTTCATATGAGCAGGAACAAGGACAAAGGCATTCTTGTTGAAGTTGATCCTGAACCTGAAAGGGCTCTGAAGAGGAAGCTAAGAGCAGCTAAAGCACAATACTCTGAAGAGGACCTGACGGAAATTTTCAAAAAGGAAGTAGACAAAATAGACATGGCCGAACCCAACAACAATAATGCAAGGAAGGTGCTTGGTGACTTTACTGCACCAACTCCCGACTTCTATGGGAGAAGCATCTCTATTCCTGCCATTGAAGCAAACAACTTTAAGTTTAAGCCTCAATTAGTTTTTCTGATGCAACAGAATTGCAAGTTTCATGCACTTCCATTGGAAGATCCTCATCAGTTCTTGGCTGAATTTTTACAAATCTGTGATACTGTTAAGACCAATGGAGTTGATCCCGAGGTCTACAGACTTATGCTTTTCCCTTTTGCTGTACAAGACAGAGCTAGTATATGGTTGAACTCACAACCTAGAGACAGCATGAACTCTTGGAAAAAGCTGGTCAATGCCTTCTTAGCTAAATTCTTCCCACCTCAAAAGATGAGTAAGCTTAGAGTGGAAGTTCAAACCTTCAAATAGAAGGAAGGTGAATCCCTCTATGAAGCTTGGGAAAGATACAAGCAATTGATCAAAAGGTGTCTTTCAAACATGCTTTCAGAATGGAGAATCATAGGTATCTTCTATGATGGTCTGTCTGAGTTATCCAAGATATCATTGGACCATTTTGCAAGCAAATCTATTTATCTAAAGAAAACGCCTGCAGAAGCCCAGGAACTCATTGAAATGGTTGCAAATAACCAGTTCATGTACACTTCCAAAAGAAATCCTGTGAACAATGGGACAACTCAGAAGAAAGAACTTCTTGATATTGATACTCTGAATGCCATATTTGCTCAGAATAAATTATTGACTCAGCAAGTCAATATAATTTTTCAGAATCTGATTGGATTGCAAGCTGTATCCAGCAGTAATAAAGAAGTATCTTCTGAAGAAGAAGCTTATGATCTTGAGAACCCTGCAAAGGAAGAGGTAAATTACATGGGAGAACCCTATGAAAACACCTATAATTCTTCATGGAGAAATCATCCAAATTTCTCATGGAAGGACCAACAGAAGCCTCAACAAGGCTTCAACAACAATAATGGTGGAAGAAATAGGTTTAGCAATAGCAAGCCTTTTCCATCATCTTCTCAGCAACAGATAGAGAACTCTGAGCAGAGTCATTCTGACTTAGCAACCGTAGTCTCTGATTTATCTAAGACCACACTAAATTTCATGAATGAAACAAGACCCTCCATTAGAAATTTGGAGGCACAAGTGGGTCAGCTGAGTAAAAAGGTTACTGAAACTCCTCCTAGCACTCTCCCAAGTAATACAGAAAAAAAAATCTCAAGAGAGAGTGCAAGGCCATAACCATGACCAACATGGCCGAACCTAGAGAGAGTGAGGAGGACGTGATTCCCAGTGAGAAAAACATCATAGGATGTCCTCAGAACGAAGAGAAGTTCCCTTTTGAGGAACCAAGGGAATCTGAGGCTCATATAGAGACCATAGAGATTCCATTGAACCTACTTCTGCCATTCATGAGCTCTGATGAGTATTCTTCCTCTGAAGAGGATAAAGATATTATTGAAAAGTAAGTTTCTAAGTACCTTGGAGCAATCATGAAGCTGAATGCCAAGTTATTTGGTAATGAGACTTGGGAGGATGAACCCTCCTTGCTCACCAATGAACTAAATGACTTAATTGGGCAGACATTACCTCAGAAGAAACCGGATCCCGGAAAATTATTAATTCGATGTACCATAGGCACCATGACCTTTCAGAAGGCTCTGTGTGACCTGGGATCAGGCATAAACCTCATGCCACTATCTGTAATGGAGAAACTGGGAATCTTTAAGGTACAAACTGCAAGAATCTCACTAGAGATGGAAGACAAATTCTTAAAATAGGCTTATGGACTTGTAGAGGATGTTCTAGTGAAGGTTGAGAGCCTTTACATCCCTGCTAACTTCATAATCCTGGATACTGGGAAGAATAAGGATAAATCCATCATCCTTGGCAGACCCTTCCTAGCCATAGCAAAAGCTGTGATTGATGTGGACAGAGGAGAGTTAGTCCTTCAATTAAATGAAGACTACCTTGTGTTTAAGGCTCAAGGATATCCCTCCGCAACCATAGAGAGGAAGCATGAAAAGCTTCTCTCAATACAGAGTCAACTAAAGCCCCCACATTCAAACTCTAAGTTTGGTGTTGGGAGGCCTCAACCATGCTCTGAATATCTGTGAAGCTCCATGAGAGCTCACTGTCAAGCTATTGACATTAAAGAAGCACTTATTGGGAGGCAACCTAATTTTTATTTATCTATGTTAAATTTCCATTTTTCATTGTTATTTTATGTTTTCTTTAGGTTGATGATCATGTGGAGTCACAGAAACAACTGAAAAATCAAAGCAAATTCAAAAACAACATTAAAAACAGCACACTCTGGAGGAGGAGCTTACTGGCATTTAAACGCTAGTAAAGGTAGCAGAATAGGCGTTAAACGCCCAGTCTGGCACTATTCTGGGTGTTTAACGCCAGAAATGGGCACCAGACTGGCGTTTAAACGCCAGAAAGGGAAGAAAAATTGGTGTTTAATGCTAGAAATGG